>NC_136421.1:283614745-284214745 GCF_052625555.1 Lactuca saligna | reverse complement strand
GATAATGATGGAGAGAAGGAGCAATGGCGACAGAAGTCTTGTTTTTAGGGTTCCGACGAATCTGATTCACAACATAAAGATGATTCTCGGGTGGAGTTGAGATAATGGCGCCCTATGGCTACAACCATTGAACAAGCAGGAGAAGGTGGTGATTATCTGACGTGTTGACGATGGCTGCTGTTGATTTTCCAATGATAGAGGAGAAGCGGAACGATAGATGAGACTGGAGAGTATAGAACGATACTTAGGCATTTTACGATGCTTTATTGTGGGAATTAGTTTAGGAAAAAAAATAAGGAGGAAAATGTGGAAACCGTCGATATTTTTTTATGTAGTTGATTCTATGGACAAGGATGTATGGTTTTACTGTGTACAATTTTAATCCAAAGGATCAAAGGCTCACATGATATAATAATTCGTATACTAAGTTGATATATTATATTGATTATTTTGCATTATATGATAATATATATACATCTATTAAAACGACATAATCTCAATCTTTTGAATGACCTCTACCTGCGGGTTACTCATGAATAAAATTAAATATAATATATGGTTTAATATTATTTATAGTTGTTGTTATTGTTAATTTATTTTTAAAATTTATTTGCTTAACGTTTTAATTTCTATCAGTGTAATTATTTAAAACATCAATTTTTTTTAAGATAACAATATAATCATTTATATATAGTTATTTTTAACTATTGTTATTGTAAATTATTTTAAGCTATTTATTTCAAAACTTTTAATGATTATAAAAATATCTTTAGGAAATATTTTAATGAATTGATATTGTCACACCCCGAAAACCAAAGGCGGAAACATTTCCGGGGCGGACTCCACGCTGAGTATCAAATCCAATGCACATAGTAAGCAAAGTAAACAACCATTACATTACATAAATAAAAGTTTACATTTGTTTCAAAAGTAAATTGTACAAGTGTGATACATAGTATATATGAACAAAAAGAGACGAGCCTTCTACGCACTCCGTCTTCGCCAAAAGAGATCGTCGGGTACGTATCTAATGCGGACCTGAGAATACAAGCGGTTTGAAAATCAGCATAAAGCTGGTGAGTTCGTAAGCGGTTAGTTTTCTGAAAATTGTACGAGTTCCTTTGGTTTCCTGAAAAAAAAAAGCGGTTATCCAAGAAAATCCATATTTTCTTAAAAGTAATGTTTACCAAATCCAAATTGTAATGTAAAAGATGTACACTGAAATCATAATTGTTCTTGTGAATTGTAAAGTTTAGTTATCTAACTTGTTACACTTTTATGGTTACGTACTACTATTACTCAGGAAAATCCTATATTTTCCTACATGTGTGTATGTGTGTGAACTGTTACCGATTCTGTGTGTGCGAACTATTACCGATTCCGATTATGTTCAATGATATCCCCAGGAAAACCCCATGTTTTCCTGAATGTGTGTGAAGTCTCCTGAAAGTCCGATTATCCTTAAATGTACATTAGTTTTATTACATACATAAAACTAATAAATAAGTGTAAAGTGTTAATAATCTTGATTGCGAGTCCTTAACCATACTTTAGACTAGATATGACTCGGGTCGTGGCCAGTATCCTTTCTATGACTTTCGTCACCCTTGAACCTTTCGGTTTGGCTGTAGCTAGCAGTCAGGTGCGGGATTGTCAGTCCCGTATAGATCTATACACTCAAGTCACGCTCTCCTCTGTTCGGAGATTCTGGTTACAGGGGTAGTCCTCCACTCTCGTGCCACGGGACGTGTTACAAAGGACGTGTCTCCAATCGTTAAGATTTCTCTTTACTTCTCGTGCCTAGGGAAGTAGTATCTATGACTAACTATATTCTAATGAGTCCTGTCCTTTACACTCAAGCCTAGGTGTTTTATTAAGGACATTACAAATGTTTTATGTTTTCTAATGGTGTCTATCCTTAACACTCGAGCCTAGGGTGTTTTATTAAAGACATTACATATGTGTTATGTTTTCTAATGGTGTTTTTCCTTTACACTCGAGCCTAGGGTGTTTTATTCAAGACATTACATATGTATTATGTTTTCTATCAATATAAGTGTGAAAAATCAATTGTGAAACATTACAGTAAATAATAAGAATTGAAATCGTTTGAACAAACAACTCTGCAAGTTAAAACAGTTTGTTAGTGGGTTTTCAATTCTTAAAAGCATGCGAATTATGAAACCATTTAAAACGAAGTAAAAAATTTAAGTACAAGATATCCTTGTACTTTTGCTTGTATTCCCCCCTAAAAACGTTTAAAAACCATTGAAAAAGGGTAGGGGTATGAACTCACCGGTCGAGAAGTGTGTCAGATTGGATGCTAAGTATCGGTTTGGGGCTTGATAACGCGTGAGGTTCCTATGTAATACGAAATTATATGCAAATGTATCTAATTAGACTTTAAATCACTAATTAGATATGATTATACACTCCAAGACGCGAAAACACTTCAAATCAAGTGTTTAGAGTGACCCGGGTGACATCTAGGGACGTATAAGGCTCGGATATGGAGTTTACTCCTCAAGAGTAAACTCATAAGAGGGTTTACGGTTCTAATGACTCATTCCCCGTGAGTTTACGGTCGTAAACTCATGGGTGGTGGGTTATTGGATGCCAAATGGTCAAACAATGCACACGGGAAGGTTCTAGGGTCGATTACATGGCTTAGGAAGTAATCGGGACTTGAAATGGCCTTGGGAATGGAGTTTACAGTCTATGAAGGTGTTCTTGGGGAGTTTACTACCTTAAACACATGAGTTTACAACCTTAAACTCATGTTTGTCCATGATCCATGGGTGTTGGTGTTTGTAGGTTAGTCACATGTGATTCTAGTCCAACTTACAAGTCATTTAAGGTGATAAGGGCACTTAAACACCCATTTGAAGAGTTTATGGTCTAAGAAGATGAGTTTACGGTATAAGAATGTTCTTGGACCGTAAACTCTAGTTTGTCTCATTTATGGATGTTTTGGTGCATTTCTTGAAGGGTTATACGGTTATATGCACTCATGGAAGATCATTGAAGGTGTTTAGGGGCAAACTAACACCCAAAATGGTGTTTAAGGTCTAATATTGAGGGTTTACAGTCCAAGCATGTTCTTGGACCATAAACTCATGTTTGGTCCCTTCTTGTATGATTTGGTGCTTCAAATGATGAAGTAGAAGGTCCTAGACATGTTTGGAAGCTTGTGGTGGTGTTTAAGGGCATTTTTAACACTTTAAGAGGTGTTTATGGTTCATGCATGGGGGTTTACGGTCCAAGAAGGTTCTTGGGCTGTAAACTCATGTTCATACATCAAATTTCATGATTTTTGGGTCCTTATTCCATGCATGCAAGTTTCTAGGTCGAATCTAGGCCCTAGAAGTGTTTTGGAGGGGTTTTGAGGCTTCAAAACCCTCATATGTGGTGTTCACGGCCTAAGGAGGGTTCTTAGACCATAAACACATGTTCATATGTGTTTTGGGTGATTCCAACATGAATTTGCAAACCAATTAAGTTAGATAACAAGTTTAGGATGGATTTCTTACCAAATGATGCTTGAAATGGGGTTTTGAGTCAACTTCGAGTTCTAGAGGGAGAGTGTAGAGAGAGAAAGTTTTTAGAGAGAAGGAAAAAGCCTCAAAATGTTGTCACTCAATCCCTAATATAGGTGTTGAGTTTGTGGCCCGATGGAATTCTACCCGATACTGCCGTTAGACGGTGCTTTTGGTCGCACCAGGTAAATTTTGCCGTAACTCAACTTGGTCGGAATTAAAATTTTTAAAATGAATATTTTAACATTTTTCTAATGTTTTCCAACACTAGAAATCAAAATAAAATTAAATTGATCAAAAGATAACGGAAAGATTTTTAAATAAAAATAATCCTTATTAACGGAAACGGTTACGACAACGGGTTAAACTTCGGGTTGTCACAGATATTACAATTTAGTTTTTATATTTAGCACTACAATTTATCACTTTTCAGTATTCACAAAATATTATTTGGGTTTTTTTAAGTGGACTGAAATTTGTATTGAAGTTGATCCTGTAATGTTATATTTAAATTAACAATTTAAGTATTTTGTTCATACAATTCAAAAGTTGTAGCTTTAAACTGATAATCGTTTATCTTTGGGTTGTTTCGGAATGATTGTCAAAAAGCCCTGGTGGACTCCATGATCCACCAGTGTTTGTGCTAGATGCTTGGCACCGTCAAAAGTAAGTGGGTTCGCAGATATCACGTTTCCTTGAATCTGGGGAGATAGTCCCCAAATGTATCGTTCCAACTTTTTACTCTTTGGCGTGACCATCCCGGGACATAGTACTACTAGATCGCTAAATCTAGCAGTATAGGATGCAATATCAGAGTCCTTCATCATCAAGTTCCAAAGCTCTTGCTCTAGCATTTGTATCTCGCCCCTCGGTCAATATTCTGCTAGCATCAGAATCTTTAGGTCTTCCCATCTCATGGCATTGATTACTAGGAGAGTCAAGGATTTGACATAACCTTTCCACCCAGAGATGGCTCTATCCATGAATGTGCATGCTGCAAAATTGACATTGCTTCCTTCTAGGCATGTACAGATTTCAAACATTGATTCTATCTTTTCTAACCAACGTGTTATAGCAATGACACCTCTGGTGCCATCAAAAGACTTTGGTTTGAAGTATGTGAAGTCTTGGTAGGAATATTCCCTCGAGTGTCCCTGACTATCTCCATGGATAGCGTTATTGGTACCGTCTCCCGATGCACTGGCACCATTCGTGTTGATTTGCATCATGGAGGCTGCCACAATGACTGTTACAGCAGCTTGGAAAATAACAGTGTCCATTTGCTGAGGTGGTGGCGGTGGCGGAGTTGGTGGTGTGTTGTTGACACGCCTGATAGATTTGCGTGGTGGCATCTTTCTGCCACAAGGTTTAAGAGTGGAATAATGATAAGTCTTTGATAATGGCTATGAATCGAGCATTATCAAAACAGAGTGTCTTAACTATTTAGTTATGTTGACTGCACAAGAATAGCAGTAAAAGGACACATGAAGGGTCTAGTTGTATAGTTCTATAGATTCATAAAATACTCCTATAGTATTTAACTTTATGTTCAGTTCTAGAGTTTCTTGGTATATAGTGTTGGTAAGTTTTAGACTTGTTGTTCACCACGACTACTCAAAAACACATGTTCGTCGAATCTCAAATAAATATAGTTGACCAGGTTATATTTATCCCATATATGATTACATAACTATCTATGCTTAACCGCAATGTCGAACTTATCTAAATACTATTATATGGTTCTTACTATGACATGTTCCTGGTATGTATGCATGTATGTATACTTTTTATAAAATACTTATATTTTAAAAGTATAATTTTAGTCAAAGTGTTTTAGTCCCATTGTATTTATAGTTGTATATCTTATATGATTTGATATACTTAGTTCACTATAAACAATGCTCTGATACCAATCTGTCACACCCCCGAACCGAGTAAACGACGGAAACATCCGAGGGCAGATGACGTCATGTACAGTATCATAACAATTGAATAATAGATATCAAATTATACAAACATTATATTGATAATTGATA
This sequence comes from Lactuca saligna, assembly GCF_052625555.1. NCBI lineage: Eukaryota > Viridiplantae > Streptophyta > Magnoliopsida > Asterales > Asteraceae > Lactuca > Lactuca saligna. The sequence goes on along the minus strand of NC_136421.1, from coordinate 284,209,173 downwards.
AGTTTTTACATGGTATTTGAATCATTGTTTGGCTCCAAAAGCATACAATAAAATATAAGACGTAACAATACTAAGCTCCGTCTTCACCAAAAACCGGTGTGGGTACCTATTTACTGATTTCCTGAGAATAAAGTGGTTCTGAAATAGAGAGTATCAACAATTAAGTTGGTGAGTTCATAAGTATTTTGTATGAGAAATATAAGTCTTTGTTCTTTGAAAATGATAGTGTGTTCTTCCAGAAAATCCAATATTTTCTTTAAGATGTAATGTAGTCTTAAATGTTCCAAGACCAAAATGTACAAGTATTGTTGTACTTTGTATTAGTATAGCGTAGTGTTATATCTTTATAAAACTATTTGAATACATGTTCCCAGAAATGTAAATTGTGTTGTACTGGACAATAATGTACTGTAGTTGTATTTGTGTAAAACTCTTTCAATGTATGTTTCTAGAAATGTAAACTGTATTGTAGTGGAAAGTAATGTAATGTAGTTTTAAATAAATAAAATCATTTGAAGACGTGTATGTATTTGTAAACCAAACGTATTGTCAATACCCGTTGTGAGTTATTATAATCATGCTAATGACCTAGATGGCCCGTACGACGTTCTTCAGGCGTCAGAATGGTACGACATTTGTCAGCCCAGACCTACCAGTCTAATTGTAGCTAACAGTTTAGGTGCGGGATTGTCAGTCTCCTATAGATCTATACACAAGTGTCATGCTCTCCCTCCAGGAGACTCTGGTTATAATACAAGACTTTTGTTGGTACTTAGGTAAGTAGTTGAAGATGTGTCTCACAAAACTATATTAACTGTTTACGTGTAGTATAATGAAAAACTCCTTTTTTTGTGTATGTATCATCCTTTTATAGTATTTACATTGTAAGAAAATAATTATACTTTCAAAACAGTTATTTCTTTATCCCTAAAGGGTAAAATGGTGTGAATGTTCCATAAACTATACCTATTATAGTTTATGTTTTGTTGACATACTGAATCCTTTGTATGCTATTATCAATATACTCTGATAATAAAGTGAAATGAGATAGTTATATATTTATTTATATATAATTACACCCTTTTTGTTCAACATATTACAAAAGGGTTAATGTTTTATGTATCAAATTTGTACCCATATGTATATTTATGTTCATGAAAAATATAAATGTAATGGTTTGCATATTAACACAAGTTTCCTTGTGTTTTACTTGTATCCCCCCTCCCCTAAAACATAGAAAAGTCATGGAAAACGTAGGGGTATGAACTCACCTCGGGTGTGTTCTTGGCCAGGGTATGAACTCACCTCGGGTGTGTTCTTGGCCAGGTAACAAAATAAGTGGCGATGTTCTTGGCGTTAGAACACGTGTATATAGTCATATCCTAATTTGTTTTAACACATGATACCGTGTATAAATTAGATAAACTATCAATACAGTGTTATATAAACATTAGGTGATATAAGGAACTTACCAATTAATTCCTAAGAATTAATTGAAGGATTAGTTTTTCTTGGGAATTTGTATGAAGGTTTTGAAGATGTTATTGGCAAGATATGAAGACTTAAAGATATTGTTGTATGAGTTGAAGATGTTCTTATGGGTTTTGAGAGAAAAATGGGGAGAGTTTTGGGACGAAATGAGAGAAATAGGATGTAGAATTCGGTTTACGTATATATATATATATATATATATATATATATATATATATATGATAAAATAGGATGTGACATTACCTTGAAATGTGTAATTTATCATCTAGATTAGTGTGCCACCGATTAAAATTTGTGATTTCAGCTTATACTCCAAACCAAGAACCATGGTTTCGATCAGAAGGTCTAACCGAGAACTAGGGTCTTTAGCCTAGAGGTTCTTGGTCCAAAGGTGTTCTCAGTGGGGTTCTCGGTCATGGCTTAGATCTCGGTCAAGGCTTAAAGGATTTCGTTCCTTAGTTGTTCCACAAAAGTGATTTCAGTTTTGGTGGTTTTTTATTTCAAAAACCGAAAACCTATAAACTAAGGTATTAAGTATACTTTATGTTTTTATGAATTATCTAATTGACTTTTATTTGACATGCTTTGACTTTTATTGACCCGAAATAACCGGTTGTTACACACACATCTTTGTCTCCACCGGCGGTTGCCTTCGTTGACATTCATGCCAACGATGCAGATTTGGCCCAACGAGACGAGGCAGGCAGCCCCACAACATCCAGTCTGTCATAGCAAGGCAGCTAAGCGACGACAGTGTTCACTTCTCAGTTTTAGGTTATTCCTTTTTTAATTCAGGCACAATGTTTAACTTTGCACTTTAAATTTTTTATCTTTGTATTATGCAGATCACCTATCAGGTGTTCGATTAAATGCCTTAGCGAACTTCTGTGTTAACATGGCTTAAAAAGCATAGATTGTTATTAATGAACAATCACTTACAACTGCCAAACCTGCTACTACAGTTGTTGCAGTCAAAAAGTTAAACCATGAAGGCATTCAAGGTCACCAAGAATGGTTGGTAAGTATGAAACTATGAACAAGTACATGTTTTAGTTAATAAATTAATTATAATTTTTAATAAACTGTTTTTTTGTTATGTTTCTGGAAGGTGCAGGCAAAAATCAATTATTTAGGGCAGCTTAATCATCAAAATCTTCTAAAATTAATCGGTCATTGTTTGGAAGATGACCACATAATGTTAGTTTATGATTTCATGTCACGTGGCAGCTTGGAAAACCATCTTTTCAGGAGTGAGTTCTTGCAATTTTCCTCACTTAATCAATGCTAGATATAAAACTGATCTAAATTTATATTTATTAATCATACAGGAAGTTCTTATTTTCAGCCACTTTCATGGAACCTTTGAATAAAAATTGCTCTTGCTACTGTAAAGGGACTTGCATACTTATATGGACCGAATGATGGTAAAAGCCATGCGTCTACAAGGGAATGAGAACAAAGTTGTTTCTAATCCAAGGCTTGTGGGTTCCACTAGTGTTAAAAAAGATGGTAAGTTTATTTTGTTTGGGGCTGAATAACATCTATTAGAGTCGGGAAAGAAAAAAATGGTGCAGATATTTTGGTGTATAGTTTTTGACTTTTGATGAATATATGCATTTGATTTTAGGTGATTTGTGTTTTATGGATATGATGTTGTGAGTGTGATTCTCTTTCAAAAGAAATTGGATTTTGATTAAACAGTCGAGATCATGGTTACGTTACGAGTTTTATTTATATACCTTGTAAAGAAATGAAAATGCATTTATATTCATTTTATACCAAAATCATCTAAATTGGATGTTAAAATTAAAGCATATACAAAACTGAAATGAGATCAAACATTAATCATCTTGAGGATTATATACCATCTTTGGGATAAGGGCAAAATCATCCAACAAGGTGAAAAACCATCAAACTTATGTGTAGATTTACACAACACTAACCACAATCATGGACATGGACATACTTACGTTTTTAACTCAAAATGACAGCCTACTTTCATTTTTAACCAGCAATTGCAGCTAATTTATGTTTTTAACTGAAAATGACAACCTATATTTATTTTTAACCCAAAATTGCAAAAAGTTTCGTTTTTAACCCAAAATGACAACCTACTTTTATTTTTAACCCTAAATTGCAGAAAAATTTCGTGCTTAACCGTATACAATATCATACTTTTGTTTTTAACCCATAATATCATCATACTTTCGTTCGAAATACATAACAACAACCAACATTCAACTTTAAACAAACAAATCATAAATAATCAACGATTTTCATTCTAAAACATTAAAAAATGTTAAGAAACCCAAAACATATAAACAAAACAATACATTGTTCATCACACGTAACCAATTTTGTGTTTTTTTAAGTTAATAGATGGATCGAATAATATGTGGATACACGTGCATATAATGTTCCAATGATAAGTTAAACAAAGGTTTGTATGTTTAATTCATAGGACCTTCTTATTGTTTAAAAAAATAATAAAGTTTAATATATTACACATGAAAACAATCATTGTATGATCACTTGTTGAAAAAATAATTTATTCACGTTAAGAAAAAAATAAGATGTTTAGCGTTTTGCCATGTAAACTGCCATCTGATCTTAAAGTTTTAAAAAAAAATCTTGAACATGAAGTATGTTTAATTGTTATACGTTATAATAGCATTACTTAATTGCCAATTTTATTTTCAGCAAAGCCAATATAGCTCGTATATTATTTCCTGTGGGTATGTTTTTCGCTTCATTGAATTGAGTAAGAGTAACATAGACAGAGGCGGACGCAGGATTTTACAGTAGAGGTTGCACGGGAGAGTTAGGGGTTGCACGGTAGTAGAAAAAATAAAAATTTTGAAAATTTTCGAAAACTTTTCCACTGCAGCCGGAAAAGTTAGGGGTTGCCGGTACCACCGTGGACCACCCCTAGGTCCGCCCCTGAACAGAGAAGCTACAAGATGAAAGATTTAACCATAGTGGTTTGCTGAAAGATTTAATCAGAACGTACCATTTGTTTTTTCACAATATGCAACAACATCGTATTTTCTATGAAGCCCAATTTCTCAGTGAATCTTTTTTTCTTTATCGGAACATAGTTAATCAGAATGTACCATTCCAATTCTTTGAAATCGATTTTTCTGCGAATACCGATTTCTCTTGAAATCGTTGTTATCTTTGAGTTTCGATTTTTTAAAATCGTATGTTTTCCGGTCGGTTATGGAAGCAGGCAATCAAGGAGCACTGGAGGGCGTCAATTCAGTATTACTCCAGTCTAATTAGGAAACGTACCATATGTTTATGGATTTTCTTTTCCAATTTTTTTTAATGAGTGGGTATCTAATCTTATATAGTTTTTTTTTTTTTTTTTTTTTTTTTTTTTTTTTTTTTATTAATAAAAGGGGGCTATTTTCAAAATGACTTGTAAAATGGGTTGTTTCAAGTTCATTTGCAAAAATGGGGCTGGAACCCCACTTCTTTCATATATGTTTACATTTAAAGTTACATAAATGGTCCTTCAATTATATATATTTGTCTTTTATATTTATATTTTCATTTTCCCCTTCGATTTATAAATAATATTTTTTTTATTATAAATGTTATTATATTTTATATATAGACCTTAATAATTTATACCATTTAATTTACCTTCAATCAATATAAATATTAAATATTATTAAAATTAAATATATTTAATAATTATATGGATATTATTAGAAATAGACATAAGATAAATAAATATACAAATTTTATATATGAATTGTCCGATCAATAATAAGGTATGTCAAAACAATTCCAAAAGAGATGAACGATCCAAAAATGTCGATATACATTTGGTATTCTACTGTTGATGAATTGTCATCTCTATTCTTTATAATCGAGTACATTTTACTTTTTGATGCTATTAATTCCAATCATCCAGTAGATTTTTCTCATCAATCCTACAGCTTCTTCGTTCCTCATATTTGCATCATCAGTTTCTATACTTTTCTTATCTTTGTATCATTAGTTCTTTTTCTATCTTAAACATAAGATATATATTTATTTATAATCGAATACATTTTACTTTTTGATGCTATTAATTTCAATCACCGAGTTAAATTTTCTTATTTTCTCATCTGTCCTATAACTTCTTCGTTCCTTATATTTGCATCCTCAGTTTCCATACTCCTCTCATTAGATCGTTTTCTATCTCAAACATAAGGTATGTATTTATTTATATATATATCTTGCATATATAAATGATGTCAACATTAAATTTAAGATACTAATTTATGTCATTTGTCCTATGATTTAGAATTAAATTCTCTTATATTCATTTTTACTTATCTAGCGAAACATATATAAGCAGATATTACAACTATTTTGCATGTTGATGTTTCTTATGATACGACATGGCATGGTAGATGTGTACACTAGCGCTACCCATAAACTACAATATAATGCAGATTTTGCACCACTTCCCCATGTTGATTATTAGTTGGATTCAAATTTGGTGATTGAAGCGGATTACTCAAAACTCTATGTTACTTGAAGTAGGAGGCGTACAAATCAAATACGTAATGAGATGGACACGCATCATCTCAGCGAACCTCGTAGATGTGGAATATGCCACCAAGTAGGTCATAATCGAAAAAGTTGTCCAAATTCTCAATCAATGTTTAATGCGATGTAAGCAATGTATTTTATTGATCTAGTAATTTCAACTTTAGTGATCTTGTAATTTTATGTTCATTTCATTTTGTAATTTGATGTTGAATTGGTCTTCTGATTTTGTAATGTTATAAATATGATGTGAAATATCTATTTTATTCATTATATATAATTTTAGTAATATTTAATATTCATATTGATTTGAAGGTGTTAATGATATATTTTTAGCTGTATAAATTAGTAAGGTTTATGTATAAAGTTTAATAATATGTTTATAATGAAAAACTATTACATTAACAATATATCTATTATAAAAGAAATGTTATGTATAAAGTTGGTAAAGGTAAAAAAATAAAAATAAAACTTAAAAGCTAAATGTGTAATTGAAAAGTTTTATAATATAAAACTGAATCTAATAATGTACAAGGATCATTTATGTAATTAAAAATATCATACTTATAGTTCAAGTGGGCCACAACCTTATTTTTGCAAATGGATTTGAAACAATTGTTTTTTACAAACATTTTTGAAGACAGCCATCTTTTTACAAAAAACTCTCTTATATACCATTAAAAGTATATTCACTTCTCTTTCACACACACACACTCTCTCTCTCTCTCTCTATATATATATATATATATATATATATATATATATATATATATATATACCATTCTTAAATAAGATCTCCATCTTAACAACTTTAATAATAGATTTGAGAAACAATGAAACAATGTTAATGTATTTGAGTTATGGGGCATTGAAATAACAAGAAAAAGCTTATATAATAATATATACACTCCTTATGTATAATGATTTTTGTATGTGGAAGCAAATAAATGTGAATTTCATGATAACTTTTGTAATATCATGTTTTAATATATATATATATATATATATATATATATATATATATATATATATATATATATATATATATATAAATAATAGGGTTCAATTGAAAAAAAAAACACATTGAAAATAAAAAAAATGAACCTGGGTCACTCATTTTGAATCTGTTGTTTAAACATTCCAGTGTACCGGGCCTACGGAGCAGATCGTATTCATGTATAAATACGTATATGGATATGTATATTCATATATAATATATATGTATATTCATATATGAATAAGTATATTCATATATGAATACGTATATTCATATATGAATAAGTATATATAAATGAATTATCCATATATGAATATGACGGCGTTGGTTGGTGGCAGGGGTGACGACGGTTGGTGGTGGTTGGTGGCAAAGGTGGTCTTGGTGGAGGTGGCGGTAGTGGTTGGTGACGATGGTGGTCGTGGTGGATTAATATATAAATACATTTATATTTATATTCATATACGAATATTACTTATCCTATATCACACTGGTACGATAAAGCATTTTACGACAAAAATAAATAATTGACTTAGAATGACTCTCCCATTCTCAAATTTTCTCAATTTTGTTTTGATTTTCTTAATTGAACTTTTCTATCTATCTATCTCTCTCTCTCTCTCTCTATATATATATATATATATATATATATATATATATATATATATATATATATATATATATATATATATATATATGCACACACACATGAACATATATTTATATTTTTTTCAACAATATTCATAACCAACACAATAATGAGATTATAATCTTTATGCTTCAGGGAATCACAGTTTGAAAACATTAAATAAAACACAGATAGCAAAAATATGTATGCATGTATATATGTATATTTCCAAAAAAATAATAATAATAAATAAAAAATGTTGGTCAAATCCTTTTTTTAGACAATGGATATGTCTTAGTCGCTAGTTTACAAGGGTGTTTTCGATTTTAAAAAATAATGAATTGATTAGGAGTTCCTGAGTTATCGTAAATATTCAAGTTCTTAAAAGAATTTACGTCTCTCTCTTTCTATCTCTCTATCTCTGTGTGTGTTGTCAATTTTATAATTTTTTGAACTTCTTTTAATTATTTGAGTACATGTTTTAAGTTACTTGTGCTTTTTTGTTTTTCTTTATTTTTTTTTTATTTTTTTTATAGTTTTGAATTAAATACCCGTTCGAGTTTTTGTTGTTTAATAATTATAAAAGTTTCAAATCATAAATATATTAAGCATCATAATATTTTCACATTATATATATTTTTGAATCATATCATTTTGGAGCATAAAAGTTTTGATTATATCATTTTTTATCATAAAATTTTAAATAATATCATTTAAAATTATAATATTTTGGATTATATCATTTTTAATTATGTAACTTTGGTTCATAATGAATTCAATTAAAAAAAGTTTATGTTCATAAAGACTTTTGGATCAATATATTTTTTGAAACATTTAATTCTGAAACATAAAAGATATAATAATTAAATATTATAAAATACTTTGATCAAATATTTTTAAGTCATAACATATTAGGGATCACAAACATATTGAATCATAACTTTTTAGATCATAAATATTTTGGATCATATTATTTTCAATTATCTTTTTTAAAAACTTATAACCTTTTAAAATAAAGTTTGGTATCTAGCCAGCCTTAATTTTGTAAAAAAAAATTAAAATGTTCATAGTATATTTATTAGAAATACCCTTAGTTTTTCATTAATTTTAGAGAACCTTGTTTGTTTTTATCTATTATATTATTTTTCCAGTTAAGAACTTGACATGCTTTAATAATTAGTCATTATTTTAATGATTTATCTTCATAGGCACAATAAAGAAAAATGACAATGACTGAATTAGTGTACAAAGGTAAAAGATCATGATTAATTTGGATATATTTGAATAAAAAAATAGCGTAGTTGAAGAATCTATATATAATATTAGGTACATAACAGTCACATAGTTTCTAACTCCATATATAATATTAGGTACGTAACAGTCACATAGTTTCTAACTCATGTGAGATGGCTTAATTTTGTGAGACCGTGAGACCACTTTTTTCTGCTAAAATATTCTAATATTTTAATTTTTATAAAAATAAATATGTGTAATATTTTAATATTCTAAGCCAATAATTTTAACATATTTTACATTGAAATATTCTACAACATATAATGTTAGAATATATTACATATTCTATGTTTACGAACAATATAACATTAGAATATTTCACTAAAAAATTTGGTCTCACGGTCTCACAAAATTATAATCGTCTCATTATATATATATATATATATATATATATATATATATATATATATATATATATATATATATATATATCTGTATATATATATATATATATATATATATATATATATATATATCATTTCATTATCATCATACATACTTATAAAGCTAGTATTTTTTTTTTGAAATCTCATGCATTTGAAACCCTACTTTTTAACTTTCTCAAACCACATTCATTTGAAACCCCATTTTTTAACTAATGCAACTCAAAAGTTTTCTTAATTATGATTTAACACTCAAAAGTTTTATAACTTATATTATGTTTAAATAGCATTTAGTGAATAGTTTACTAGAAAAGGCTAATCGTTGGTGTCTTTTGTGTTATATAAAATCTTAAATGTAAGAAGGATTTGAAGATATTGTGATTCAAAAGTTTTCATATAATTGAAGTATTCACGATCTAAATATGATGATTTGAAGAAATGGGTTATGTCGCATCTATGATAACTGTAATATGATTTTTTTTTTCAACCAAAACAAATGAACCTTTTCCATTCTTTCTTTATATTCAGTTTCTCATTTAATCTTTATATGTGATTTGTGTGTATTACTCAATCTTGAATGTGACTCTCCAAAGATCAATTTTTTGCTTGGAATATCTTTCTGATTCTTCTTTTTCAAGAAAAATATTTTGATTGCAGGTTAGTGAAGAATTGTCATCAAGTTTTTATGGTTGAATGGTGTTAAATGAAGAAAGAAGATTCATAAAATGGATATATGCTTTTTTGTTTGAGCAAAGTTGACGAATGTTAGTTTTTTCTTTTGATTTAAATGTATGTTTATGTAACATCTTTATTTATATATTCAACCACTCAATGCTCTTATTTATTTCATTGTAGTTTTTCCATTTTGATTATGTTTATTTTCTATTATTTTTTGTTGGGTTATCCTACACAACATGTTTAAAAGACAATATTTAAAAGATAACATAATTTTGAACATTTGATATGTAATTATGATAGACTTATTATGATATGTTCTTCATATGAAAGTAATTTATCAATATTACTACCACAAAAATTACATGACATATACGAATATATATATATATATATATATATATATATATATATATATATATATATATATATATGATTTGTTTAACATGTATATGTACCTATGTATGTTATAAATTTATAATTAAATATCTTTATGTTTAATAATTTAAAGGATTAAAATGATACATCAAAACAAATTATTTAGAAGAATATAATAATAATAAGAGTAAATTACTGAAATTGTCACTATGGTTTGATTAAAATTGCATGTTTGGTCCCTAAGTTTTATGTTGCACTTGGATCGTCCCTATGGTTTGATTTTGTTGTGTTTTTCATCCCTATGGTTTAGTCAAAGTTACACATTTGGTCCCTAACTTTATGTATGCAACGGAAAAAAAACGCAACAAAATCAAACCATAGGGACGATCCGAGTGCAAAAGAAAAGTTAGGGACTAAACATGCAATTTTGACTAAACCATAGGGACGATTTTAGTAATAATAATAATAATAATAATAATAATAATAATAATAATAATAATAATAATAATAATAATAATAATAATAATACATTTCCAAGTACCCCATTCATTTGAAACTTACACTACAATTCAAAAGTTTTCTAATTTATGTATATTTATTTGTTAAACTCAAGAGTTTTTAACTTATGATTATTAATTAGTAATCACTAATAACTTTTTATTTTCCTTTCTTTTATAAGGTTGTAAAATTTTGCTCATTAAAAACATTAATGTATTTGAAGATATTTATGATTTAAATATGAAGAGTTAATATAAATGTTATAATAGATGTTTTAGTGTTTTTATGTTATTAAATATTATAGTGTTTATTTTTCATGTTTTTTTATTATTCGTTGTATATATATATATATATATATATATATATATATATTATATATATATATATATATATATATATATATATATATATATATGTATTTAATAAAAATGTTATAATAGATGTTTTTCTATTTTTATGTTACTAAAAGTTGCAATTCATATTTTTTGTTCATACGTTTTATACTTAATTTATTAGATTTAAGATGCTGTTGTATGTAACTCATTATCAATTTAAAGCTATAACTTTTGAATAGTTTGGACAAAATACTTAATTTATTAGGTCTAATATGTTGTTGTATGTAAACCATAATCATTTTAAAGTTACAACTTTTGAACAATTTGTAAAAAATACTTAAATTGTTAATTTAAATATAATCTTACATGATCAACTTAAATATAAATTTTAGTTCAACTTAAACAACCCAAAGAATATATTTTGTAAATAGTTAAATATGATAAATTGTAGTGTATTTCTAATAATGATTATAAGTTGGTTATTAAAGTTAAATAAGTATTAAACCTAAAGTGTAATCATAAATAAACTAAATTTTAATATTAAAATAATATTTTTACTTCTACTTATAAAGTTATGTCTTTAACTTTTAACATATTATACTTAATTTATTAAATTTAATATGTTGTTGTATGTAAACCATTATCAGTTTAAAGCTACAACTTTTGAGCAGTTTGAACAAATTACTTACATTGTTAATTTAAATATAACATTATATGGTCAACTTCAATATAAATTTCATTTCCACTTCAAAAACCCAATGAATATTTTGTGAATAGTTAAAAGTGATAAATTATAGTGCTAAATGCAAAAAGTAAATTTTAATACCAATTTAACTAAAATATTTCTTAAAGATATTTTTATAATCGTTAAAAGTTTTCAAATAAGTAGCTTAAAATAACTTATAATAACAATAATTAAAAATAACTCTATATAAATGATTATATTGTTACCTTTAAAATAAAAAAAAACTGTTTGATATTTTAAATAATTACAATGATAGAAATTAAAACGTCAAACTAATAAATTTTAAAAAATTAATTAAAAATAACAACAACTATAAATTACTTTAAACCATATATTATATTTAATTTTATTCATGAGTAACCCGCGGGTAGAAAAAGCCACTACCACACTTCATCTCACCACCGTTCACCACAACCATCTATCCTCAACAGCCAACGACATCTAACATATGCTTAATGTTCTCTCCTCACTTCATCTTAACCCCTTTTCGTTTGAATTCCCAGTTAATATTCCTAATATGTGGTTTAAACCAACCTATCCACCATCGTTATCCATGACATCTAGCTTAAGAGTACCGGGCAACAACAGTGCGAGACGATCGATTTCTCTCCAAAATTCGACCACAATGTACTTGTAGAGAAGTAAGAGGGAACATCGGGTTCTCTACAAAATTAACAAGGTAAGTACAACACAACTAATCTCCAGGCGCATAACCCCTTTTAATATGTGCATGCTACATGTTTGATAAAAGTCCCCAGTGAATGAAATCCAATGTACTACTTCCTTATTTCATGACTTGAATCTACTGCAAGAAAAATTGAAGGCAAGTTCCAAAATATCCTGATCTTAAATTATTTTTGTCATATGCTCTTCGATATTTCAAAACGTTTTCATAGCTATTCTATTTGTAAGTTATTTGATTTGGTTATCATCAACTTTTTTTTATTCTTTTATTTTGGTTTATTTAACCGATTTTCATTTTTATTGGTGATAGAGATTCAATTGTTGGTGGTGTTTGGCTCTATTACATGGTCTACAAGCTTTGCAGGTTCCACGTACCTTTGTTTTCCCACTGTTTATTCTTTGTGAGTTTATAAAATTAATAATACAAGTTCATATTTCATTAGGGCTTAAAGGTTTACTGTTGTTGATAATATATGTGCATACATGTTTACAAAAGTCATTACTTTTACTTTTAAAATGTTAAAATTAGTGAATATGGGGGAAGTCAAGATGAAGCTTAACAAGATATGGATAAGAAAGATCAGGTTTTGGAACATATAAGGTATGTGTATCTCTTTCTTCTATTATGTTACTCAAAATTTACATTGTATTCAAACTACTATTGATGTTTGGTTGACCTTTTTATTAAAGTATAGCTTAAGTTTTTTATAGATGATTAGTTTCTATATATAATTAGTGTTATCACGCAATGTTTCTTATATAGGATTGATGGAGATTTGTTACTCATGTTCAAGGTAACAGTCTTGACCTAATTTTCTTTGACCGTACAACATTACTAAGCTAGATCTGCCAATAGTTTCTGCAATTTGGTCAATGTGTTGGAAAAAGGGTATTGGTTGGAAAAAAAGGTTGATCAAACCCTCCAGTTTATCCATGCTCTCTCTTCCTCATCTGAAGAAATACTTCGAATCCTCACTTCTAAATTTTGATTGGTTTGTACATCATCAGTCTTTCTAATTTTTACATGGTCAGTTATGAAATTAAAGTGGCAATTTCTTCTGATTTTTGCATAGTCTGTATATCATCACTCTATGTTTTTTTGTTTATTTTCGAAGTTTGCATGTTATTAACCTCATCAATATATTTGAAGAGTGTTTTCTAAATTGGAGTTACATTTCAGATTTTTCTTTGTGCTTCCAGCATCCCTTACCACATGTAGTTGTTCATCACATTCTTTTTCCCTTTTAGTTCATATTTTGATACCTTATATGATTTTTTTATGTTTTCATGTTTATTTTTCTTTTTCCGTTTTTTTGTAGGGTTTTCACAACAATTAGAAATTGGGATTTGGTGGGAGTTCCACTAAAGGTGTGGGGATCCGCTCTAATCGTATTACTTTCAACGGAAAATGCGATTTACCTAACACATAGCGTGAGTAGTGTAATCACTAACTCAATAAATTGTATTATTTTATGGGTGTATTAGCGTGACGAACACGAGGAAAAGGCACTTCTTGGGTTCCATGTACTGGCTCCCTCTGTCTACCTCGTATCTTTGACTCGAACCGGCGTTGGTTTCCTTCGGGTAGTTACCTAGGGTTCTATTGTCCTATAGACATATTGAATTTCTACTCCGTCTTACTTCTGATTCTGACCCTAGGTGTCATCACTTCATGATGGATGACTGGAAATCTCGGAAGTTTAGGTGAATTTCCCACCATGTCCCTAAAAAGGTATAGGCACTTGGTGGTCTCAATAATTTCGTCTTGGTTCATTTATCACCGAACTGGAACTCTTCTCAATGAACCTCTTCTGGGTCTGAATCAACTCTTCTGCCGAGTACTGAAGTGGATAGGTTTTTCTATCGGGTTCGTGCGAGAATGGATATGTCTAAAGAATCCTAAGAGATTATTAACATTTCACTGGGTGATCCATATCGAGTCCCGCTACAATTATATAGGGTACACAAATCATATATAGATTAGATCCGATAGGCCTTCAAATATGTGATACTACTCTATATCCACATCCCAACGAGGAAAAGGAAGTAGAGCGAAGCCACACATTCTTAGCCTATGGGATCTTTATTATATATAACCTTGGGAGTATACCCTCGATAATTGTAGGTATATCAATAAGAATCTTTTTAGTTCTTCATACAAGGTTATCTATGGATCCTAAAATACACCTATGGTATTTTAATTTCTTGTTTGTTTCTTAACTTCTGAATATGATTCTGGGCTTAGTGTGAGTATTTTAGTATTACAAAATACTCCCATAGTATTTTAAACTTCATGTTTGGCTCTAGCATTCCTAGTTGGTAAGTTTTAGACCTATTGCAACACCACTATCACTCTCCAGGCACATGTTCATCGCATCTTGAATAAATCTAGTTGATCAGGTTACATTTATTCTAGCTTACGATTACATAACTGCCCAGGTTTGATGGTAATGCTCAACATCCGAAGACTTGTATTCTTGTTCTTCTTGTGATACTTGTGTTCGAGTGTTTAGATTTTGGATGTTCTTATACTTTGGTAAAATAAGGTTATATTTTAAAGTATAATTTTTGGTCAGAGTGTGTTATCCCTATGTATTTATAGGTTGTATATCTTTTATGAATTGATATACCGAGATCACTATAAACAATGCTCTGATACCAATCTATCACACCCCAAAACCGGAACGGTGGAAACGTTCTGAGGAGGATGACGTCATGTCAAGTATCACAACATATGCAGTATAGTAATCAAAGTACAATAACCATTTCATTAATAGTAATAATTTTACATAGTTTACATTGCATAGAAACATCAAAGTAATACATAAACTAATATAGATGCAACTAGGTTCTAGGCTGGCTTCACAAAAGCTCCCGGGACGTACGTGTCTATTGCTGACCTGAGAATACAAGTTATTTTGAAAGGGAGTATCAACATTTTTATAAATGCTGATGACTTCATAAGTATTTAGTGTCATTTATGTAAGTAAACCTTTTATTCAAAATAAATTTAAGATAAGTAGTAGTTTAGAATCTACAGTGTATTAGTGTCCTTTCCAGAAAATCCTATATATTCTAAATGAAAGCAGTCTTCTACCAAGACTCGACGGAGTTATGTTTTAAAGAGTAAATTTCCCTGAAATACTATCATTACCAAAATACGGTATTTTATTTCTAAATAAAGTAGGAGAATATCACGAGTAAAACCATTAGGGAAAATAACATATGCCTCAGCAGAGAATACTGCTGACTAAGACAAAAGAAATCATAGACTCCAGGAGAGTATCAAATGAATGATACGCCTGACTCAGTCTAACCGAATGGAACACATACCCCAGACGGTATCAAATGTACGATACGGCTAGCAAAGTCTAAAACAAAGAAGCACAGACCCTAGACAGTATCAAATGAAAGATACAACTAGCAAGGTCTAAAACAGTGAAACATAGACCCAGACAGTATCAAATGAAAGATACAGCTAGCAAGGTCTAATATAGTGAAACACAGACCCCAGACAGTATCAAATGAAAGATACGACTAGCAAGGTCTAAAAACAAAAGGGAAATCCTAAGTGGGTTGTTTCAAGAATACAATGTTAAATTCTCGTTACCTTAAGGCCATGAATTATAAGGTAAACATGGAGATACTCGTAACCATACTAATTGACACTAGAGTACTTGACGCCCTTCAAGCGTCGGAATAAATATGACATTTATCACCCCTTGGCTTGGTAGGCCGTGGACTGTAGCTAGCAGTCAGGGTGCGGGAGTGTCAGTCCCGTATAGATCTATACACACAATGCCCGCTCTCTATACAGGAGACTCTGGTTACCAACTCGACGACGGGGAGATCCGTGTCTTGAAGATGCATCTCGTATTCTGAGTACTAATAGAGGCGCTGGAGAAATG
Organism: Lactuca saligna; assembly: GCF_052625555.1. Lineage (NCBI taxonomy): Eukaryota > Viridiplantae > Streptophyta > Magnoliopsida > Asterales > Asteraceae > Lactuca > Lactuca saligna. Next base: position 284,192,616 of record NC_136421.1, on the reverse strand, counting down.
ACATAGAGTCGCGTATGAACTGACTCCTATGGAATTCTCGTACTAGAAATAGAACCTCCTAACTATTCCTATAATAGTTACTAGTGTCTCTGATCTACGAGTGATGAATGGAAAGATGCCCTTGCTACCCAAGGCGATGTAATAGTCGAGAGCAAGAGAGAGGGAGAGAGGGAGATAGAGAGATCTTTTATGACCATATATGTATACATGCTATATAGCTAATGTTTAAATGACCTTCGGACGGATATCCTATACCCACCAGACCACATCCCAACGAGGAAAAGGAAATAGGGCGAACTAGCCTTCCTAAGTCTTTTAAACATTATTTATATAGCTATACAAATACATGCATGCATTTAACGAAGTAAAAGCATAGAGGAAAACTTTAATGAAAACCTTAGGAAAAACCTTTACAATTATGAAATTTACGACTTAATCAGTTTGTAAAACAAGTTTGGAAACCGTTCATAAACACATTTATAATTTGATAACACAATATAAGTAAAGAAAACCTTTGTCGAAAACACTGTTGTAACTGGTTTAGAGGTAAAACAAACAGCACGAGTGATAGTTTGAGAAAAGATTTAAACAAGTAAAAATGTTTTGGAAAGTCATCTACAGTATTATACTTGGTAAAACAACTGAAAGTGTAATAAATCCTTGTTCATGCGGGTTATTAATCACATATGATTGATATGATAGCTGGCATGTTTTAACTTGTATTCCCCCCCCCCCCATAAAGCATGTAAAAACATTTAAAAGGTTAATTTAGGGGTATGAACTCACCTGTTGTAAGTGGATCGGATGAAGGTGTCGGTTGGGTGCTTGGTGTCAAATAACAACTTGAACACACTTAGTGACCTATTAACATATGATGACATATGTTTACATACAATTAGTAAATATAATACTAATTAAACATGTATATGCATCCTAAAGTGAGGAAAACACTGTGGTTAGGTGATAGGAGTATCCCGGGTAACATCTAAGGGAGTGTATGGCCTAGATAGGGAGTTTACTCTTCAAGAGTAAACTCTTTATAGAGTTTACGGCCCTAAGACCAACTCCCCATGAGTTTATGGCCGTAAACTCATAGTGGGTGTTCTAGGATGCTAAATGGTCTTATCTCACTCATAGAATTAGGCTAGGTCCAAATATAAGGCATATGAATGGGTTTTAAGGCAACCAATGGACCATTTAAGGAGTTCACAGCCCTAAACAAGGAGTTTATGGCCGTAAACTCTCACTTGGTCATTTCCTTCATAGATCCAAGCCTTAAATGATAGAGTATAAAGTTCTAAGCATTATTCCAAGTCAAATGGGGGTGTTAGGGCATCATTTGGCCACCTTTTGGGAGTTTATGGCCCATGGACCAATCCTAGGGGGGTTTACGGCCGTAAACTCCTATGTCCATAGTTTAACTAATGATTAAAGCCCTTACTTCACTTGTGGTTGATTCTAGACATTTTTTCCATGCCATAGGGGTGTTTGAGGGCAATTCTAACACCTTTATAGGTGTTCACGGCCCTTGAAGGGGGGTTTACGGTCCAAGAGTGTTATTGGGCTGTAAACTCATGTTTACTCTCCAAAATGCAAGGTTTTGGTGTTCTAAGCTCGAAGGTGTAAGTCCACAAGTCATATCTAAGCCCTAAGAGTGATTTGGAAGGGTTTTGGGGCTTCAAAACCCCACTTAAGGGTGTTCATGGTCCAAGAGTGTTCTTGGGCCATAAACACATGAATTTTTGCCCATATTTGATGTCCTAAACACGAATTTGTATGTTAACTACGCTACACAACAAGTTAGGATAGATTACTTACTAGTTTGGGGCTCGAAACGGGTGTTTTTGGCTCGAAAACAAGTTGTAGAGAGAGATTGTAGAGAGAGGGTGGAAAGAGTGTGAATGGAGTCCACTTACCCTTATATAGGGGTTGAGTTTGGAGCTCAGTGGAAATCTACCCGATACTGACGTTAAACGGGGCTTTTGGTCACACCCGATTAAGTGGTCGTATTTTAACTTGGTTGAAACTAAAACTTTTCAAGGGATTAATGAGGGTGTTTCTAATTTGTTTCAACCTTTACTAAGTCATTTAAAGTATCCCAAATTAATTAACCAGTCGACAAGGTTAATGGACAGTTTAATAAAGCGAGGCTTATTAACGGAAGGAGGGGTTAAAAATGACGGAATAAATTTCGGGTTGTCACACTCTTCTACGCTGGGCGTACACCAGCCTTACGCTGGGCGTACCCAGCTAAACACGCGTGCAAAAGGGGCTGCCTTGCCAATTTTTCCATTAAGGGCCATTATTGTCAATATCTTCAAAGTATTGTAACTTCTTTATTCTTGATCCGTTTCCAGCGAACTTTATATCCACAGAAAGGTGAAGAGAAACCCTACGTTTCTAACAACACAACCCGGCCCAAAAACTTCTCGAATAATAACTCCAAATTTAATAAAGGACTAAAACGCCCATGACCTTGGCCTGTGAAATTCCATAAACAAATATTTTAGAACAGGGCGTTACAAAATGACCATGAAATACCATTAAGTATATATAAGTTAAAAAATGAATATGATTTAATCAATTTGTTTCATAAAATACCATTAAGTATATATAAATTACAAAACTTTTGAATGGTTGTCATTAATTATGTGGAAAATGAAAAGTTTTGGAGGTTTCAAATGCATATGGTGCAAAACTTTTGAATGGTTGTCATTAATTATGTGATTCTATCCTTCCCCTTTTTGCCTTTTACCCCAAAACAAAAAGTTTTAACTAATTACTAGTTACCAGAGTAAAACATACAATTAATTTTTTTTGAAAGAGTTGTACTTATAACATGCATAATTCCAACTATTAACTGTGCAGCCTGTGTTAGACACTAATAATACATTTAAGTTTCCTAAGAACTAACACTTCATAATTCTATTTTCAGATGAAAAGTAAAAATGTTCAATCATTCGACCTCATGAGGTGCAAACTCTATGAACCTAAAATAGAAACGATTTGAATCAGAATTTAAAACGATCTGATTCTAATTTGAATGAAAATATAAACAGAACTATGGTCACTTAATGAGACAAGAGCAGTCAAGAAAACCAGTTAGAGTTTTAGATTTGAGAACCCTAAGTCAGTCACAATGAAAAATAGAGAAAAAAAAGGACAAACATACCTGAGCCACCATAGATTTGCACAGATCAAGCAAACCATCAGAAGATCAAAACGGAGGTGGAAAACTCTGTCAATGAAATGCAGAACTCATGCAGCTCTGTAAATGTTTCACTCATATCTCCCCAAATCGCAATTCCAAAGATCACATTTGTGTAGTTGTCGATAATGATGGTTCAAGTGGTAGAGATAATGATGGAGAGATACTAAGTTGTCGATAATGATCGTATACTAAGTTGATATATTATATTGATTATTTTTCACTATATGATAATATATATACATCTATTAAAACGACATAATCTCAATCTTTTGAATGACCTCTACCTGCGGGTTACTCATGAATAAAATTAAATATAATATATGGTTTAATATTATTTATAGTTGTTGTTATTGTTAATTTATTTTTAAAATTTATTTGCTTAACGTTTTAATTTCTATCAGTGTAATTATTTAAAACATCAAAAAAAAATTTAAAGATAACAATATAATCATTTATATAGAGTTATTTTTAACTATTGTTATTGTAAGTTATTTTAAGCTATTTATTTCAAAAGTTTTAACGATTATAAAAATATCTTTAGGAAATATTTTAATGAATTGATATTACAATTTAGTTTTTGTATTTAGCATTACAGTTTATCACTTTTCAGTATTCACAAAATATTCTTTGGGTTTTTTAAGTGGACTGAAATTTATATTGAAGTTGATCCTGTAATGTTATATTTAAATTAACAATTTAAGTATTTTGTTCATACAATTCAAAAGTTGTAGCTTTAAACTGATAATCATTTATCTTTGGGTTGTTTGGGAATGATTGTCATAAAGCCTTGGTGGACTCCATGATCCACCAGTGTTTGTGCCAGATGCTTGGCACCGTCAAAAGTAAGTGGGTTCGCAGATATCACGTTTCCTTGAATCTGGGAAGACAGTCCCCAAATGTATCGTTCCAACTTTTTACTCTTTGGGGTGACCATCCCGGGACATAGTACTACTAGATCGCTAAATCTAGCAGTATAGGCTGCAATATCAGAGTCCTTCATCATCAAGTTCCAAAGCTCTTGCTCTAGCATTTGTACCTCGCCCCTCGGTCAATATTCTGCTAGCATCAAAATCTTTAGGTCTTCCCATATCATGGCATTGATTACTAGGAGAGTCAAGGATTTGACATAACCTTTCCACCAAGAGATGGCTCTATCCATGAATGTGCATGCTGCAAATTTGACATTGCTTCCCTCTAGGCATGCACAAATTTCATACACTGATTCTATCTTTTCTAACCAACGTGTTATAGCAATGACACCTCTAGTGCCATCGAAAGACTTTGGTTTGAAGTATGTGAAGTCTTGGTAGGAATATTCCCTCGAGTGTCCCTGACTATCTCCATGGATAGCGTTATTGGTACCGTCTCCCGATGCACTAGCACCATTCGTGTTGATTTGCGTCATGGAGGCTGCCACAACGACTGTTACAGCAGCTTGGAAAATAACAATGCCCATTTTCTAAGGTGGTGGCGGTGGCGGAGTTGGTGGTATGTTGTTGACACGCCTGATAGATTTGCGTGGTGGCATCTTTCTGCCACAAGGTTTAAGAGTGGAATAATGATAAGTCTTTGATAATGGCTATGAATCGAGCATTATCAAAACAGAGTGTCTTAACTATTTAGTTATGTTGACTGCACAAGAATAGCAGTAAAAGGACACATGAAGGGTCTAGTTGTATAGTTCTATAGATTCATAAAATACTCCTATAGTATTTAACTTTATGTTCAGTTCTAGAGTTTCTTGGTATATAGTGTTGGTAAGTTTTAGATTTGTTGTTCACCACGACTACTTAAAAACACATGTTCGTCGAATCTCAAATAAATATAGTTGAGCAGGTTATATTTATCCCATATATGATTACATAACTATCTATGCTTAACCGCAATGTCCAACTTATCTAAATGCTTTTATATGGTTCTTACTGTGACACTGTTTTGGTATGTATGCATGTATGTATACTTTTTATAAAATACTTATATTTTAAAAGTATAATTTTAGTCAAAGTGTTTTAGTCCCATTGTATTTATAGTTGTATATCTTATATGGATTGATATACTTAGTTCACTATAAACAATGCTCTGATACCAATCTGTCACACCCTCGAACCGAGTAAACGACGGAAACGTCCGAGGGCAGATGACGTCATGTACAATATCATAACAATTGAATAATAGATATCAAATTATACAAACATTATATTGATAATTGATAAGTTTTTGCCTGGAAGGTGCAGGAAAAAATCAATTATTTAGGGCAGCTTAATCATCAAAATCTTCTAAAATTAATCGGTCATTGTTTGGAAGATGACCACATAATGTTAGTTTATGATTTCATGTCACATGGCAGCTTGGAAAACCATCTTTCAGGAGTGAGTTCTTGCAATTTTCCTCACTTAATCAATGCTAGATATAAAATTGATCTAAATTTATATTTATTAATCATACAGGAAGTTCTTATTTTCAGCCACTTTCATGGAACCTTTGAATAAAAAATGCTCTTGCTGCTGTAAAGGGACTTGCATACTTACATGGACTGAATGATGGTAAAAGCCATGCGTCTACAACGGAATGAGAATGGGAATGAGAACAAAGTTGTTTCTAATCCAAGGCTTGTGGGTTCCACTAGTGTTAAAAAAGATGGTAAGTTTATTCTGTTTGGGACTGAATAACATCTATTAGAGTCGGGAAAGAAAAAAATGGTGCAGATATTTTGGTGTATAGTTTTTGACTTTTGATGAATATATGCATTTGATTTTAGGTGATTTGTGTTTTATGAATATGATGTTGTGAGTGTGATTCTCTTTCAAAAGAAATTGGATTTTGATTAAACAGTCGAGATCATGGTTACGTTACGAGTTTTATTTATATACCTTGTAAAGAAATGAAAATGCATTTATATTCATTTTATACCAAAATCATCTAAATTGGATGTTAAAATTAAAGCATATACAAAACTAAAATGAGATCAAACATTAATCATCTTGAGGATTATATACCATCTTTGGGATAAGGGCAAAATCATCCAACAAGGTGAAAAACCATCAAACTTATGTGTAAATTTACATAACACTAACCACAATCATGGACATGGACATACTTACGTTTTTAACTCAAACTGACAGCCTACTTTCATTTTTAACCAGGAATTGCAGCTAATTTATGTTTTTAACTGAAAATGACAACCTATAGTTATGTCATTTGTCCTATGATTTAGAATTAAATTCTCTTATATTCATTTTTACTTATCTAGCGAAACATATATAAGCAGATATTACAACTATTTTGCATGTTGATGTTTCTTATGATACGGCATGGCATGGTAGATGTGTACACTAGCGCTACCCATAAACTACAATATAATGCTGATTTTGCACCACTTCCCCATGTTGATTATTAGTTGGTTTCAAATTTGGTGATTGAAGCCGATTACTCAAAACTTTATGTTACTTGAAGTAGGAGGTGTACAAATCGAATACGTAATGAGATGGACACGCATCATCCTTGCGAACCTCGTAGATGTGGAATATGCCACCAAGTAGGTCATAATCGAAAAAGTTGTCCAAATTCTCAATCAATGTTTAATGCGATGTAAGCAATGTATTTTATTGATCTAGTAATTTCAACTCTAGTGATCTTGTAATTTTATGTTCATTTGATTTTGTAATTTAATGTTGAATTGGTCTTGTGATTTTGTAATGTTATAAATATGATGTGAAATATCTATTTTATTTATTATATATAATTTTAGTAATATTTAATATTGATATTAATTTGAAGGTGTTAATGATATATTTTTAGCTGTATAAATTAGTAAGGTTTATCTATAAAGTTTAATAATATGTTTATAATGAAAAAATATTACATTAACAATATATTTATTATAAAAGAAATGTTATGTATAAAGTTGGTAAAGGTAAAAAACTAAAAATAAAACTTAAAAGCTAAATGTGTAATTGAAAAGTATTATAATATAAATTGAATCTAATAATGTACAAGGATCATTTATGTAAATAAAAATATCATACTAATAGTTTAAGTGGGCCACAACCTTATTTTTGCAAGTGGATTTGAAACAATTCTTTTTTACAAACTGTTTTGAAGACAACCATCTTTTTACAAAAAAACTCTCTTATATACCTTAAAAAGTACAGTTTTGAAGACAACCATCTTTTTACAAAAAAACTCTCTTATATACCATAAAAAGTACAGTTTGAAAACATTAAGTAAAACACAGATAGCAAAAATATGTATGCATGCATATTTAAGTGTGTATATATGTATATTTCAAAAAAAATAATAATAAAAAATAAAAAATGTTTGTCAAATCCTTTTTTAGACAATGGATATGGCTTAGTCGCAAGTTTACAAGGGTGTTTTCGGTTTTAAAAAATAATGAGTTGATTAGGAGTTCCTGAGTTCTCGTAAATATTCAAGTTCTCAAAAGAATTTACGTCTCTGTCTTTCTATCTCTCTATCTGTGTGTGTTGTCAGTTTTATAATTTTTTTTCTTCATTTTTTTAACTTATTTTAATTATTTGAGTACATCTTTTAAGTTACTTGCGCTTTTTTGTGTTTCTTTATTTTTTTATTTTTTTTTATAGTTTTGAATTAAATACCCATTCGAGTTTTTGTTGTTTAATAATTATAAAAGTTTCAAATCATAAATATATTAAGCATCATAATATTTTCACATTATATATATTTTTTAATCATATCATTTTGGAGCATAAAAGTTTTGATTATATCATTTTTTATCATAAAATTTTAAATAATATCATTTTAAATTATAATATTTTGTATTATATCATTTTTAATTATGTAACTTTGGTTCATAATGAATTCAATTAAAAAAAGTTTATGTTCATAAAGACTTTTGGATCAATATATTTTTTGAATCATTTAATTCTGAAACATAAAAGATATAATAATTAAATATTATAAAATACTTTGATCAAATGTTTTTAAGTCATAACAAATTAAGGATCACAAACATATTGAATCATAACTTTTTAGATCATAAATATTTTGGATCATGTTATTTTCAATTATTTTTTTTTTTAAAACTTATAACCTTTTAAAATAAGGTTTGGTATCTAGCCAGCCATAATTTTGTAAAAAAAAATTAAAATGTTCATAGTATATTTATTAGAAATACCCTTAGTTTTTCATTAATTTTAGAGAACCTTGTTTGTTTCTTGTTTTTTTTTTATCTATTATAATATTTTTTCAGTTAAGAACTTGACATGCTTAAATAATTAGTCATCAATTTTAATGATTTATGTTCATAGGCACAATAAAGAAAAATAACAATGACTGAATTAGTGTACAAAGGTAAAAGATCATGATTAATTTGGATATATTTGAATAAAAAATACGTAGTTTGAAGAATCTATATATAATATTAGGTACATAACAGTCACATAGTTTCTAACTCCATATATAATATTAGGTACGTAACACTCACATAGTTTCTAACTCATGTGAGATGGCTTAATTTTGTGAGACCGTGAGACCACTTTTTTCTGCTAAAATATTCTAATATTTTAATTTTTATAAAAATAAATATGTGTAATATTTTAATATTCTAAGCCAATAATTTTAACATATTTTACATTGAAATATTCTACAACATATAATGTTAGAATATATTACATATTCTATGTTTACGAACAATATAACATTAGAATATTTCACTAAAAAATTTGGTCTCACGGTCTCACAAAATTATAATCGTCTCATTTATATATATATATATATATATATCAGTATCATAATCATTTCATTATCATCATACATACTTATAAAGCTATTATTTTTTTTTAAAATCTCATGCATTTGAAACCCTATTTTTTAACTTTCTCAAACCACATTCATTTGAAACCCCATTTTTTAACTAATGCAACTCAAAAGTTTTCTTAATTATGATTTAACACTCAAAAGTTTTATAACTTATATTATGTTTAAATAGCATTTAGTGAATAGTTTACTAGAAAAGGCTAATCGTTGGTGTCTTTTGTGTTATATAAAATCTTAAATGTAAGAAGGATTTGAAGATATTGTGATTCAAAAGTTTTCATATAATTGAAGTATTCACGATCTAAATATGATGATTTGAAGAAATGGGTTATGTCGCATCTATGGTAATTGTAATATGATTTTTTCTTTCAACCAAAACAAATGAACCTTTTCTATTCTTTCTTTATATTCAGTTTCTCATTTAATCTTTATATGTGATTTGTATGTATCACTTAATCCTGAATGTGACTCTCCAAAGATCAATTTTTTGCTTGGAATATCTTTCTGATTCTTCTTTTTCAAGAAAAATATTTTGATTGCAGGTTAGTGAAGAATTGTCATCAAGTTTTTATGGTTGAATGGTGTTAAATGAAGAAGGAAGATTCATAAAACGGGTATAGGTTTTTTTGTTTGAGCAAAGTTGACGAATGTTAGTTTTTTCGTTTGATTTAAATGTATGTTTATGTAACATCTTTATTTATATATTCAACCACTCAATGCTCTTATTTATTTCATTGTAGTTTTTCTATTTTGATTATGTTTATTTTCTATTATTTTTTGTTGGGTTATCCTACACAACATATTTAAAAGACATTATTTAAAAGATAACATAATTTTGAACATTTGATATGTAATTATGATAGACTTATTTGATGGGTGTTGGTCATAAGACATCCTATGTGCTCATACAAACCCTAATGCTTGGATCTAGGTTTCTCTATTGTACATGCTTTGAATCCAAGACTATAAACCCTAATTCTAGCAATCAAGTAATCATATTAATATGTAATTAGGTTTAAGATCATACCTTGATTGTTATGTAGCAATAACAATCCCAAATCTCCTTGTAATGACTTTGGAATGCTTAGAGTCACAAGTGTCACCCCTCTAATGGCTTACAAACACCAAGAGCAAATGGAGAAGGTATAAAGAGAGAGGAGAGAGGTTAGAATTCGTCCTTAGGACTTCTTGGGAAGAGGTACACGAATTCATAAGCCTTGGGGTCTTTATATAGGTGTAGAGATAGGGTTTCAGTCATTATCCTTATCTAGTTGCTTATCCACAAAGCAACCCATAAGATAATCCTTGAATCCTTATCATAGTCAAATTCTAAGGCCTTACCACCTCAAATTCGTTCACCATATATTTAAGATAATCCTTACCTTATTTTGTAACTATCACATAATTACAAATCAGCCCCTCTAGTTTAATTAATTACACTTGATCACAAAATTAATTCCAAATTAATTATTGACCAATATTAATTAAACAAATATGATTTCTCCTTTAATATATTATTCTTATAACATATTAATAAATCATAATAACCTCTCTCTCTCTCTTTATTTATTTCTCCAATCAAGTTGCTTTGGTGAAGGCAACCCAAAAGGACCATGCACCATCGGGTCAAGTACATACCAAAATAGTTATGGACTTAGACACTAATCCAACAGTCTCCCACTTGGATAAGTCTAATAACTATTCTGCGTATGACTTTAGATCCTGATCTGCAATCGTAGCTTTCCAAAGCCGCTATCAACTCTGATCCTATCAGATACGCGTGTCCTCAGATAAGGGATCATATATTCCTCAATTCTAGATATCATATGAGATATGATTTCAAATCATTCTCTTTGTACGATATCTCGATTTCTGATTTATGACGACTGACTAATTGAACAAATCAAATTAGCCCTAGCCCGGCCGAGCATTTTCATTTGTCATCACTAAACCATCGAGGGGCCCAAAGATATCGCTTTTATCCTACCTTGGATAAAAGAAACGGATAAACTTTGATACAATGCTTGCTTGCACTCAGTAACCAAATCACACACAACAATATGTTTTATAACACCAAGTTACTAGTGCGTTTACATATTATCAATGTGCAACCGATTAGCAAGATACAACTCACACATCTCAGTTTCAAGAATATAAGATGTTATCGTCTCACCAATCACTCATGATAAAATTCATGGAGTGATCTAAGTGAGCGTGGGTTTAATCCAATGCTCAAATTCATATTCATAAGGACTCATGAACGTTGCAGCAAACATTTACTTATGTCTAATACTCTTTTAGACAATCCACACACCAATTCACGACAGTCTTCATTCATATCTACTTCCAACATATGAATGACTGTGGCCCGTTCGAATAATTCGATTATTCTTAATAAACTCAATTATTCTGGAAGTCAAAACATGCAAATGTGAAACACAAGAATAATACTAATCCCATATGGCCTCAAACCTTTGAGTATAAATAAAACGCCTTTTATTTATCACCATATTGATTACTCATTATTTGTCGTTTCGGGTAATCAACTTCTTACTTGAATTATTACACTTGTCCCATGCTCTTAGCATGCACACAATGTTTACCTATGGTTCTTACTTTGTGAAATAGATCACATTGGACACATTTCCAATCATTCTCATTTCACAACTCCAAATCCGTTTTTCATAAGTTTAAGAATATCAAATTCTTTCCACTTATAGAATATGCTGGATTCTAACATTTTATGCAGTTATCCTTTCGTAATGTCACTGCACCAAAGTCACAAAGACTATTGCCAATGATATTACAAAGTCCTCTATCGGAGATTGTTACAAGACAATTCCTTAGATATGATGTCTCTCTCTCTCAAAGTACATTCCTTTGAACATCCTTTTGCATAAAAGTTTCTAATCTAGACATAGATTTTCAATATTTACTTCCTAATATGGACACGCTTCCATATTTTCCTCATAACAACTTATTCTTAAAAGAATCTTTTCTATTCATAATAAGGTCGATATGGTCCATTCAATACCTTGATTCCAACTATTCACAAGCAACCAATCCTCGTCGAACTTTGGATTGTCCTTTGATGGTTGTTAAATTATTTTAGTCAAAACCGATTCTAGTCCCTTTTCCTCTAAATGCCCTAGACATTTGGAAAATTTTAGAATGGTCAATATTTACTAGGGATGAGCATAGGCGGGTACCCGCCTCATTTGGCGAGAACCGGAACCGGAACCGGAACCGGCGGTTCCTAAAAAGTTAGAACCGGAACTGGAACCGGTCTAGGCGGTTCTTAAATTTTTGGATCGAGTCCCGGAACCGGTGGTTCCGGTTCCGGGAGCGGGTAACCCGGTTACATTAACTTTTTTAACTTTTTTTGATAAAACCGCAACTTAGTTCGATCCAAATCGAATCAATTCGGACCAAAAAGGGACATAATATATTCTAAACCGCTCTAAGTAACACACACATATTTATATGAAATACCAATATATATATATATATATATATATATATATATATATATATATATATATATATATATATATATATATATATATATATATAACCGGTTTCAGCGGGTACCCAGAGGGTAGCGGTTCCAAAAAAATGAGAATTGGAACCGGAACCGCTTAAGGCGGTTCCATAACTTTAGGAACCGGAACCGGAACCGCTTAAGGCAGTTCCAGTTCCAGAACCGGCAGTTCCAAGGCGGTTCCGGTTCCAAAAGCGGGTACCCGGTTCCGATGCTCATCCCTAATATTTACTACCCAATATGGACACGCTTCCATATTTTCCTCATAACAACTTATTCTTAATAGAATCTTTTCTATTCATAATAAGGTCGATATGGTCCATTCAATACCATGCTTCCAACTATTCACAAGCAACCAATCCTCGTCGAACTTTGGATTGTCCTTTGATGGTTGTTTAATTATTTTAGTCAAAACCGATTCTAGTCCCTTTTCCTCTAAATGCCCTAGACATTTGGAAAATTTTAGAATGGTCAAATATTAAAGCATTTGCAATCGATCCTATACCCGAAGCGTATGGGACACGATGCACAATGTTTTATTTGTTATGTTCTCAAAATTCGAATTGTGAAAAGGAATTCCGTAATCATAATTGAAATTTTAAGAACACACTATGTACCTTTGACTAAATTTATTAACATTTCTCAACCTAAGCCTTTAGATTTGAAATGAAGCATAATATTCTCTCCCTTAATTATAGCAAAACAACTATACAACCCTTACGACTTTGCAAGGTATAACTCTTGTTTTCTATAATTAATATTGCCAACTTGCAAAACTTTCCATAATAATCATACAATCATAACTTTTATGCTCCCACTATCATGATGATTATTATAAAACATAACACTTATGCTCCCACTAGCTTCGACATGTATTCATAAACATCTTAACTTTCAGAAAAACAATACCTATTGAATTTATATGTTTCTAATACTTAATGATTTGATAATCTTTTATCAAGGCTTTTTGAACTTATACACCTTTGCCTTCGATAGTTCATATGTGTATCTAAACAATTAAGACTAATTGCCAAACCTCACAATTCAAATTATGGAAAGGGATATCGTAACCATAATTGAATTCGAGAATGCAATTTTACAATCACTATCTTCTTAAAATCTTTCTTAGTGAAAGCATTTCCTCACAATCATTTTCATGAAGGAGGAAATCTTATGACACTTAGATTTAAAGCAGTGTATTTGTTCAAATCTATGTGAATTTGTTAAAACCAAAGTTTACGACAAATTCAAACTCATATGGATCGAACTTTCTTAATCTTGATTTCTTGCCTTATGGTAGCACAGCTGTCCACCACGTCATCCAAGTAGTTAAGCATCTCACCTTTTTCCTATCAATGTACCTTTCATTAATCAACGTGCTTTACCTTTTATGCGTTCAAAATGAGAACTCATAGAACTCACATGCATAATTAACTCAATTTGAATGGCATAGAAACAAAATAACGTCAACATGATAGGTAGTAAACCTCAACTCGTGTGCTAGTGATGATCGATAAGGTTTATTTGATTTGTTCTTGAAACTTTTCGAGACCATTAAGACTCCCACTGACTCCTTGACATATAAGATTCTTTTATCAATAAACATTTCTTGACAAACAAATTTTCTAGAGTTAGTGTAGCTTGTATCAAAACACTTCATAAATTGGTCCTAGTTGGTCTTTGTCTTATCCAAGACATCACAACTTTCCACATTTGATGAATGTTATAAACCTTTAATACTTTTAACTCATTGTCACAATCTTAACTTTAAGACTTGTTATTGGAACGAAGTATGATAGACTTCTTGATTTAACCATTTCTTCAATCCTTGATTCCTCTTCTTAAACATACAATTGTACTAAGACTTACTTAGAGGATCAATTGAGGTATGGTTCTTAATCATTAAGACCCATTATAAAGCATAAAAGCTACTCTCCCTTCTTCTTAGAATGGAGAAACTTTTATCTTTCTGCCTACTTGATTCTTCTTATTCGTTCTACTATTGATCTAAACCCTTTAATCAATTCAGAATTACACTTAATCTTGTAAGTGTAATCATATTTACTAAGCCTTTAGTAAATTATGATGTATATCTCTATTACTCTTATGGTGAACTTGATCAACACGCAACTTTGTGTACTCGATCTCTTAGTCCTTCACTCGACACTTTGTCAACGAATTAGTCTAATTTCCAAATATGAAATTTCTCATTCATCATGCAACCAAGTTGCGTGATTCCAAATTTCTGTCCAATTGAAACTTTGGGCGATGAGAAACTCTCCCTATTTGGTAAATTCTCGACATTTTCATAAATAACATAACTAAGAATCATATGCATTCGTTGTAGAAATATGCAAACATCAATTTTCATAACGATTTCATTGCAAGGAAATACAAATAAATAAATAAGTCGAACAAAATTTATTTTATTTATAAAGGCAGCGGAAAAACATTTGTCCTTACAATGCAAAATCTATTGAAAACTATGTAAAAGGAAATTTTCTAACAACTCTATCATAACTATCTAAGCTCAAAATCTAATCTTCAAGTCCATGCGATCGAGATCCATTTCTTTATGATTAGATTCATCTTGCTCTTTCACCAAGCTTCCTTTCTTTTCACCGATTCTGCAAAACATTCAAATGCAATCTTATCACATCATGTATTTTGAATCAATGAATAGGAACTTAACGAAGTTAGATAATGGATTTTACCTGAAGCACAGTTATACTCTTTGACTCTCCCATCTTTGGAATCTTCAAGCTCTTTGGGCAGACTTGTATCCAACGCCCTTTCTCTGGGCAGTAAACGCAGGTCGGTTCTCCTAGAACGTCCTCGGAAGCATGGTCGGTTGACCTTCCCAACAAATATGCTCCATTGCTTTGCCAAATCATTTCTGATTCAGCAGCAATGAGCATGTAAGTTAGGTCAATGAGGTTGTCGTCATGATCCATCATATAATACTTTCTTTTGAACTCATTATATGATTCAGGGAGTGATTGCAGAACCCAGTTCACAGCCAACTCATTGGGAAATAACACACCCAACATAATCAACCTATCAATGTGTGATTTCATTCCTAGAATGTGGGCACACACGGATTTACCATCTTCATGTTTCATTTCCAATAGGGCCTTAGTGATATTGAACCTTTCAATTCTTCGATCTTGTGGGTTAGGGAGAACAATTTGAGGAGAAGGAGGAAGTGAAGCATGATTTCTTGTTCCTCGATCGAATCGTGGAATACCATCTTCATGTGGAATTCTTGTTCCACGGGATTTGGGAAGACCATGATTGTCGAACTTTGACATCTACAAAACGGGAGAAAATGAATTCAAGTTAGTTGATCGATTGAGTCCTTAGTAAATCACCCAAATGAGATACCAAGGCTAGGACCCAACACAATACGCTACAACCTAGAAAAGGGATGCCGTAATCTAGTTGCAGAATATTTGAAGGTAAGTGAATGACGATTCACTAATTTCCACCATGAAAAACGAAAAAGAAATTTAAGTTTTTTAAATCTATGAAAACTCCTAGATCCTTTGAAATTCATTGAACTTTCAATGGCATGTTTAAATCTCGATATGCCCCTCTAGTTTGTGACTGGGATGCCGAGGATCACAAAGCGGGTGTGAATAACCATGCAAACTTACATGGTGCCCTCACATGTTACAATCACCTATTCGATGTGCCGGTATACCACACACGCTCCACCGAACTATGACAAACATTGAGTCACCCTTTGCTACCTTTTCTTAGAACCATTTAGTGTGCCGGTAAACCACACACGCTCCACTAACGTCTTCGCAAGGGCACAAAGTGTAATTTCATGGAATTGCATCAATTCACTTTTGCCTAAGTAACTAAGATTGGGAATTTGAAAAACATTTAGTTACTTTGTATTTCATTATACTTATAATGGAAGGTTTCGTCCTATCCTACTCGTTCGGCTAACGACCCTCCACTAGTCAAGAGTGCGGTGGGTAAGAGTGGATACCCATTCAATCGCCATTTTATGGGCAATTTACTTAAACACCCCTTATAGACCAGCTTCGTGAATGAGGCCTACTAACGGTAAGACTGACTTTTACTCATACATATATATATATATATATATATATATATATATATATATATATATATATATATAATGTTAGACTTTTAATGTTATATATAGTATAGGGTGCATTTTACACTTTTAAAATATTAGGTGGTTGACTTTAACAATTACAGTTTCAATTCAATTAAATGGTTAACCTAAACTTTTATGGATTTATTAAATCTCTTTTAATTATACTCCTTAATTAATTAATTAATAAAACCATAAGGGTGTGATTTGAACTTTTTCAAAACAATACTAGAGTTTTAGAATTTAACATTCCTAATTAACTTTTAAATTCCAAAACTTGAGGGCAAGTTTTGAAACATTTTTCAAAACATTAGGGTTTTAACTATTTAAATTTCAAAACTACAAAACTTTTGGGTTCAAATTTAAACTATAAAACCTAAAGGGGAAAATATGAAACTTTTCATAATAACAAGGATCAAATAACAAATAATTTTAAATTAACATTTAATCACATAATTATCCATATTTGATTTATTTAATGATTTCTTGCAAAACAACTTATCAATTTACTCAAAATAATTAATCAATTATCTTATAAGGAAACAATTATCTTATTAATTGATAAATATCTTCAATTAGGTCAAAAATATAGTCAAATATATCATATAATCGGATTAATATTGATCTAACATGATAAGGTAACTATCCATATGCAAAAATAGCAAGAAATCCCGAGATAAGCATTATTTGATGAGTTGACTCGTCGAGTCAAGCCCGGACTCGTCGAGTCACCCCGGACTCGGCGAGTTCAGCTATGGACTCGGCGAGTCTAGCCTCTAGAACACCAAAAAATCAAATTTTTTAGATATACAATGCATCAATACAATTGAAACCATCCTAGGCTCTGATACCACTGATGGGTTTTGGTCATAAGACATCCTATGTGCTCATACAAACCCTAATGCTTGGATCTAGGTTTCTCTATTGTACATGCTTTGAATCTAAGACTATAAACCCTAATTCTAGCAATCAAGCAATCAAGTAATCATATTAATATGTAATTAGGTTTAAGATCATACCTTGATTGTTATGTAGCAATAACAATCCCAAATCTCCTTGTAATGACTTTGGAATGCTTAGAGTCACAAGTGTCACTCCTCTAATGGCTTACAAACACCAAGAGCAAATGGAGAAGGTATAAAGAGAGAGGAGAGAGGTTAGAATTCGTCCTTAGGACTTCTTGGGAAGAGGTACACGAATTCATAAGCCTAGGGGTCTTTATATAGGTGTAGAGATAGGGTTTTAATCATTATCCTTATCTAGTTGCTTATCCACAAAGCAACCCATAAGATAATCCTTGAATCCTTATCATAGTCAAATTCTAAGGCCTTACCACCTCAAATTCGTTCACCATATATTTAAGATAATCCTTACCTTATTTTGTAACTATCACATAATTACAAATCAGCCCCTCTAGTTTAATTAATTACACTTGATCACAAAATTAATTCCTAATTAATTATTGACCAATATTAATTAAACAAATATGATTTCTCCTTTAATATATTATTCTTATAACATATTAATAAATCATAATAACCTCTCTCTCTTTATTTATTTCTCCAATCAAGTTGCTTTGGTGTAGGCAACCCAAAAGGACTATGCACCATCGGGTCAAGTACAAACCAAAATAGTTATGGACTTAGACACTAATCCAACGTTATTATGATATGTTCTTCACATGAAAGTAATTTATCCATATTAATACCACAAAAATTACATATGACATATACGAATATATATATATATATATATATATATATATATATATATATATATATATATATATGATTTGTTTAACATGTATATGTACCTATGTATGTTATAAATTTATAATTAAATATCTTTATGTTTAATAATTGAAGGGATTAAAATGATGCATCAAAACAAATTATTTAGAAGAATATAATAATAATAAGAGTAAATTACTGAAATCATCCCTATGGTTTGATTAAAATTGCATGTTTGGTCCCTAGCTTTTGTTTTGCACTCGGATCGTCCCTATGGTTTGATTTTGTTGTGTTTTTCGTCCCTATGGTTTAGTCAAAATTACACATTTGGTCCCTAACTTTATGTATGCAAGGGACAAAAAACGCAATAAAATCAAACCATAGGGACGATCCGAGTGCAAAAGAAAAGTTAGGGACTAAACGTGCAATTTTGACTAAACCATAGGGACGATTTCAGTAGTAGTAGTAGTAATAATAATAATAATAATAATAATAATAATAATAATAATAATAATAATAATAATAATAATAATAATAATAATAATAATAATAATAATAATAATAATAAATATACATTTCCAAGTACCCCATTCATTTGAAACTCACACTACAACTCAAGAGTTTTCTAATTTATGTATATTTATTTGTTAAACTCAAGAGTTTTTAACTTATGATTATTAATTAATAATCACTAATAACTGTTTATTTTCCTTTCTTTTATAAGGTTGTAAAATTTTGCTCATTAAAAACATTAATGTATTTGAAGATATTTATGATTTAAATATGAAGAGTTAATATAAATGTTATAATAGATGTTTTAGTGTTTTTATGTTATTAAATATTATAGTGTTTATTTTTCATATTTTTTTATTATTCGTTGTATATATATATATTTTTAATACAAATGTTATAATAGATGTTTTTCTATTTTTATGTTACTAAAAGTTGTAATTCATATTTTTGTTCATACGTTTTATTATCCGTTATATTATCATTCATTTGAAGTATAATTTACACAATTTTAAACGGTTTATAAAATTATCAAATAATTATATATATCACAACGACTTAAAAGTTAAACTATCATGTTTAATAAAACTAATATATTAACTATATGTTTGCTTTACTACTAACATTTTGTTTCAAAGTAGAAATATTAAATAATAATTTGGTAAAAGTTATTAGTTTAACTATATTATTTTATTCTCGCGCAACACGCGGGAATTCGCCTAGTATACTTATAAAACTAACATTTTCCTTTCACCACATTCATTTGTAACTCCCATTTATTTTTTCTTTCACCACATTCATTTGAAACTCCCATAACTTTTCAATTTCTTTCTAATAATGATTATAAGTTTTTTAATAAGGTTAAGTAAATATAAAACATAAAGTGTAATTATATATAAACTAAATTTCAATATTAAAAGAATATATTTTCTTCTACTTATAAAGTTATGTTTTTAACTTTTAACTTATTATCCTTAATTAATTAGGTATAATATTTTGTTGTATGTAAACTATTATCATTTTAAAGCTACAACTTTTGAACAATTTGAAAAAAAAAAATACTTAAATTGTTAATTAAAATATAACCTTACAGGGTAACTTAAATATTAAATTTTAGCTCAACTTAAAAAACCTAAAGAGTATTTTATAAATAGTTAAAAGTTATAAATTGTAGTTTTTTTCTAATAATGATTATAATTTGGTTAATAAGGTTAAATAAGTATCAAACATAAAGTGTAATCATAAATAAACTAAATTTCAATATTAAAATAATATTTTTACTTCTACTTATAAAGTTATGTCTTTAACTTTTAACATATTATACTTAATTTATTAGATTTAATATGTTGTTGTATGTAACTCATTATCAATTTAAAGCTACAACTTTTGAATAGTTTGGACAAAATACTTAAATTGTTAATTTAAATATAACATTACATGGTCAACTTCAATATAAATTTCAATTCACTTGAAAAACCCAAAAATTATTTTGTGAATTGTTAAAAAAGAAAAATTGTAGTCCTAAATGCAAAAAATAAATTGTAATATTAATTTAACTAAAATATTTCTTAAAGATATTTTTATAATCGTTAAAAGATTTCAAATAAGTAGCATATAGTAACTTACAATAACAATAGTTAAAAATAACTCTATATAAATTATTATATTGTTACCTTTAAAATAAAAAAAATTGTTTGATGTTTTAAATAATTACAATGATAGAAATTAAAACGTTAAACAAATAAATTTTAAAAAATTAATTAATAATAACTACAAGTATAAATAACATTAAACTATATATTATCTTATATTTTATTAATGAGTAACCCGCGGGTAGAGATCATTCAAAAGATTGAGATTATGCAGTTTTAATAAAGGTATATATTATCATATAATTAAAAATAGAGTAAATTACATGAATGGTCCCTATGGTTTAGAGTAATTTGCGTGTCTGGTCTCTGACTTATTGTTTTTAACTCGGAAGGTCCCGACTATTTGTTTTTGTTACGCACTTGGTCCATATCTTACCTAAAAAGACTATTTTTTTCCTTGATTTTTCTAATTTATTTAAATAAACACACCCCCAACCCCACCCATTCACCTTACCTTACCTATCCCACAATTTTTCCCTATTTAAATAATAATATTTTTAGGTAAGACAGAGACCAAACGCGTAACAAAAACAAACCGTAGGGACAACAAAAACATATAGCAGGGACCTTCTTAGTTAAAAAAATAAGTTAGGGACCAAGCACGCAAATCGCCCGAAACCATAGGGACCATTCGTGTAATTTACTCTTCAAAATCTCCTTCGTATATGAATTATTATATAACATTATTGTTATATTAAAAAAAAACATGTAAAGATTTGAAACTCCCATTCATTTTTCCTTTCACCACATTCATTTGAAACTCCAATGACTTTTCAATTTCTTTTTAATAATGATTATAAGTTTGTTAATAAGGTTAAATAAATATAAAACGTAAAACGTAATCATATATAAACTAAATTTCAGTATTAAAAGAATATATTTTCTTCTGCTTATAAATGTATGTTTTTAAC
Source organism: Lactuca saligna (assembly GCF_052625555.1). Lineage (NCBI taxonomy): Eukaryota > Viridiplantae > Streptophyta > Magnoliopsida > Asterales > Asteraceae > Lactuca > Lactuca saligna. The sequence continues at coordinate 284,171,133 of NC_136421.1, read as the reverse complement.
TTTTAACATGTTATACTTAATTTATTAGGTCTAATATGTTGTTGTATGTAAACCATAATCATTTTAAAGTTACAACTTTTGAACAATTTATAAAAAATACTTAAATTGTTAATTTAAATATAATCTTACATGATCAACTTAAATATAAATTTTAGTTCAACTTAAACAACCCAAAGAATATATTTTGTAAATAGTTAAATATGATAAATTGTAGTGTATTTCTAATAATGATTATAAGTTGGTTATTAAAGTTAAATAAGTATTAAACCTAAAGTGTAATCATAAATAAACTAAATTTCAATATTAAAATAATATTTTTACTTCTACTTATAAAGTTATGTCTTTAACTTTTAACATATTATACTTAATTTATTAAATTTAATATGTTGTTGTATGTAAACCATTATCAGTTTAAAGCTACAACTTTTGAGCAGTTTGAACAAATTCTTTACATTGTTAATTTAAATATAACATTATATGGTCAACTTCAATATAAATTTCATTTCCACTTCAAAAACCCAAAGAATATTTTGTGAATAGTTAAAAGTGATAAATTATAGTGCTAAATGCAAAAAGTAAATTTTAATACCAATTTAACTAAAATATTTCTTAAAGATATTTTTATAATCGTTAAAAGTTTTCAAATAAGTAGCTTAAAATAACTTATAATAACAATAATTAAAAATAACTCTATATAAATGATTATATTGTTACCTTTAAAATTAAAAAAAAAAAACTGTTTGATATTTTAAATAATTACAATGATAGAAATTAAAACGTCAAACTAATAAATTTTAAAAAATTAATTAACAATAACAACAACTATAAATTACTTTAAACCATATATTATATTTAATTTTATTCATGAGTAACCCGCGGGTAGAAAAAGCCACTACCACACTTCATCTCACCACCATTCACCACAGCCATCTATCCTCAACAGCCAACGACATCTAGCATATGCTTAATGTTCTCTCCTCAGTTCATCTTAACCCCTTTTCGTTTGAATTCCCAGTTAATATTCCCAATATGTGGTTTAAACCAACCTATCCAGCATCGTCATCCATGACATCTAGCTTAAGAGTACCGGGCAACAACAGTGCGAGACGATCGATTTCTCTCCAAAATTCGACCACAGTGTACTTGTAGAGAAGCAAGAGGGAACATCGGGTTCTCTACAAAATTAACAAGGTAAGTACAACACAACTAATCTCCAGGCGCATAACCCCTTTTAATATGTGCATGCTACATGTTTGATAAAAGTCCCCAGTGAATGAAATCCAATGTACTACTTCCTTATTTCATGACTTGAATCTACTGCAAGAAAAATTGAAGGCAAGTTCCAAAATATCCTGATCTTAAATTATTTTTGTCATATGCTCTTCGATATTTCAAAACGTTTTCATAGCTATTCTGTTTGTAAGTTATTTGATTTGGTTATCATCAACTTTTTTTATTCTTTTATTTTGGTTTATTTAACCGATTTTCATTTTTATTGGTGATAGAGATTCAATTGTTGGTGGTGTCTGGCTCTATTACATGGTCTACAAGCTTTGCAGGTTCCACGTACCTTTGTTTTCCCACTGTTTATTCTTTGTGAGTTTATAAAATTAATAATACAAGTTCATATTTCATTAGGGCTTAAAGGTTTACTGTTTTTGATAATATATGTGCATACATGTTTACAAAAGTCATTACTTTTACTTTCAAAATGTTAAAATTAGTGAATATGGGGGAAGTCAAGATGAAGCTTAACAAGATATGGATAAGAAAGATCAGGTTTTGGAACATATAAGGTATGTGTATCTCTTTCTTCTATTATGTTACTCAAAATTTACATTGTATTCAAACTACTATTGATGTTTGGTTGACCTTTTTATTAAAGTATAGCTTAAGTTTTTTATAGATGATTAGTTTCTATATATAATTAGTGTTATCACGCAATGTTTCTTATGTAGGATTGATGGAGATTTGTTACTCATGTTCAAGGTAACAGTCTTGACCTAATTTTCTTTGACCGTACAACATTACTAAGCTAGATCTGCCAACAATTTCTGCAATTTGGTCAATGTGTTGGAAAAAGGGTATTGGTTGGAAAAAAAGGTTGATCAAACCCTCCAGTTTATCCATGCTCTCTCTTCCTCATCTGAAGAAATACTTCGAATCCTCACTTCTAAATTTTGATTGGTTTGTACATCATCAGTCTTTCTAATTTTTACATGGTCAGTTATGAAATTAAAGTGGCAATTTCTTCTGATTTTTGCACAGTCTGTATATCATCACTCTATGTTTTTTTGTTGATTTTCGAAGTTTGCATGTTATTAACCTCATCAGTATGATTGTTGAAATTTGACGAGTGTTTTCTGAATTTGAGTTACATTTCAGATTTTTCTTTGTGCTTCCAGCATCCCTTACCACATGTAGTTGTTCATCACATTCTTTTTCCCTTTTAGTTCATATTTTGATACCTTATTTGATTTTTTTTTATGTTTTCATGTTTAATTTTCTTTTTCCGTTTTTTTGTAGGGTTTTCACAACAATTAGAAATTGGGATTTGGTGGGAGTTCCACTAAAATGCATAAGTCTAAACTGAGATATGGAGTATTGGAGTTACATTTCAGTAATATGTAATATATAATTTGATAAGGGCATAATAGTCATGTCATGGTTTAAGCATAATTAAATTATTAAAAGTCCCAAATAACAAATTAATTTAATTAATAGAAGTCATAATTAAATAAATAAAATATGAAATATATAATTTGATAAGGGTATAATAGTCATATCATGGTTTAGGCATAGTTCAATTATTAAAAGTCCCAAATCACTAAATAAATTAATTATTATAAGTGCCAAATAAATGAAAAATATTAAATATATTTAATAAGGACATAATAGTCATGTCTTGGTTTAGGCATAGTTCAATTATTAAAGGTCATAAATAAGTAAATAAATGGGGTTAGAAGTCCCACGAAGACACCACATCTTTTGACTACTAAGTTATTATTTTTCAATATGTTATAAATACTTTATGATCTTACTATTCTTTTCTATCTTTCTTCCATGGGCTTTGATGTTGTAATCACTATTTTAATAATATAAAAAACACAAAATATATCAATATTACCACATCACAACAATACCCCTTTCCCATTAAAACTTAAAGTGTATCTGACCTAACGGTATTAGAAGTTGACTGATACTTACTCTTTATTTAGGTTGGGGTTCAAATAAAAAGATGTAAATTTAGGAATATAGTATATGTATGCATGTGTAGACTCTTCTAAGATAAAAAAAAAGGTACCCCTAACAACAATACGATTAATGAACGAAGGACACGACTCATTGGAAAAAGATTCATCAATCATGTGTTCCTATACATTTGTAAACAATTCTAACATAACTCTTATGATAATTGTTTTGATGTAAAAAACTATGTGCACAAAAGAACTAATTGTCGTTAGAAACTAATTTTCGAAAAAAATATTTTCAACCGTCTCTTAGCACGGGTAAACCGCTAGTGTGTGTATATATATATATATATATATATATATATATATATATATATATGTGAATTACTAACGCTCTTTATCTATAAATTTACTCATACATAACCGATAAGAAGTTTGAATGACTCATTCTATCATTCCAAACAAATTGAACATCTATATATCTTATAAAGCTAGCATTTTTCCTTAAACCTCATGCATTTGAAACTCCCATGCATTTTTCCTTTCACCACATTCATTTGAAACTCCCATGATTTTTCAGTTTTTTTCTAACAATAATTATAATTGGTTAGTAAGGTTAAATAAATATCAAACCTAAAGTGTAATCATATATAAACTAAATTTCAATACTAAAATAATATCTTACTTCTACTTATAAAGTTATCTTTTTTAAACTTTTAACATATTATACTTATTTTGCTAGTGTTAATATATTGTTGGATGTAAACCATTATCAATTTAAAGATACAATTTTGGAACAATTTGTATAGAATACTTAAATTATTAACTTAAATATTACATTACAAGGTTCACTTAAATATAAATTTTAGTTTACCTTAGACAACCCAAAAAATATTTTGTAAATAGTTAAAAGTGATAAATTGTAGTGTCTTTCTAATAATGATTATAAGTTGGTTAATAAGGTTAAATAAATATCAAACCTAAAGTCTAATCATAAATAAACTAAATTTTAATTTTAAAATAATATATTTACTTCTAGTTATAAAGTTATGTCTTTAACTTTTAACATATTATACTTAATTTATTAGATTTAAAATGTTGTTGTATGTAAACCATCATCAGTTTAAAGCTACAACTTTTGAACAGTTTAGACAAAAATACTTAAATTGTTAATTTAAATATAACATTACAGTGTCAACTTAATATAAATTTCATTTCCACTTAAAAAAACCAAATAATATTTTGTAAATAGTTAAAATGATAAATTGTAGTGATAAATGCAAAAACTAAACTGTAATATCAAAGTAACTAAAATATTTCCTAAAGATATTTTTATAATCGTTAAAAGTTTTAAAATAAGTAAATTAAAATAATATACAGTAACAATAGTTAAAAATAACTATATATAAATGATTATATTGTTACATTTAAAATCAAAAAACATTAATGTTTGATGTTTTATATAATTATAATGATTGAAATTAAAAGATTAAGGAAATAAATTTTAAAAAATTAATTAACAATAATAACATCTACAAATAACATTAAACCATATATTATATTTAATTTTATTCACGTGTAATTCGCGGGTAGAATAAGTAAATTAAAATAACATACAGTAACAATAGTTAAAAATAACTATATATAAATGATTATATTGTTACATTTAAAATCAAAAAACATTAATGTTTGATGTTTTATATAATTATAATGATTGAAATTAAAAGATTAAGCAAATAAATTTTAAAAAATTAATTAACAATAATAACATCTACAAATAACATTAAACCATGTATTATATTTAATTTTATTCACGTGTAATTCGCGGGTAGAAATCATTCAAACTATTGAGATAATGCAGTTATAATAGATGTCATATAATTCAAAACAATCAATATATTATATCAATTTAGTATACGAATTATAATATTAAATTTAATAACAATATTATTGTTATATTTAAAAAAAAAACATATATTTTTAAAGACTTTAATTATATATGTGTTTTTCGCACAACGTGCCGGCATACATTCCATTACATTTCTCTTTTGGTTCGTTTGTGATAACGTGATTCACCCTTAATTTAATATTTTTCATGTTGCACACCATGTGAATCATATTTTGTTTGTGTGTATAAGTGTTATCTTGAAAATAGTAAGTTTAGCAATTAAATGTTTGAGTCGGACAACCAAAACTATCTATATAAGGCAAATGGTATCGATTTGTATTTTCCACAAACTCATCAACTCTCTCTTTTAAATAAGTGCTTTTTCGGTTTTGGAAATAGCAAAAGATGGCTCTTTCTGGAAAGTTAATTTGTTTTTTAGAGATCAGTAAGAAGGGAGATGTCTTCCTTGATATCTTTAGATACAACCCAGACGAGTTTTCTGCAATATGCCCTCATAAGGTTCATGCATGTGAATTGATTGAAGGTGATCGGGGGGCCGTTGGATCTCTCGTCCATTGGCATTACACTCATGGTATGTCATAATGAAAACCCTACTTCTATTTCTTTGACCAAAACTATGTGTTATTTTGAATTTTCATTTGTTTGAGTCCATTATATATATATATATATATATATATATATATATATATATATATATATATATATATATATATATATATATATATATATATATATATATATATATGGTTAGGTTCATTTGAAATAGTTAGATTTTTGAGACCGTGGGTCCACTTATTTCTAATAAAATATTCTAATATTCTATTATTCAAAAAAAAATATATAATGTATGTAATATTCTGAAATTGTAAAACAATATTTTGAAAGCATTTTATATTGAAATATCTAAAAGCAGATAATATTAGAATATTATGTATATTATATTTTTACGATGACTAAATATTAAAATATTTCACTAGAAAAAATTGGTTTCATGATCTCATAAAATTATGTTCGTCTCAATTGACCTCTTATATATATATATATATATATATATATATATATATATATATATATATATATATATATATATATATATACTAGTTTATAACCCGTGATAACCACGGTTATAAAATTAATTAAACTTTCGTATTAAAAAAAATCGAAATCATTAATAAATTATTTTAAATAAATTATTACTTAAGAGATATTTTTTTAGTTGTATAAAATTATAATCGTTGATTTAAATAAATACGTGGAGTTATGTCATTTTATAATTTATATTAATTTTATTTTAGTTTTTTAATCTAATGTTATTAATTTGATATAATTAAAGGAAGAAATTTTAAATTTGAAATTTAAAATGAAGAATTAATTATTAATTTAATAAAATTAGATTGAGAAATTTAAAATTTGAAATTTGAAATTAATAATTAATAGGTTGACAAGTGGTATGATAAATGATATATAACATTAATGAGGATTCTAATTGCATGACTTTGTCAATATGAGATTAAACGAATTCTTATATTAGAATAGGGATATACATATATATATATATATATATATATATATATATATATATATATATATATATATATATATATATATATATATATATATATATATATATATATATATACTAAAATGTTGTCTTTGAATATCTAAACGAAATTTAGAGGGAAAGAAGAAAATTGATAAAGCCATAATCGAAGCTGTTGATGAGGAAAAGCAGAAGATAGTGTTCGATGTAATCGGAGGAGATCTAGTGGAGGATAAATACAAGACCATGAAAGTAATATTTCATACTGAAAAAAAGGGTGATGCACAAGTGCTAACTGTGACACTTGAGTTTGAGAAGCTTAACACAACTGTACCCTATCCAACTTCTTTTATGGATTGGTTTTGCAGTGTGATTAAGGACATAGATCTATGCATATAACAACAGTAAACAACTTCTAATAAACAAATGAAACGAAGGGAAGTTATGGGTGTTTCTCAGAATGTTTGAATAAACTACATCAATATAATGAATAAAGGGAGAGAGAAGTTAATGTGGGCTGGTGTAATTTGTATACGATGAATCGTTTTAATATAGTATATTATTCTTGTTCCCTAATGATTTTGGTTGTTGGAAACCGTTTTCTAATCCCCAAAACAAATTATTTCTTGAGCATGTATTTGTTTTCTTAATAACGATAAACACTTGGCAATCTACTTTTAAGTTACGTTATTGTTCTAAACAAGACTTAACCCACTATAGCAAAACAAACCTTCACCCATGGCAAAATCTATAGGTAATAGGATTTATCCATGGATACTTGTCTGGTGAGTAATATGCTCGTGGATAATATTTTTTCCCACGCATATATTACCATGGAAGTTTTACCCACGAATTATCTACTGAGTGGTTACCCCCCAGATTTTCCTAGAACTTGGTACGCATGGATTATATGTGACAAACGGTTAAATTAGGTTAATGTTTGCCGCTCAAACTACTGCAAATCCACCTTGTAAGACTACGCTCATTCACAATCAAAAGCAACTTAACTATTGATGGTTGTCGAGGCCAACAAAATTAATAACCCTAAATCTTTTACACTAAAATAGTGTATTGTGGTAAAAGGGTCGAATCCACGAAGATTGGCTCAATTTTATATAACTCTATGAAAAAACCTATTTGTAAAAATACTTGGGGAATGACAATAAATTAAAAATAAGGGGTTTTGGTCTTTTGAAATACTTGAAATAAACTAGAATTAAACTAAGATTTAAATGGACAATTCAACAAAAATAAAGGTTTGATGTAAAATCAATAAGAGAAAGATGGTTGACTTAAGGTTTCCTCACTTTGACTTTTGATGAATATTTCATTAGAATCCAATGGTGCAATACTTGTTTTAAATCCTTAATTTGGCTATAGTAATCCAAGAAGCTTGAGATTACATAGACTTTTCTTAGTTTTTAAAATGGTTAGAGAAACTCATAACAATTTTCTTAGTCAAAGTCACAATTTATATTAAGCATGTAATTAGTGAAAGTCAACTAGCATTAAGAACCCAAAAGTCACCAAATCCAAGAGGAGTCAAATGCTTTCACTACCATGTTGGAGAAAATGTTTTTATGATTGTGTGAAACAAAACTAACACAAAAATCATTTGTTGCTTGCTAATTTAAGGATCATTTACTTAATCAAGAAATTAGCCTACTAATCACCACAAGTATATTTAAACTCATGAATAAAAACATACAAGTAGTAATAAGATGTTAAAACAAAAAACATTCTCATAAAGATTCAAGAACTAGTTCATGGAGTCTTCAACATTCAACATAAGTTAAAGGATTTCACCAAAGTCAACCAAGTTTTGTTTAGCCAAGCATAACTAAACTCATGAAAACAAAGTAAGTAAACATTGTACCAAACATTTTAAAGGATTCAAGAGCAAAATGATGAAGTTCTTTAAGGTTTTTGGTCTTCAAAATGCTCCAAATTCTCCAGAGAATGCTCACACGTTCGGATGTGCAAAAGTTGAGAAATGTGGCACACCAACCTTCCCCATATAGAGCTCCAATTAAAATCCCGAAAATGCCCCTGTAGGAATCCACGCAGGCTGCATGGAAACCTTACGCGGGCCGCGTAAGAGTGACGAAGGTTGGACTTTGTTCAACTGTTAGGCCTCCACAACTTAACCCATTTGGCACAGTTCGAGTCTGATTAGCTTCTAGCCCATTTTTCTGCAAGATTTCTTCATTTTAAGCCCAATTAGCCTTTTCTAAACGATCCATAGCTTTTGTAATCGCCTGATCAACAATCTCCGCATACTCGAAAATTCCCCCGCATCTTGCAAATTTAAAGTTTAATTCTTCCAATCCTTCAAGTAATTCACAAGCCCACTCCATGCATCATCTCCATAATTATTAAGTCCAAAACCCTTGATATCCTCCAAATACAACCGCTTCCCATAATTCCAGAACATTCCCGCTCCGCTAGACCTAAAAACCTGCAATTATGCTCACAAAATTCGAAAGTACCCGAAAGTGCTCATAAAATAACAAAAAGGAAAATATGCATGAAAATTAACTAAAATATGAATGAAATATGCTAAAATAAACTTTAAAAAGAAGTAAATAAAATAAAATTATCAACTATCTATTAAAATATTAATTTCTCTCTCTTCTATCTATACAACCTAACTAAACCCAAACTTTTACTCTCATTAGCAACTTAGACCAACCTAAAAATTAATATTAAAAAAATAATAAAATACATCATTATTAGTCTCTATTTGTAGAGAAAAATAATTTATAAATTTAAATATTTTTTGTTTTTTTTTATTTTCAATAAAATAAAACATATTTGTGATTTATAAAACTTGTTTGATAATAAATAAAGATGACAATAATGGATGTATTCGAAATAAGTCAACCCGCTAATGTTTGCTGCACCAACGCCGTCGATCATATTATTGCTTTTTGGATACCCTTTTCATTTTTATTTAATTATGGGAACCGATTCGTACACAACAAATTTTTTTCCGTACACAATAATTTGTGCATTAAAGTATTGTATTGTACAGCTCCATAAAGCACAAAATGTTGTGTATGAATAAAAATTGTTGTTTACAAATCACTTCCCTTTAATTATCAACCCACAAACTAAAGACAACTAGTCACCAATAGGAGTGGTCTAATATACCAAATGTAATGTATTCAACACTTTTCACTACAAATAAAGTTTTTATACTTAGAATGCATATGTAATAACACTTTAGCCTCCGATGGATAAGATCGTTGACAAACAAAACACTATGCACAATACATAAGTAATAATTAATACATTAAAAACAAAAGTTTTGTATTAGGTATTTTTTTTATGTGTAAAGCATACTCTAAACGGATAGGGCATGTAAGTATGATTTTGTGAATATAAAGAACGTCCAAAATGGAGATCTTATGCAAAAATTATGACCATTTTAAGGAAGGAAATCAGTAATATAACTAAATTTCTATAAACGAACTTTAAAACTATATGTAGCTCTGTATTTCATTAAGTATTTCTTAACTTGTTTTTGGAATCAGATAATTTCCTAATATTTGATTCCATTTTCGAAAGTTTCGTATCACAAAATTATAACACTTCCACAAAAACTGTTTAATCGCGATAACCGAAAAACAACTGAATTTTGACTTCGAACGCGTTTTTTTACATAGTTTCGTTTCTAATTAGAAATTTCGTTTACATATTTAGAGACTCCATTTTCGGGAAATCGAACTAGTTTTTCAAAAAAAAAAAAGTTAGATGTTGTTTTTTGTCACACCCTCAAACCGGAACGACAGGAACGTTCGGGGGCGGAAGATGTCATGTTTAGTATCACAACACTGTGTCATAGCAATCATAGTAACAAAAAATCATTGTATTAATATTAAAGTGTTTACAACTAGTGATCCAAAAAAAGATTGAATCCAAAAGTAAATAACAAAACAATACATGAAGCTACTATACTTCATCTTCTGAATCCCAGAGCGCGTATCTATCTACTAGTTTCCTGAGAATACAAGTTATTTTGAAAGAGTAGATTAGCATTTAAGCTGGTGAGTTCATAAGATTTTAGTGATGTAAAGTAAGCTGTATGTTCTTTTTAGAAAAGTTCCCATGTTTCTCCAAAAGATCCTATATCTTCTGATATGATGAAAGATAAGTAAAAATGACTTTACAATCCTTTCTGTGAGTACTAAATGGATACAAGTTATATAAAGCCTAGAGTAAACAGACAATCGATTGTGTGTATCTGCCCTAAGCCCACAACCAAACAAGGAACATGAAATGAGGCGGAAGTCACACATCATTGTTTGTTAGGTCTTCATTGTATATAACCCTGGCGTATTCATTTCGTACTCACGGAGTTAATTGAAATAGTTCTTTATATTTGATGAAAACATTCCTTAAGAAAACCCTTATTTCTTTTAGTAAAAATGGTTACCATAATAGTTCCTTATATAATCACTTAGTTTATACAAGCTATATATAATCTAATATAGAACGGATAGTTAATTGTGTGAATCTGCCCGAAGCCCACAACCAAACAAGGAACATGAAGTAAGGCGGAAAGCACACTTCGAACTGCCTATCGGATATTAATTATATATAACTCTGATGTGTAAACTAAGGTATTATATAATTAACCACTAAAGTTCCTTTAAGTTATACTGGTTTAATAAAATGGATTAAACCCTTTTACTGATAAGTTTCTAGTTTAGTCTACTACATGTTCTATATGAAAAGTATGTTTTTGTACTAGAAAAACAATGTATTGAATTTGTATACTATGAACTGACCCATACCTAGTACTCCTTATGATTACTTGGTGTATACGAAATATATATATAACTAAGATCGGATAGATAGTAGACTGGATGCATCTGCTCTAAGCCCACAACCAAACAAGGAACATGAAATGAAGCGGAAAGCACACACTCTACTGTCTGTCGGACCCGATTAATATATATCCCTGATGTATGCACTTAGGAATCATAAAGTTAGCATTATAGGCCCCCTTTCTAAGTGAATGTAGTAAGACTCGACTGTATTGTTTGTCTTTTTTAATATGAAAGTATACAATAGTATTTTAAAGTGACTACTGAAGTACTGACTACCTTAAAACCAATTCGTATAATTAAGGTCAAAAATGTGATGTGATTGTAGCCATACTAATAATGCTCTCCCTCTAGGAGACTCGGGTTACAAAACGCGACTTAACAAACAAATTACTAAGCTGTGAATTAGTATCACATTTAATGTTATCTTGTTCTCGTTATAGTATGTTCCTTCTGTTCTAGTGTATAGTACGTTTCTCCCTATTTCTCTTTATAGTATGTTCCTCCCTGTTTCTCTATATAGTATGTACTGAACCCCTAAACTATACCTATTATAGTTTACTAATATGTTTACTTGAATTGATACTGACATGAATAAAAGATTCATTTATCTACTGAGTTATGACTGTACTTTAAAAATGGTGTTTTATAAACAATAAAGTAACATAAATTTAAAAGAGTTTTTGAAATAGTTTTGATCACTTATAAAGAATAAGAAATCCTTTGAATATGATAGTTATCACAAATAACATTTACACAATTATCATTGTGTTCAACTTGTATCCCCCCCCCCCTTTAAAAGCATTTAAAACATTTAAAAGATTGATTATAGGGGTATGAACTCACCTTTTGTGGGTGCTTCAATTGCAGATTCGTGTAAGGATGAGAAGTTCCACAAATGAATTCCTGGGATACAAACGAGTCCTAAATGAAATATAATGGAATATATAGGTATGTAATTAGCGTAAAAACAACTAATCATGAAGGGAAAAACCTAAGGGACTAAGGAACACTTTAAATGAAGTGTATAATCACATGTGATTGATCAAAGGGTAGTTCATGGCCACACTAAGGTGTGTACGGCCAAGGTTCATAGCCTACCAAGTGTGTACGACCGTACACACTCCAAGATGGTGAAATTTGGGTCTTTATTCATGGGGATTCGAGGGTTCAAGAGTTCTAATGGATAGCAAGTACCTAGAAGTGTTTAAGGCTCATGGTTATTAACAATAAAAGGGTATATGACCGTAGAAAGAGTGTACGACCGTACAATATTGATGATCATGAGTTTGATGATGTTTCAAGGCTAGAAACAAGTGTTTAACATGTCTAACTAGATGGAAGAAGGAATACTCACACTTTTGGATGTCTTTGTGGAGTTCACGGTCCAAGAACAAGTAGGTGTTCTTGGTGAAATGGATGAAGGGTTGAAGATCTATCACAAAGGGTTGTTTTCATGGATGAATCAAAGGGTGATACTAGATTTAAGAAAGATAACAACTAATAGATGGAAGAATCACTTATGTTTTTGACGGGAAATCCAAGTGATCTTGATGATAGTTGAGAGAGAATGGAAGTTCTTTGAGGTGAAAGTGTAAGAATGAAGAGAAATGAAGGAGATCGATACTTATGGGGGATAGTTCATGGCCACCATGGGTGTACGGCTGTTCACCCATGTGTACGGACGTACACTCTTCTTGAAGGAGTGTATGGCTTGAATACAACTCGATGAACTGAAGATAACACAACCCTACACCCAATCCTTAAGTGTACTAGGCTTAGAACTCATAAAACGATCCTTAACAATGCTAAAAGATAGCAGAAACGAGTCTGACTCTCGATTGATTGGCTGGACTTTCAAGACAATTTTTTAGGTTGTTACATTTTTGTAGGATTTATGCACGTGGTTCGAGGTCATGACACATGTCGAGATTATAGTGGATCCGCTTGGTGCAACAAGGAGGCGACACTTGTCAAACTCTTGTGGCTTGGAAGTGACTATAAAAAGGCGCACGAGTCTTTCTTTAATCTCTCTCTTGGTCTTTCTTGATTTCCAACCACTGTCCCTCCGCCTTACGCCACCACAAGTCACCACCTGCTACCTCCCTTTTGCCATTCGGAGCTCTGACAGACCCTTTCCCTCCGACATTAGCCTCGACGAAACAAACCACATTCGGAAAAGCTAATAACCGTCATGAACAGATATCGCCGACAAAGCTCTAATGAAACTCCATCGAGATTCCAACAGTCCCGAATGAAAAAGGTTAGGTTTCCCAACTCGTTTTTTCCCGATCTACAACCCTCTTACAACATTACGTTGAAACGAGGTGTCGTTCGTGAAGTCCCAAATCGTATCCAGTTTCCGATCTCGACAACGGTTTCTACGTACGCTTTGAAAGTCAATTCCCATCCCTAATTTTAAACTTTTAATATTTTTGGGGGAGAATACATGCAAAATACTCGTTATTATTTTCTATAGATGTTTTCATTTATTATCTAAATGTTTATATAATTATAAAAATGGTTATATATGTGTTTGATAAAAAAATAGTTATTTAAAATAAAAATACATTTGTTTGAAAAAGTTAGAAACGTTATAATTATATAGTTTATAATCTATTAAATAGTTGTCTATTGTTAAAAAATTAATTATACTTATATTTAGACTTGTATGCATATTTGGAATTGTTGGTTTTATGTTGGTTAAAACCTAGATTTACTCGGATTACAATCATTACGCTGCCCGATTATTGTTAGAACTTTATGAACGGTTAAATTCTTAGTCTAGTAACTTAAGGTTTTAGACACACACACATACACTCACTCACTCACTCGTTGTTGGAACTTCTAAAACTCGGAAAGTCTACATGAGATATGGAATTCATCAAACTGAGAATAAAACTTATTATATACATATGCCCTATGACCGATAATCTCCCGCGAGTGAGGAAGTTATGTACAGATACCTATATGTGTTTACACCCCCACGTGTGGTTGCTAGCTAGAAAAGCACCAAGTAGATGCCTGAACGTTATATAACAACGACTATAGTTTCATGTAGCATCAAGTTTATTCTAAGGAATGTATACGTGTATGATATATAAGTACGAAAAACACTTATATACGGAGTTCATGAAATTTTGGCATTATTGAACATAGATTATATGTAAACAATTATACCTAACACATAAACTTGTATGGTGAAACTGATTATAAGTTAGGCAGGTACTTATACACTATATATTATAGTTTTTGAGTTATAAAAAGTACTATCTTATATAAGTATAATATATATATATATATATATATATATATATATATATATATATATATATATATATATATATATACACCTTTTGTTCATAAAAAGTACCTTTTATATAAGTTGGTGAAGCAATTATATACTGTATAAACATAATTTTGTTATAAACATAATTTTGTTATAAAAGGAAACAAAGTCAAAACTTGTGAGCTCACAAACTTTATGTTGACGTATTTCCAAAATGTATTCACTACCAAACTATTATGGCATTTTTTGCACTATTGATTTTGATGTAAGGTTATAATGTACTTGAGGAACGATATCGATGTAATTTATATTTATCAATAATAGAAGTATGTATTTGTTACATTGTTATTTTTGTATTGTTCATTGTATGTTCAATAACTGTGATCCATGAATAAGCCACACATCCCAACTATTCTACCACCGGTCGGGGGTGTGACAGATTGATATGAGAGCTATTGGCTATAGTGAACAAGTACTTCCTTTGGAAAGCATGACTATAGACTAAGGCTTACACTCTTAAGTTAGATATATCCCATAACCTTCAAATACAAGTAATATTAATTATATTATGGATAGGCTATGTACTGTAAGAGTTTCTAGGATGGACATGGTGTAGGGATGCTGGATTTCAGAAAAGCTACTACGCCGAAATGATCCCGTTCTCGGATTGTCTTGATTAGCCGAACTTTATTAGCTAACCTTGCAGTATCAAACATAAATTAATAATACATGCAAAGACAACAACACAAGATATGGAGATGTATGTATGTATGTATGTATGTATATGTGACATCCCCAATTTCACGGCCAGAATAGACCGGTTTGTTTATGCTTTGTTTTAAAATCAGAGTAATCGTTTAAAGAAAACTGCTGCGGAATTTGTTCCCAAAACAAAATGTGATAAGAATTTATCAAAGCATTTCTTTAAAGAAATGTATTTTCATTAAATAACAAAATCTCGGGATGTCATGTTCCGATACAGACCAAAAGCATAAAAAGTATAAAATAGACCTTACAACAGTTATTTATAACTACTGATCTATAATCCAAAATCTCTCGTCAAGTCCACCAACTTATACACTTGTGCCATTACCTGTAATACAAAGAAAACTAAGTGGGTCAGGCTTGGTGTCACACCCCAAAACCGGAACGGCGGAAACGTTCTGGGGTGGATGACGTCATATCAAGTATCACAACACACGCATATAGTAATCAAAATACAACAAAACATTACATTAATAGTAATAATTTTACATGGTTTACATTACAATGTATCAAGGTATACGAATAAATATAATAAGTACAGCAAGGTACTAAGCCATCTTCATCAACAGCTTCGGGGGTGTACCTGTCTAATTGCTGACCTGAGAATACAAGTTATTTGAAAAGCGAGTATCAACATTTTTTACAAATGCTGGTGAGTTCATAAGTATTTAGTGACATTTATTCAAATAACTTTATAAAGTAATAGTTTAAGTGTTTACTGTGTATTAGAGTTCTTTCCAGAAAATCCTATATTTTCTTTAATAAGGCAGCCTTCTACCAAGACTGGTCAGTGTTATGTGGTAAAAAGGGTAGTTTTCCCTAAATTGCTATCATTATCAAAATACTGAATTTGATTTCTAAAGAAAGCAACATACGACATGGAAATAACATATGCCTCAGCAGTGAGGACTGCTGACTAAGGCAAAGGAATCATAGACTCCAGGAAAGTATCGAATGAACAACACGCCTGGTTCCGTCTATCAAATGAAGACACAGACCCCAGAAGGTACTAAATGAAAGGTACAGGTGGTAAGGTCTAAAACAGTGAATACAGACCCCAGACAGTATCAAATGAAAGGTACGTCTTGTAAAGTCAAAACAGAGGATACAGACCGCAGACGATACCAGATGAAAGGTACATCTTGCAAGGTCAAAACAGAGAATACAGACCGCAGACGATACCAAATGAAAGGTACATCTTGCAAGGTCAAAACAGTGTGACTCTGAAAATGAGTTACCAGCATACAGTGTGAATTTCTGGCGAAATACCATTACCTTAAGGCCATGAATTATAAGGTAACCCATGATACTCGTAACCATACTGACTAGAGTACCAGATGCCCTACATGCATCTAAAAATATGATATTTGTCACCCCTTGGCTTAGTGGGCCGTGGACTGTAGCTAGCAGTCAGGGTGCGGGGGTGTCAATCCCGTATAGATCTATACACACAATGTCCGCTCTCCCTACAGGAGACTCTGGTTACCAACTAGACGATGGAGAAGGCCGCATCCCGAAGATGCATCCCAAATAGAGGATAGTGGGTTTCTAAAGGGGAGTGGGTTTCTAATGTAAGTGTTGTACTAGAGGTAGAGACTTCCAAATAGTGGGTAGTGTGTTTCTAATGTAAGTGTAGACTAGAGGTAGAGACTCTTAACTGAACTGACTAGAGAATTCCTATATATTCATACTCATATACATAGTATATAACTAATGAACCAAACGACCTTCGGACGGCCATCCGATCCCACCAGACCACATCTCAACGAAGAAAAGGAAATAGGGCGGACGAGCCTTCCTAAGAATTTCAATCGTTACTTATATGTATCTATATAAGCACAGACATAAATCTAACTACGACTGAGTGTGTAATAAGTGGAGACGTATCATCTTGGTGTGCATTCGTACAGTGTGGAACAACCGAATCATGAAGTATAAGCGTACCAAGTATAAGTGTATCACAAAGTGGAAACGATAACTGGTGAAGTAAAAGCGTCTAACAAGTATAAGTGACTAGAAGAATAAGTGAAATAGAGGCAACAACAGGTATAAGCATATCACGAAGAGAAAGAGTTATCAAGCAGGAGTTTAAAATAAGTGAAAGCAAAGCAGCGGTAACTAACAAGTAAGAATATACGTCGTAAAAGGGGATTTTGAGGAAAAGCTTTTATACTCGGGGAAAAATCATAATTTGTATTTATTTGTAAATTATGTTTGAAAAACCTTTGGAAATCTTTCATAAACCAGTTTAAAATGAATTTAGATAAAACAATATAAGTTAGAGTTTTAAAACAATTGAAAAACCATTATAACGTCCTACTCGGCAAAAACAGTGTTCAGTGTGGTAAAATCTGGTACATGCGGGTTATCAATTACATGTGATTGATATGATAACCGGCATGTTTAACTTGTATTCCCCCCTATAAAACATGTAAAAACATTTAAAAGGTTCATTCAGGGGTATGAACTCACCTAGTGTAGGTAGGTCCGACGAAGGTGCCGTTTGGGCGTTCGGTGTCACGCAAGGACTTGAACACACATAATGACCTAATTAACATATGATAACATATGTTCACATATAATTAGCATATTTAATACTAATTAAACAAATATACGCGCTCACAGGAGCTGAAAACACTTTGGTTAAGTGTTTGGGTGTCCCGGGTAGCGTCTAAAGGTGCGTATGGCCTAGGAATGGAGTTTACCCTCCGAGAGTAAACCCTTAATACCATGTTTACGGCCCAGGGACTACTCACCATGAGTTCACAGCCGTAAACTCATGGTGATGGGTTCTAGGGTGTTTAAGGCTTCTAGCTTGTTCATGGGATTTTTCTAAGTACTTTTCCAAAAAGGCATGAGTGGATTCAAGGCTTCTAAGGGCATTATATTGGAGTTTACGGCCTAGGGACAACTACCATGGGAGTTTACGGCCGTAAACTCTCATACCTTGGATTTAGTGAAGTTTTAAGCCCTAAATACCTTCCTAGCAATTTATAATAAAGTGTGAGGCCATTTGGGGGAATTAAAACTATCATTTGGGCATGTTTTGGGGTGTTTACGGCCTTGACACATGTCTGGGCTGTAAACTCCTTTTGTCCCTTCATTTTGATGTGTTTAAATGGTTTAAACCTGAAATGATAAGACCCTAATTTATGTATTAAGCCTAAGGGTGGTTTGGGAGTGATTTTGGGACATTTAGACATGATTAAGAGGTGTTTATGACCTAAGCTTGTGCTTGGGCCGTAAACTCTCTTTTATGTCCCAAATCATTGTGTTTTCATGCTCAAACACTCCTAGGCTAATCCCTTAATTTATTTCCAAGCCTTTAGGGGCATTTTGGGGTCATTTTGGCCTCATTTTAGGTGTTTACGGCCTAAGGAGGAGCTTAGGCCGTGAAATCCTTTTCAATAGCTTAAATGATCCAATTCTAAGCTATAAACACGAATCATAATGTTTAGAGTAAGCTAGGATAAGCGGACTTACAATTTGGAAGCGTTTGGTTGCGGATTCGGGTCGAAAACGAGTCTAGAGAGAGAGTATATAGAGAGAGGGTGGAAAAGCTCCAAATGGAGTTTACTCCCCTTTATATATAGGTAGGAGTTGGAGCTCAGTGGAATTCTACCCAATACTGCCATTATACGGGGCTTTTGGTCGCACCCGATTTAGTGGTCGTAACAATAAAACTTATCATTTTCCAAATAAATGGAAATGGGTGTTATGTGTTTTTATTTCCTTTTATCACGACTTAACGGCATTTTAAATGTAAACAATTGGGATGTTTATTAAATTGACGACCTTTAATTAACGGAACCTTTATAACTGGAATATTCCGTTAACGGTAACGGGGAAACGTAACGGAACAACTTGGGTTGTCACACTTGGGAGCCTGGTGAGTATATAGGGTTTTCAACACACAATAATATGATTATTATATTCAATCATCAAACAATCAACCCAATTATCCTTCCCCATTATCTTCTTTATTTCTTAAGGTTTTACCCTAAGAATCGACTATCCTTCCTTCATTCGTTCCTAAGGATTGAACTAAGGAATTGGCACAAAGTCTATTGCTACCCGAGGTTCCTATAACCAACACTAAATCCATAGCTGCCAAGGTTCATCTATACATTACTAAATCCATAGCTACCAAGGTTCATCTACACTGTACTAAATCCATAGCTACAATCGTATTATTATAAAGCACTAAATCTATGGCTGCCAGGGTTTTTAGAGTACATTGGTGAACATCAAGTCCACAACACCTACAAGTTGCGAGCTTGCTAGTGTTCCACAGGATTGTCTAGAATAGTCCGTGGTTGTCATCCCTACTCTGATGAATGACGAGGGCCATCGTTTGGGTAAAGGTTTCACTCATTTTTCACCTGTCACCCTCATCTCATGATCTATATCATCTTTCTTCTCATCCTCAAACTAATCTTTCCTCACACACTAACTATTTCATCTACCCATGTTCTACCCAGCATATTTGTAGACATAAATTGCATATATAGTTTAAATCATTTAAAAAACATGTATAAAACATTCATTCAACATCCATCTCAAGTAAACAAACAACGTATAAACACATAGCACGTATTTCATAGCAAATACTTCATATCTATGCAGTAGAAGAAAGTAACTACACACTCACATGTTAAGATGATTATCGTACATCACTATGAATATAAAAGTAGTATTCTTCGATGAAACCGGAATATCTTCAAACACCGCGCTTCTCGCGGGCAGAGCTTTGGCTTGAAACTCTTTTCTTCTTTCGATCTTCGGTGCTTCGGGACTCGCTTCGGATGTCGGGATGATATTGGGGCTTCGGGGGTGCTTCAAAAGGGCTAGATAGGATATCGAGAGTGAGAGAGTGAAGGAATTAACAACTATGGACGGCTGCCCTTTAACTTCTATTTATAGGGCTAAATTTTTGTACTCACGTCGTGAATTTCCAATGCTCACGTTGTGAGCCTAGTAGGTCACTGCGTTCGTCACTCGTCCACTTGCTTTGGAGGGTGTCTAGTCTGTGCTCACGTCGTGAGCTCTGACACAGCCTCGAAATTTGAGTTTCAAACTTTAGAAATTCATATCTTTCGCATACAAGCTCCGCTTTCAACGTTCCTATGTGCGCATGCAAAACCCTAATGCTTGGATCTAGGCTTTCTATCAAACATGCTTTTGAATCCAAGACTTCTAATGGCTAATTAGGTTAAACAACAACATTAATACAGATCTAGAATCATACCTTTGAGTTCCTTGTTGATCTTCTTGTCTTGGAGCTTCTAGAGTCACAATTGTCACTCCTCTAATGGCTTACAAACACCAATAGCAAGCAAGATGATTTAGGAGAGAGGAGAGGGGATGGAATTCGGCCAGAGGTTCCTTTCTTTAGGTTCTGAAAGGTTGTACACGAATTCCACATCCCAAGGGCCTATTTATACCTTTAGACTCCTTAAGGGTTTCACCCTAAACCCTAATTGGATAATCTTTACTTAAGGCTATCCAAATCCATTCCATAGATATCCTTATGGACTATTTTGAGCTATCCTAAAGCTCTTAGAAACCATCCAAAGTCCATCCTAATGGATTTATAGTCCAAAGTCTAACTATCAAACAATTGACAGTTTATACCCTCTTATTTAATTAATCTCTTTAAGTCACCAAATTAATACCAATTAATTTATGACTTATATTAATCAAATAGCTAAATATTACTCCTTATAATATTTACTCTCTCTTAACAAATCATCCTTCAAGTTGCTATGGTGAAGGCAACCCAAAAGGACCATGCACCACCGAATATAGTTATAGCCTTAGACACTATTCCAACAGTCTCCCACTTGGATAAGTCTAGTAACTATACAAGTATAATACGGTTTGCAATCGTAGCTCTCAAAGACGCTGTCAACTCTGATCTAATCAATCTTGTCCTTTAGATAAGGGATCGTACAGTCCTCTGTTAGATATCATGCTGACAATCCTATGGAATGGTTAGTCTAGCATTTAGATTTCTCGATCTTCGATTTATTTGACATAGAACTTAATCGAACACATCAATTCAGTTCTGACCGGGCCCGGCACATAAGTCAAATCAAATCATCGAGTGGCCAAGATATCTCTTCTACCCTCTTAGGATAAAATTTACAGATAAACTTCGACTTATATGCATTTACTTATTCATTAACCAACTATACACAACAATGTGTTTTATAACATCAAGTTACTGATGCGTTTTCGCATTATCAATGCACAATCAATTAACAAATAATAAACCATATATCTAGGTTTTAAGACCATATGATATTATCGTCTTGCGATCACCTTTTATATCGTATTCCATAAGGTGATTCCAGCAAGCGCGGGTTTATTCCAATGCTCAAAACCAGTTCGTAAGCACTCATGAACGTTGCAGCAACTCTTGCTATGTCTAACACCATTTAGACACTCTACACACCAATTCACGACAATCTTCATTCATATCTACTCCCAACATATGAACGATTGTGGACCATTTGAATAATTCGATTATTCCTAATAAACTCAATTATTCTGGAAGTCAAAACATGCAAAGTGAAACAATAGTTAAACAACTAACATGTGATAGTAACTTTACTCATAAATAAAACTTCTTTATTTAATCATCAAATGTTAATTACATTTATCTATTATATGTTTCTAATACGATCTAATCTATGCTAATATCATCCTTCAGCCCAATACTCCTAGCATGCTGCAAGTGCTTAACCCTACTCAGTCCCTTCGTAAGCGGATCTGCTGGGTTATCTTCTGATGATATCCTCTTCACTACGAGTTGTCCTTCTTCTACACGATGTCTAATGAAGTGATATTTTCTGTCGATATGTCGAGATCTACCATGATCCCTCGGTTCCTTGGTCAAGGCAACCGCACCTTCGTTATCACAGAAAATCTCCATAGGCTCCTTTATGGCCGGCACAACTCCAAGATCACCGATGAAGTTCTTCAGCCATATTGCCTCCTTCGACGCTTCGCTTGCTGCGATGTACTCTGATTCGCACGTTGAATCAGCTACAGTTTCTTGCTTGGAACTTTTCCATGTCACTGCTCCTCCATTTAGGGTAAAGACCCAGCCCGACTGCGAACGATAGTTGTCCCTGTCGGTTTGAAAGCTGGCGTCACTATACCCTCGCACCTTCAAGTCATCACTCCCTCCAAGGACTAAGAACCATTCTTTCGTTCTCCGAAGGTACTTAAGGATGTTCTTCACCGCAATCCAATGTGCTTTGCCAGGATTCCCTTGATATCTGCTAACCATGCTCAAAGCGAAGGCTACATCAGGGCGAGTACAAGTCATAGCGTACATGATTGAACCAACTGCGGAAGCGTATGGTACTCGGCTCATTTCTGCTATCTCGGCTTCGGTACTCGGACTTTGAGTCTTACTCAACTTGGCATTTCCTTGTATCGGTAGTTCTCCCTTCTTTGAGTTTTCCATACTAAAACGTTTTAGTACCTTCTCCAAGTAAGTATTCTGACTAAGTCCAATTAGTCTCTTACTTCTATCTCTTACTATCCTTATTCCCAAAATGTAAGAAGCCTCTCCGAGGTCCTTCATAGCGAAGCACTTCCCGAGCCAGGACTTAACCTCCTGCAGAGTCGGGATGTCGTTTCCTATGAGTAATATGTCATCAACATATAGAACGAGGAAGCTTACTACACTCCCACTGGCTTTGACATATACACAAGATTCGTCTTCGCTTCGTACAAATCCAAACTCTTTGACTTTCTCATCGAAGCAAAGATTCCATCTGCGAGACGCTTGCTTAAGTCCATAAATGGACTTCTCAAGCTTACACACTCTATTCGGATGCTTCGGATCCACAAACCCCTCTGGCTGAGCCATGTAAACATCCTCAGCCAACTTTCCGTTAAGGAAAGCGGTCTTGACATCCATTTGCCAAATCTCATAATCATGAAATGCGGCAATTGCTAGCATCACTCTAATAGATTTAATCTTCGCAACTGGTGAGAAGGTCTCATCATAGTCAACTCCAGGAGTTTGAGTAAAGCCCTTCGCAACCAATCGCACTTTGTATGTGTGTACATTCCCATCCACGTCGGTCTTCTTCTTGAAGATCCACTTGCACCCTACGGTCTTACGTTCGGGCACGTAATCAACCAAATTCCAAACTTGGTTATCGTACATGGATTGGATCTCGCTATCCATCGCCTCTTTCCATTTCGCAAACTCCGGGCCTGCCATGGCTTCCTTATAGCTATTAGGTTCATCAAGATTTACTAGTGTACCATCACTAATATACATGTCCCCTTCGGTAGTAATATGAAAGCCATAAAACTGGGGTTGAACTCTAACTCTATCGGAACGTCTAAGAGGTAAGGATTCATCAATCGGTTCAACCGGAGTTTCCTCCTCGGGTTGAACGCCAGCGGTAGAGGTTCCTTCATCTATCGATTCTTGAATCTCTTCAAGTTCGATTTGCCTCCCACTGTCTCCTTGGCTTATGAGTTCTCGCTCTCGGAAAACTCCTCTCCTCGCAACAAAGATAACATTATCTTTCGGTCTATAGAAGAGATATCCAAAGGAAGTTTGCGGGTAGCCGATGAAAATACATCGCTCACTTCGAGGTTCAAGCTTGTCGTGAGTATCTCGTCTTACGAAAGCCTCGCAACCCCAAACCTTGATATGTGCCAACGAGGGAACTTTCCCCGTCCACATCTCGTGAGGTGTTTTGGCAACCTTCTTGGTAGGGACTCGGTTAAGGATATGGGCGGCAGTCTCTAAGGCGTACCCCCAAAAGAAGATAGGTAGTGAAGCACGACTCATCATAGAGCGAACCATATCCAATAAGGTTCGATTACGCCTTTCTGCCACACCATTCAATTGTGGTGTCCTAGGAGGCGTCAATTGCGAAACTATTCCACACTCCTTGAGATAATCGTGGAATTCAAGACTTAGGTACTCTCCTCCTCGATCGGATCGAAGCATCTTGATTTTCCTGCCCAATTGATTCTCCACTTCATTCTTGAACTCTTTGAACTTTTCAAAGGTTTCTGACTTTTGCTTGATTAAATAGATATACCCATATCTACTATAATCATCGGTAAAGGTCACATAGAAGCGGTTCCCATCCTTTGTGGTTGATCTAAAAGGTCCACATACATCGGTATGTATTAGGTCTAATAGTCCCTCACCCCTTTCACAAGTACTCGTGAAGGGTGACTTAGTCATCTTTCCAAGTAAACAAGATTCGCATGTGTCATCTTCCCTAAGGTCGAATGACTCCAACACTCCATCCTTTTGGAGTTGGGCTATGCGTTTCTTGTTGACATGTCCAAGACGACAATGCCACAAGGATGCTTTATCCATACTAGTGGAAGAATCAATATTCAAAACATCATTTCCTAAGTTATCAACAATCATAACAGTTTCATATATTCCATTACATGGTATAGCTTCAAAATAAAAGACACCATTTAGATAAGCCAAAATAGAACCATTCTCATTATTAAAAGAAAATTAAAACCTTGTCTATATAAACCATGAAATGAAATGATGTTTCTAGCCATTTCTGGCGAATAGCAACAATTGTTCAAATCTAAAACTAAACTATTCTTAAGCACCAAAGAATACACTCCAATCTTGGTCACAGGCGACGATCTTTTGTTCCCCATGATTAGATTGATCCTTCCTTGCTCCACATCCCTACTTCTTTTTAGTCCCTGCACATTAGAACAAATGTGATAACCACAACCGGTGTCAAGAACCCAAGAAATAGCATGATTAGAATCGTTAGATTTTATTGCATATATACCTGCGAAAGATGGCTTGATCTTTCCTTCCTTGATGGCTTGCAGGTAGTCCGGGCAGCTTCGCTTCCAATGTCCTATCTTGTGGCAGTGGTGGCACTCTGCCTCCTTCGGGTTAGAGCAGGGCTTAGAGGGATCAACTTTTGTCCCACTAGAAGAGGAACCATCTCGGGCTTTCACCTTTCGATAGTTATTTGAAGAAGCTTTCCTCTTCTTTCCCTTCCCTTGACCAATTGCCAAGACAGGAGCAGCAGACGGATTGGGAGTTGGTGCAACAGACTTGTCCTTGAAATTGCTCTCAGCAACCCTCAATAGACCTTGGAGCTTACTTAGAGTGACCTCCTTTTTGTTCATGTGGTAGGTCATTCTAAATTGATTATACATCGGAGGCAAAGAGTGAAGCACCATGTCGATCGCCAAGTCTTCGCCGAAGTCAATGTTTAACTTGCGAAGGCGGTCGACATACCTTTGCATCTTTTGCAAGTGCACGGTAAGAGATTCTCCATGACCCATCTTAGCGGAAATCATGTTGGTGAAGATCTCGTAACGCTCTTGTCTCGCGTTTTGGTGGTACCTCTCCAACAAGTCTTGATGCATCTCGTATGGATACATGTCCTCGTTGGACTTTTGGAATTCGGAGTTCATGGTGGCGATCATGATGCAATGTACTTTCGTCGCATCTCGCTCATGGGTTTCAAATGCGGTGATTTCAGCGGGAGTAGCAATTTCGGGGTTGATTTTCTCGAGCTTCTCGTCGAGGACATACTCTTTATCCTCATAGCGAGCAATGGTGCGAATGTATCTTATCCATTCGCCAAAGTTCGTTCCATCGAAGGTGACCTTTTGGCAAAGGCTCATCAACGTGAAAGAACTAGCAGCAGCGTTGTTTGCGTTTGACATCTATAGAAAGGACAAAGATAGATTAGAACAAAAATCCCTAATTATCACCCAATAAGAAAAATTAGGGCTAGGATCCAACAATAACATTTACATACTAGAAAAAGGGATGCCGTAATCCAACATGCAAATAAATTGAAGGTAAGTGAATGACGATTCACTAATTCTCCATCACAAAACTTAAACTTTTAGTCCTAAGTGTTTTTGAGAATTCCTAGGTTCGGATGAGATTCATTGAACTATTCAATGGCATGTTTAAATCTCGATATGCCCCTCTTGTTTGTGACTGGGATGCCGAGGATCACAAAGCGGGTGTGAATTACCATGCAAATTCACATGGTGCCTTCATTGTTACGATCACCTATTCGATGTGCCGGTAAACCACACACGCTCCATCGAACTATGATAAACAATGAATCACCCTTTGCCACCTTCGCTTAGAACCAATTAGTGTGCCGGTAAACCACACACGCTCCACTAACATCTTAGCAAGGTGCAAAGTGTAATTTCATGGAATTGCATCAATTCACTTTTCCTAAAGTAACTAAGATTTGGAAATTTGGAAAAAGATTTAGTTACTTCGTATTTCTTATTGTACTTTTAATAAGAGGATGAGGTTGCCCTATCCTACCCGTTCGGCTAACGACCCTCCACCAATCAAGCAAGCGGTGGGTGTGAGTGTACACCCATTAAGCGCCATTTTATAGGCCGCAACCTTATACCCACCTTATAGATCGGCTTCGTGAATGAGGCCTACTAGCGGTAAGACTAGCATTTAGTTATACATATATATATATATATATATATATATATATATATATATATATATATTATTCTAATAATATCATATAAGTATAGGGTTGTATTTTAAACTTTTCAAAATCTAGGGTTTGAAATTTAGGTTGTCTAAATTAAAGCTTTTAATCACAAATATAAATTTCAAAACTATAGGGTAGGTTTTAAACATTTAAAACATGGAGGATCAAATAACAAATAATTTCAATTAACAATTTAATATTCTAATTATCTTTATTTGATTTATCTTTGATTTCTTTGAGGATAATTACCAAAAATAATTAAAACAATTAATTAATTATCATATAAAGAAACTAAATATTTAATTAGTTGATAATTACCTTTAACTAGATCAAGATAACACTTATATTTATCAAAAAAACGGATTCATATTGATCTAATTAGTTTATGGTAAGTTTGGATAAGATAAACACAAAGAAATCCCGAATCTGGCCTTTCCTGACGCTTGGACTCGCCGAGTACACAAATGGACTCGCCGAGTCAGGCCTACTCGCCGAGTCCACTTTGGAACTCGACGAGTCAGTGACTCAAAACCAAAAAATCGAATTTTGCAGGTTTGTTTCAGTTATTCAAGCAACAATTTGTAGAAAACCAACCTGGGCTCTGATACCACTGTTGGGTTTTAGCCATAAGAACTTTCCTATGTGCGCATGCAAAACCCTAATGCTTGGATCTAGGCTTTCTATCAAACATGCTTTTGAATCCAAGACTTCTAATGGCTAATTAGGTTAAACAACAACATTAATACAGATCTAGAATCATACCTTTGAGTTCCTTGTTGATCTTCTTGTCTTGGAGCTTCTAGAGTCACAATTGTCACTCCTCTAATGGCTTACAAACACCAATAGCAAGCAAGATGATTTAGGAGAGAGGAGAGGGGATGGAATTCGGCCAGAGGTTCCTTTCTTTAGGTTCTGAAAGGTTGTACACGAATTCCACATCCCAAGGGCCTATTTATACCTTTAGACTCCTTAAGGGTTTCACCCTAAACCCTAATTGGATAATCTTTACTTAAGGCTATCCAAATCCATTCCATAGATATCCTTATGGACTATTTTGAGCTATCCTAAAGCTCTTAGAAACCGTCCAAAGTCCATCCTAATGGATTTATAGTCCAAAGTCTAACTATCAAACAATTGACAGTTTATACCCTCTTATTTAATTAATCTCTTTAAGTCACCAAATTAATACCAATTAATTTATGACTTATATTAATCAAATAGCTAAATATTACTCCTTATAATATTAACTCTCTCTTAACAAATCATCCTTCAAGTTGCTATGGTGAAGGCAACCCAAAAGGACCATGCACCACCGAATATAGTTATAGCCTTAGACACTATTCCAACATTTATATCCACGCATAGGTGAGATTATGCTCTACAACTCTCGTTTAGACCCCGTCGGCTAATTTTGATTTTAACTTTTATTATATTATTTTAGTAGGTCGGGACAGGAAAACTCCGTTACGATTTCACAACTCCTTCATCTAATGTCTGTTTTCGTCTGTCTTTTTACTGTTGGACTACTATCGATGAGATATTTGATTCTCATTTAGATCCTTTCGGCTAGAAATCACTTGATCTCATATTCGAACTTCGGGTTGCATACTACTAAGCTGAAACTTAGAAAAATCATAACTTCCTCATACGAAGTCAGATTTGGATGTTCTTTTATGCACGCTCTCGATTTAATGTATTCTACGACTTTCATTTAGATCGCTAAGGCCAAATATCGCTCTAACGTAAATTCACTATTTACGTCGCGCTGTTTCGTGTCGGTTCTGTCGCAAAACTTCGATAGGTTATAACTTCTTCGTTATAACTCGGATTTCGGCGTCCTTTATATGTACGGAATCCTTGTAACATATACTACAACTTAGTTAAGATTACTCCTTCTAAATAATCTTCCATCAAAAAGTCATTTTTGATGTTTATCGTCTCTAAATTGACTAGCCCGAATCTACGGGCGTTACAGTATATATATATATATATATATATATATATATATATATATATATATATATATATATATATATATAAAGACTCAGACCCGCGATGAGAATACTTATAGATCACTCCAGAACAGTCTAGAACTCAAGAATTTAGATCAAATACTCTGACTAAAGTTTTATAAGTACATAGATCGTACCACAACTAAATGTAGGTATGCAACTACATTTTATTATCATCAGATCCCATGCACTATTAAATTGGATAATGTATTCAATAGGCTAAACACTTAGAGATTCTAAGAGACTTGAACACATTCACAATTAAGAACAAAAAATCACAAGAACTCTTGATGGCACCATAAAATACTTATATGTGATAATCATAAAACATTATACTGATATATCAACTTTGTTTTATATAGGTCAGTAACACATCTAGCATGGCTGAAAACCCCGAGTGGATGCACCTGGAAGAACCTGAAGAAGAACAAGTAGCCCTGTTCTCTCCTTTTCCAGCAGAACCTTACTTCCCTATGGTCCGGACACTATTCAACCCCATACCATCAGACGATGGAGCACTGGTACCATATGATGGTAACAAAGATCCATTTGAAGAATATAAATTGTGCGAAGAGCCTTAGTCTTCAGAATAGATCAACTCTATGGACAAGATAGAACATATTGCACCACCGCTGAACACCCCATACTGTCCAGTTTCTACAAGACTGCAGATGATGTGCATTTCATGCAAATCCAACCCCATCCGTCGAAAGATTAGGAAGACCACCCAAGAGATATCTTCTGAATTTTAAAGACTTCGAGAAAATATTTCTTGGCTCACTGGTTTTATGGAAGATTGGGTTGTGGAGGGAAGAGTTACTCACATGTACGATATTGTATGTACATTTTTACCATGCCCCCACCTTCTGTGGATATTGATACTTTACCTCAGATGTTTGAGCGTAGTTTCAGACTCAGATATCAGCTCATGACTATGACTGATGAACTAGTATCATCGAGGGGAATGATGTACATATTTCTAAGCAAGTACAGAGGGAGGAAGGACAACACACTCAGGATCAGGAGCATGTCATCGATTTTATTATGCCCACAAGATAGGGCTAGATGATTAAATAATAATAGGATAATTATTTGTCACAAAAATAAATATATAGTTATTATAGATGAATATTTAGGATAAATAATCTAAACAAAATTCATAGTAATCATAAAAGCGATAACGTATGTCTAGTGAACATCCAAATCTGATTTCATATAAGGAAGTTATGTTTTTTCAAAGTTTCAGTAAAGCAATCGGTGACACAGAAACATAAATTAAGAACGCTTAACTCTTAGGAAAAACAATCTAAAAGAGAGTTTAAGATCATGTCAATACCTATTCATCGATATAAAGACAGTCGAAAACGGATATCGTGTGAAAGAGTTATGATTTTTATACAGAGTTTAACAGTTTAAGCCTATTAAAAACATAACTTTAAAAATAAATTGAGAATTAGCCGACAAAGTCTAAATGAAACTTGTAGTACTCATCGATTGCTATGTGTAGATATAAAGAACATCGAAAACAGAGCTCATATAAAAAAATACCATTTTTTAAGATTTGGAAATTCGTATCTGCGCGCAAGAAGCATGGCACATGCTTCTAGAAGGTGTCGACGTATCCCCACACAACAGCGACCATGTGTCACGCTCTAGGAGGAAGTAGTACCGACCAAGCTTACACGTGGTGTGCACTTGGTCAAGCACAACATGCAAATCAAAATCCTGCCCTAAGCCCTCATTCTCTCCTCACACCATTTCTAATCACTCTATCTAGAGTTTCTCCACTTTGCTCTGAAAATTCTAGCATTTAGGTTGTTTTGGAAAAACTATGAGGGTCAACACGCAGGAGCTCTCGATTTGGAACTTAGCCAAAACAATTTCCGAACTTTTTTCAGGTAAATATCTTTGTAAGTTAAGTTACACCTTTATGGCTTTCAGTGTAACTTATATTTATGGTCATAGTCGTTATTATGAACCTATAAATAAGATTTATTAGTGATTCCAAGTCATGATACTAATTGATCTACTTATGAGGATGATGTCTAGGTTGGATTTAGTGAGGTGTTTAATGTGGTATTTCTAAATAGTATATTATGTATACCAAACAATCCCTATGTCGGATATGATCCTACATGGTTATTCCTTACTTGATAGATCTTGATGTATACATTGGGATTAGTTAGGAATCTAGACTATCATTAGTCACTAGTAATATAAGACAAAGACTTAGTGACATTCATACCTAGGTCACATTAAAGGATAAACTTAGGTGTTAAGTGAAGCGCAACTGAATTCACGGTTCATCCATTGTAACACGTGAGTGCATAGTTACTTCCAACTTACACATAAATACAAGTATTCTAAATTCTTAAATGGCGTGTGTGATGTTTAGTTGTGCTTAATATATCTATGTAACATGATATGATAATTACTTGATTAAGTTGTATATTATTCATACCTAAAATATGATTGGGTAGTGAAGGGTTGTGTGAAATAATAGATGAGAGGCCCTGATAGGTTAGTGAAGGGTTGTGCGAATAATAAGATGTGACATGTTGTGTTGTAACCAAAGTACTATTGTACTGTTGTGCCTAATCATCTAGGAAAATATTAGATAGAAAAAGGATGTGTTAAATAATAAGTTGTAACATGTTGTGATGTGACCAAAGTAGTAGGATATTGTTGTGCTTACCCACAGTATTATCATACTGCAGTGTTTACCCAAAGTACTATCGTACTTGTGTGATGTGACCAAATACTATCGTATTGTTGTGCTTACCCAAAGTACTATTATACTCATGTGTTTACCGAAAGTATTATCGTACTGTTGTGTTGTGCTCATCTATGAGTGTTCATCATGTAATATGTTGCTTCTCTCTATCTATTCATCACATTTTACTCACATTTTTTCTTCATCATTATTCATATACAATTATCTTCTTGATATTATTATTCCGCACCAATCCAATAAAGAAAATGGGAACCTACAATTGGTATCCGAGCGAGACCTTGAAGATCTAAGCGATTATTTCAAGGGAACAATCCCAACTGGTTTACTATCTTGAAGATTTTCGTCAATCTTGAAGAATTTATCAGCCTTCGCAACCGGAAATTTTTCTATGAGTATTTTACTGTTTTTGTTGGTGATGTTATTTGAAAAATAAACATTTTGCTGCTACTGTTCATACTTTTGTTGCTGTTAAATCTGGTTCATGAAGAAACTTATTTATGCTGAAGAAGTTGAAGTTACTGTTTAAAAGGGTGGTGTTTGATCTTTTTATCCATACAAAAAGGTGTTTTGAAAAATACAAAAATATCATTGTGTGATAAAAGATTGAACAGAAGGTATGAGTTTATAGGGGCGGACGCAAAAATTGATTGTAGGTGTTGCCGAATTTTTTTTTCCGCTCAAACTTAATATAAAACCGAAAAATAATTCATTATCTAATACAAAAAAGCGATCAATTACATACAAATTTAAAAATATAACAACGATCTATTACAATTTAAATCTGTCCTCTTCATGGAAACATCTTTTGAAACCGATCCATTACTTTTTCATTCTAAACTTTCAAAAGTGCTTTGGTCTCAACATTGCGAAGCAACATGTCGCTCAAAAGTCATTGCCAATTTTTTGCGCAAGTCGGTCTTCAAGAGCTTCATCTTCGAAAAGCATCTTTCTACACTTGCGGTCGCTACGAGTAATATCAAAGCCAACTTTAAAATGTACAAATGAATCACAAGTGCTCAAAGCACCCATGTATTCTAGTAACCGGGTGGTAGTTTCACTAAATTGATCCCGATATTCTATAAGTTGCATATCCACCACCGGGTTGAAGATTTCAACCTCAAAATGAAATCTACTAACCTTTGTAGTCTTATGGTTTCTCGCACCAACATACAATTCTTCCATATCCATTATGTCAATATTGTGTGTTTGACAAAAAAAGGATACCTTTGGCAAAATTTTAGCAAACCTTGTGTTTCTAAAAGATTGCAATGCCTCCATTGTTCTCTCTAACCATTGAAACCACTTCTAAAATGTCTAGATCTTTTCTTTGAAGTTGCTTTCACAATGTTAGTGGTGTGCAAAAATACCGCCGAACCATAAAACCAAATCGATCCGTCCAATCCGAAACCGAAAAAACCAAAACTGAAATAAACCAAAACCAAAACCGGAAAAATCGAGAACCTACGAGTCAGTTTCCGTTTGGATATGTGAGTAACCACGAATACCAAACCGAACTGTTATATATATATATATATATATATATATATATATATATATATATATATATATATATATATATATATATATATATATATATATATATATATATATATATATAGGTTCATTTGAAATCATGTTAATTTTGTGAAATCGTGAAACACAATTCAAAAATAAATTTAAAATGCAAAATAAAAGGAAAAATCTTTTAAAAAAATTAATTATTATTTTCGTCATTTTATTTACCTAAAAAAAATTAAAACAATACTGTTTTTTCTTTTTGGAAAATACGTGAAATATTCTAATAGAATATTACACTGTAAATATTCTAATTTGATTTTTAGAATGTTAGAATATTATAATATTCTACTAGATTTGTCAGATATATAAAATATTATAATATTCTATTACAATATTTCACAGATATTTCAAAAAAACTGTAATTTTTTTATACTTTTTTTAATTTTATATATATATATATATATATATATATATATATATTATTTTTTTTGGTTAAAAAAATGATAAAAATAATATTTTAAAATATTTATTTGAAAATTTTCAATTATTTGCATTTTAAAAATGTTTTTTATCTATAAAATGAGTGACGAGGATTGTGTCTCCCCGTCTCACAAAATATAGTTGTCTCATATAAACCTAACTATATATATATATATATATATATATATATATATATATATATATATATATATATATATATATATATATATATATATAATGAGTTTTATGTGATATCGAGTTTCAAATAGATATGCTGGTCCCTATACAAAAACTATAAATTATAAGCTGTAAAGTGTGTATCTATGATTTTTTTATCAACTTTTTGACATGTATATTTTATGGTTATGTAGTTAATTCATAAAATGTAGTGGTGAGCAAAAACTGCACTACAACTAAAATTAACCGCAAAAACCACATAAACCGCAACCGCAATAAAAACCGATGGTGATGTTATATGTTTTTCAAAAACCACCAACTTGCGGTGCGGTGCGATTATTAGTTTTCAAAAACAGTACAGTACCGCATATATGATATACAATTTTTATATTAACTATTAATATATTAAATATTAAATATAAAACAAGTTTCATGGATGAAAGAAAGATAAAATTCTAAAAGACAAAAGTGTTGGTTTTTTCGTATATTTAACTTTGGAAAATGGTGAAATTTGACAAATTTCAGATATTTATTGTTAATTACTAATGAATTAAAGTTTTTAAGATATTAGTTGTTTGTAATTTAAATTAATTATTTTATAAATTATGGTTTTTATTATTACAAGTAATATATTTAAACTTTTAAAACTGTTTGAACTCTAAAGTGCGGTTAAAAATCACATAAAATAACCACACCAAATCTATACAGTTAATAACCGAAACACACAAAAACAAAACTGCACCACAAAAATAACCGTCTATCCGCACCGCAAAAATAACCGCACCAAGCGGTTTTGAAAATGCATTAACCGTATTTGCGGTTAGTGGTGAGGTTTTAGCCAATAACCGTACCGAACCACACCACGCTCACCCATGTTTTAGCAACAAAAAATGATAGTTTTTCACACTTGAGTTTTTTATTTTCAGAAAGAATGGTTGAAATGTAGTTTATAACTTTGATTGATTGTTATTTTTATATTTAGTGGATACCCGTGAACCGAGCCGTGATTACCCGTCTTCAAACGGTTTAATTCAGTTCGGGTTTTTTTAACAATTCGGTTCGATTTCGGTTAGTGCACGTAAGGTACCAACCCCGTGGTTACGTTTCACAATTTTATTAATATCCGAACCGAACCACCCCGTAAACACCCATAGACAATGTACAGGTGAGGTGCAAACTGTCATACATTGTAACGCCCGTAGATCCGGGCTAGTCAATTTAGAGACGATAAGCATCAAAAGTGACTTTTTGTTAAAAGATTATTTAGAATGAATAAATCTTAACTAAGTTTTAATGGTTGTGGCAAGGTTTCCGAAAATATAAAGAATGCCGAAATCCGAGTTATAACGAAGAAGTTATGACCTGTCGTAGTTTCGCGACAAAACCGGCACGACACAGCGCGATGTAAATAGTGAATTTACGATAGAGGGATATTTGGCTTTAGCGATCTAAACGAAAGTCATAGAATACGTTAAACAGAGAGCTTGCATAAAAAGAACGTCTAAATCTGACTTCGTATGAGGAAGGTATGATTTTTCGAAGTTTCAGCTTAGCGATATGCAACCCAAATCTCGAAATTGAGATCGAGTGATCTTTGGCCGAAACAATCTAAATGAGAATCGAAAACATCATCGATAATAATGCAACAGTAAAAAGACAGACGAAAACGTACGTCAGACGAAGAAGTTATGAATTTCTAACAGAGTTTTCTTATCCTGGCCTACTAAAAATAATATAATAAAAATTAAAATCAAAATTAGCCGACGGAGTCTAAACGAGAGTTGTAGAGCATAATCTCACATACACGTGTATATAAAGAACGTCGAAAACGGAGCTCGTATGCGAAAGATATTAATTTCTAAAGTTCGGGGAACGAACTTCAACCCCTGTGTTAGAGCTCACGGCGTGAGCAGGTGATGGACGTCTTCCAGGGCAAGTGGCCATGACGATCGCAGTGACATATTCGAGCTCACGACATGAGCATTAATGGCTCACGACGTGAGCATAGTTTTTTAGCCCCCTATAAATAGAAGTCGAGTCCAGCCGTTTATGGTTGCTAAATCTCTTTCCTCTCACCGTATTACCTCGATTTACGTGCAAGTTATACCCCCGAAGCCCTGGTATCATCTCGACACCCGAAGCGAGTCCCGAATCCCCAAAGATCCTGAGGAGAAAAGAGTTTCGAGCCGAAGCTCTGCCCACAAGAAGGCTGGTGTGTGAAGATTCCCGGTTTCACCGAAGAATACTACATTTAGAGCCATAGTGCTGTCCGATCATCACATTATCAAGTGAGTGTGTAGTTACTTTCTTCTAACACATAGATATGAAGTAATTGCTATGAAGCACGTGCTATGTGTTTATACATTGTTTGTTTACTTGAGATGGATGTTGAATTAATGTTCTATACAAGTTTTAAAAGATTTAAACTGTATATGTGTTTGCATCTACAAATATGTTGGGTAGAACATGGGTAGATGAAATAGTTGATGTGAGATGAAATAATAAGTGTTTTTGAACTCAACGTGTTCATTAGGTATTTTGAAGTCTATGTGTTCACTTGGTGTATTTGAAATCTATGTGTTCGTTAGGTCTCCTTGAACTCTATGTGCTCACTTGGTGTTTGAACTAAACGTGTTCATTAGGTATTTTTGAACTCTATGTGTTCACTTGGTATTTTTGAACTCAATGTGTTCATTAATTATTTTTGAACTAGATGTGTTCACTTGGTGTTGTTGAACTCAGTGTGTTCACTAAGTGTTTTAGAACTAAGTATTCACCAGATGTGTTGAATTAAGTGTTCACTAGGAGTATTAGAACTAGGTGTTCGTTAAGTATGTTGAACTAAGTGTTTACCTATTGTAATTTGAGGACCTTGGTAGTGGTGGACTTTGTGTCAATTCCTTAGGTCAATCTTTAGGAATAAATGAATAAAGGATAGTTGATTCTTAGGGCAAATCCTTAAGAAATAAAGGAGATAACGGGGATGGGTAATTTGGACTAATTGATTGATTGATGATTGAATATAATAATTATATTATTGTGGGTCGAAAACCCTATATGCTCACCAGGCTTCCAAGCCTAACTGTAATGCCCGTATATCCGGGCTAGTTAATTTAGAGGCAATAAGGTTCGAAAACGACTTTTCGACAAAAGATTATTTAGAATAAATAATCTTAAGCAAGTTGTAGAGTATCTCACAAGGTTTCCTTACATGTAAAGAACACCGAAATCCGATTTATAACGAAGAAGTTATGACCCGTCGAAGTTTCGCGTCGGAATCGGCACGGCACCAGGAAGCGTAAATAGTAAATGTACGATAGAGCGAGATTTAGCCTTAGCGCTCTAAACGGAAGTAATAGAGTATATTAAACTAAGAAAATCGATAAAACGAACGCCCAAATCTAACTTCGTATGAGGAAGTTATGATTTTTCGAAGTTTCGGATTAGCACTGTACAGCCCGAAATTCGAATATTAGATCGAGCGGTTTTTAGCCGACACGACCTAAACGAGAATCAAATATCTCGTTAAGAGTAGCTTAATGAGAAAAATATGGGCAAAAACGGACGTCGGATGAAGAAGTTATGAGGATTTAACGGACCAATTATGTCCTGGCCTGTTAATAATATAAATTTCAAAATAAATTCAAAATTAGCCAATGGAGTCTAAACGAAAGTTGTAGAGTACTTTCCCACCTTCGCGTGGATATAAAGAACATAAAAAACGGAGCTCGTATGCGAAAGTTATGATTTTTAGAAGTCGGAGTAGAAAATCACGAATCTGGTGCGAAGTTGCTGACGTGGCCGAATCTCAGCCGTCCCTTGTTGCCCACGCCTCGCTTCGGATGAGTGACACCTGTCCTCGCATATGTCGCGGGTAATCTGAAGACGCCTAGCGTCCGAGTACGCCTCACGTACCAAGGCTCGTACGCCCAGCGGTCTGCTGACTTGTGCGATCCGTAGCTGTCCACGATGCACCACCGAAGCTACGACGAGCGTCCAGTACGCCCAGCGTTTCGAGGAGGGGAGCCTATAATTAAGCTGCGAAGGCAGCCGGTTTTCTTGCACCAAATCCCACACTCTCTCTAACTTCTTTCTCTCTCTACAACCCTAAACCCCCCTAAACTCTAGGAAAACCCCTTAACTCCTGAGGGAAGCCCCGAGGCTCTTCGAGTCCCGAGAAAAATAAAGCCTTTCGGTTTCGAAACGCTGCTCCAGTTAAGTTCCGGTTTTCGATAAAATTCGCTGTAAGTGTGCTACGCTTACGCAATTTTTAATATAGCTTTCAAATAACTATAGGAATGTTATTAGGTCCTTAAAATAATTATTTGGGCTATTATTATGAGTGTTATTAACGCTTATATAATAATAATAATAATAATAATAATAATAATAATAATAATAATAATAATAGTCAGACTAATCAAATTGTCGCGGTTATCGTTAGAGTAAACCCTAGTGGTATTGGTACTAGGTTTTATCGAAGGAAAATCGTTTTGAGAGTATCGAAGCGTTGTCCGAGTGCTGAGTCACCACCTTTCAAGTGAGTGCATAGTTACTTTCAGCTTACACATAGATATGAAGTATTTTATATAAATTACGTGCTATGTGTGCATATTATCCGAATACTTGCTAGCTATGCTGGGTGAACGATTTTATACATGTTTTAAATGATTTAAACTGTATATATGTATTTTATATCTACAAATATGTTGGGATAAAACATGGGTAGATGAAATAGTTTCTGTGTGACAAAAGTAAAATGATGAAGAGGTAATATAGACCATGAGGTAAGGGTGAGAGGTGAACCATGAGAGAAGCCTTTTTCCAAAGAGATGGCCCCGTCATCCAGCAGAGTGTGGATTACAACCACGGACTATTCTAGACAGTCTAGTGGACACCAGCACGATCGCAACCTGTAAGTGTTTTGAACTGTGTATTCACCAAGTGTACTCTAAAAACCCATCGACATGTATTGCGAGTAGAGTCTCGGAGACGATACCGTCGATATACGAGATAAAACCCATTGACCTGTATTGCGAGAGGAGTCTCAGAAACGATATTGTCAATAAACGAGATAAACCTTGGTAACTATGGAATTAGTGCCCGTTGAGTAAACCTTGGCAACGATGGATTTTGTGCCTATTCCTTAGGATAACCCTTAGGAATAAATAAATGAGGAATAGCTGAATTCTTAGAGTAGAATAAAGAAGAGAATGGGGATGGGTAATTGGGTTGATTGCTTAAATATTTAAACATAATAATTTATATTATTATGGGTTGAAAACCTTATGTACTCACCAGGTTTACCAACCTGATCCACTCAGTTTATTTACGTCACAGGTATTGATATGAAGTCACATTACACTGAGAGATTAAAGAGATGTAGATCACTAGTGTAAATAAATGTAAGTTCTGTTTATGCTTATGTTTCTGTATTGACGATGACATCCCAAATGTTTTAACATAAATAAAAAATACGTTTCTTCGAAAATGTTTTGATAACGTGTTTATCGTATTTTTCTGGGAACAAATTCCGCAACATTTTTATGAAAAGAAGTACTCTGATTTTTATAAAGCATAAACAAAATCGGTCTTTTCTGGCTGTGAAAATGGGGATGTCACACTAACCCACTCAGTTTTCTTTGCATTATAGGTAATGGAACAAGAGTATAAGTTGGTTGACTTGACGATAGATTTTGGATTATAGACCAGTAGTTGTAAATAACTGCTGTAAGGTTAAATTGTATTGTTTATGCTTTGTGGTGTGTATCGGAACATGAAATCCCGATGTTTTATCATTTAATGAAAAGTACACTCTCTTTGAGAAATGTTTTGAAAAAGTTTTATCATATTTTGTTTGGGAACAAATTCCACAACTGTTTTCTTTAAAAGATTACTCTGATTTTAAAACAAAGCATAAACAAATCGGTCTTTTCTGGCCGTGAAATTTGGAATGTCACATACAGCATATGTAAGTAAAACGCGAACTCAAATGATTTAAAATATGTTAATATTCGGATTTAAACGACTTGTAAAAATTGGAGGTGTTGCATGATTTTTTTTGCGTAGTCGCACAACATGTAAAAAATTTAAAAATCGAAAAAAATTTCCACTACATACGCGAATGGAAGGTGTTGCCTGTGCCACACTCGACACCACAACAGGACTGCCTTGTGAGTTTGGAAGAAATTGATCTTTTAGAGTGCTTGGGTATTTATTTCAGAATGTACAAGTTGACTGAGGTGAAGATACAATGTTTTTATGCATGCATTTCCAAGATGAAAGGGACTTTAGTGGGTATGGATATAATTTTCCGAGATATGAAGCACATTTGGTTACTTGTGCATGTGTATGACTATTGAGCTGCAATATATGTCTTAAAAAGTGTTTTGTCTATCTTTGTGTAGTTAATGTTATACCGAGAGTATAGAGCAAAGAAAACATTCACACGCCTGCCCTTCTTTGTAGGGCTGTCAATCGGGCAGTCGTGTCATGTTTTTGTCTGACACGACAAGGTTTTATATAACACGACACGACACGATGTCGTGTTTTTTTCATTAACACGAAAATGAACCAATTAAAACACGACAACACGATACGACACGACAAATATAATATTACATAACTATTAGTGTATTTCGTTCATACTTAAAGATATATAACACGACAAACATGAAAAACACGACAACCACATGCTTAATCGTATCAATTTCATGTCGATTTATGAACACGAACATGACACGACATAACATCGTGTTTTTTAATCTTGACACGAAAAAACACGAACACGAATTTGAATTTTGATTTCGTCCCGATTTCGTTTCGTTTCATATATTTTTGTCGTGTCGTGTCACAAATTGACACCCCTACTTCTTTGCATGTGAAGACGGTAGTGATTGAGGCTCATGCACCTATCATATTTCTAAACGTCAATAGCATCCGGTCACATCTCAAATGTCAAAAAAAATTGTAAGACTTGTTTGTTCTCTCTCAAATGTGTGGTTGCCAGCTTACGATAAAATGTGTACATGCCATATTTTTTTGGGAAAATGACTTACTAAGGTAATTAACTTTTCGGTATGTTCAAATCTGGATAATTATCTTTTTTTCGTACACATTTAGGTAACAAACTTGTTGGAAGTGTTCACATATGACCATTATGACCTGCTATAGCAGGTTAATCCTAGATGTGAACATTTTTAACAAGTTTGTTACCTAGATGTGTACAAAAAAAATAGTTACACAAATATGAACAAAATGAAAAATAAAAGTAAATTGCATGAATGGTCCCTGTGGTTTGGGGAATTTATGTTTTTGGTCCCTAACTTATTTTTTTTAAACTCGGATGGTCCCTACTGTTTATTTTTGTTACACGTTTAGTTTCTGTCTTACCTAAAAAGACTATTTTGCCCTTATTAATTTATTTTTTAATTAATTTTCTTGTTTATGTATTTTTTTATATATTTAAAAAAACTAATAGATGTATCTCCACACCATAAACCTCAAACCACATTTGAGAAATTTAATTTGGATGGTCCCTATTATTTTTTTTGTTGCGCTTTGGTCCCCGTTTTACCTAAAAATACTATTGTGCCCTTATTAATTTATTTTTCAATTAATTTTCTTATTTATGTATTTATTTTTTTTATATATTTAAAAAAATTAATAGACCCCACATATATATATCTCATCACCGTAAACCTGAAACCACATTTGAGAAATTTAATTTGGGTCTTACCAGTCACCATCCCATCTCTCATCCTCCCCAACTTCTATTTCTTTTCCATCTTTAGTAACCTCGACGTCTTCACCATTCTTCTTTTTTTGGTACTTCAACTCTGGCGAACCAACACCATAACTTACTCTCTCTTCATCTTTAGTGGGTTGTAGTGTTGATTCGACGGAGTTGAATGACCGAAAAAAGAAGGGATGATGAAGACGTAACAAAATTAATAAGTATACAATAGTCTTTTTAGGTAACACAGAGACCAAGCTCGTAACAAAATTAAACAATAGAGATCATCCGGGTTAAAAAAAATTAATTAATTAAAAAATAAACAGTATGGATCATCTGAGGAGATACAAATATGTGAGGTCTATTCATTTTTTTTAAATATGTAAAAAATAAATACATAAATAAGAAAATTAATTAAAAAATAAATTAATAAGGGCACAATAGACTTTTTAGGTAATACAAGGATTAAACGCGCACAAAAAATAAACAGTACAGACCATCTAAGTTAAAAACATAAGTTAGGGATTAAAAACACAAATTTCCCCAACCTACAGGGACCATTCGTGTAATTTACTTTTATATTTCGTTTTGTTCATACTGTTTTTTTTTTACACATCTAGGTAATGAACTTGTTAAAAGCGTTCACATCTAGGATTTAACCTGCTATAGCAGGTCATAATGGTCATATGTGAACACTTCCAACAAGTTTGTTACCTAAATATGTACAAAAAAAAAAGATAATTACCCAGATATAAACATACCGAAAAGTTAATTACCTTAATAACTTATTTTCCCTTTTTTTTTTTTTTTTTGTATTAATGACCTTGCCATATTTTTTTTGTCGGCTACAATCAACTCTTTCTTTTTTTACCCATATTTTTTATTTACTCCTAAACGATCACCCACCAAATTGAAATTCAACCCATCCGAACAAATCACATTTTCTGACACAACATATTCCGAGACTTCAATCACGGACTCTAAGTTGAATCCACTTTTCATTTTGGATTCAGGTTTGGACTCCCACTTTCCTTTAACCTATTTTTTTTGTTTAAACTAATTTCGGACTCAAACTGTTTTTGTTCGGACTATCACTTGGATCCACCTCGACCCTTTTTCCCATCTTGGAATCACTCAAACTGAATCAATTTTTTTTCTGTATTTTGTCCATCCATTTTTCGAGTCCAATTTCCATTCCGACCAATTTACCTTGGATCCATCACTTGGATTCAATCTTCACATCTAGATCCACCTCTTGAATTTGGATTCATTTTTTTTTTTTCGAATTGATATATTTTTTTTTTCAAATTCTTTTTATTTGTTCCTTTTTAATTTTAAAACCAATTTCCATTTTATTTTTATCCCATTAATTTTTTTTATACCAATTAATAATATTTAATACCCAATATATTTTTTAAATCCATTAAGTTTTTATTTTTTTATTTTTTTATTTTTTTTATTTTTATTTTTAAAACCAATTATGTTTTCTAACACCAATTTTAGCCTCATGGTTTAAGGCTTCATTCTTCTTGTTGATTACGAGTGAAGACACATTTATTTCAGAGATTATTATTTGTGTGCTCTTCCTCTTTCGAGAAACTTGTATTTGCAGCCTTAGATTTATGTGTTTCAGAGATTCGGATCCACATATTTTCATTCGGAAACTTGCATGATCAACAACGTTTTCCGAGTTTTGGATCCTTTCGAGGTTCACATTTTACTTCCTTTGGACTGGCTACATATGGTCTCGGACCATCATTCAGACCGATTAGAGGTTTAGACTAGTTCATTTCAACCTTGATTAACGAGTCAGTGGTTGTGCTTTGGGAGTTCGTGTCACACTCCCAAACCAGAACGGCGGAAACATTCGCGGGCGGAGGACGTCATGTATAGTATCATATCAATACATAATAGTAAACAAGCAACAACATCATTCATTGCATTAATAATATAATTTAATACAAGTGTGTTCTGTATATAGTTATAAGACACCAAAAATGAATAATCAAAATAAAGACGAGTCTTGAACACGCTCCGTCTTCTCAAAAGCCTGGTCGAGATGTACCTGTCTATTGGTCACCTGAGAATACAAGTTATTTTGAAAGAGTAGATCAATATTAAAGCTGGTGAGTTCATAAGTATTTGGTGTCATTGTTTGTATAAAAGAGTTTGTAAATATTTGTTGTAAATGTTTGTAAGAGTTCGATGTAATTGTTGTATCTCCTAGAAAATCCTGTATTTTCCACTTTATTATGAAATGTAGCCTTATACCAAGACCCGACTGTTCTGTATGTATGTTTTTTTTTTTTTTTTTTTTTTGTAAAAGTAAGTGTTTTTCCCAAGTATGACTATCATTACCAAAATATAGTTTTACATTACTGTTTATGTGAGAAGATCACAATGTGAATGCAATGGGAAAATAAATATATACTGTAGTATTGTATATAAGTAACTACCAATGTACTAACTACCTTAAACCAGTTTGTTTAATTAAGGTAAAATGTGATGAGGTTATAGCCATACTTGATTGACTAGTAACACACGACGATCAAAGACGTCGAAATGGTATGACATTCGTAAGTTTACGTTTGTTTTCCCGAAAATCCGATATTTTCTTATAAAAGGAGTTATGAATCGTTGTTCGTATGAAATGAATGTATCGAACTAGGAAAAACCTATATTTTCCTAAAAGTGAGGAGTAGTCTTAAATGAACCAAGACCAAAAAAATGTAAGTAAATATGTCATACTTGAACTGAAAATGTATAGGAAGCTTGAAATTGTACGTAAAAGTAACTGTAATATTACTTTTCCCGTAAAACTGAATACCATAATAGTTGTCTATCCTGTGAGTTTTCATAACCATACTAAGATAAATTTGCTTGCCGCGATGTTCTTCAGGCATCAGAATGTTACGATAATTATCACCCCTTTGACTGTAGCTAACAGTCAGGATGCGGGATTATCAGTCCCGTATAGATCTATACACGCTTATCACGTTCTCCGAGTGGAGATTCTGGTTATAAATCAGGGCTTTCTTGTATACCTTGAAAGGTACGGGGAAGACGAAATGCCTCACATATTCTCAACTAAGTCACGTATTCTAAAAATGTATATGAATGATTTCTGAAAAGATTACCCTTTCTACAGTGTTGATAAAGGCATAATAATGATATGTAT
This sequence comes from Lactuca saligna, assembly GCF_052625555.1. Lineage (NCBI taxonomy): Eukaryota > Viridiplantae > Streptophyta > Magnoliopsida > Asterales > Asteraceae > Lactuca > Lactuca saligna. The sequence continues at coordinate 284,126,248 of NC_136421.1, read as the reverse complement.
TTTCTTTGTATAAATGTAATGTTATAGTTGAAATGGTTACCCTTGGTATGATGTAGAATGAAAACATATAAATAAACATATTTCTACTTATAAAACATATTGTATCCCATGAGGGTAAAGTTGTTGTGACATCCCCGTTTTCACGGCCAGAAAAGAACGATTTGTTTATGCTTTGTTTTATAAAATCAGAGTAATCTTTTAAAGAAAACGGTTGCGGAATTTGTTCCCAAAACAAGATATGATAATAACTTATCAAAACATTTCTCAAAGAGAATGTATTTTCATTTAATAATAAAACCTCGAGATGTCATGTTCCGATACAAACATATAAGCATAAACAGAACTTACATTTAATTACACTAATCATTTACATCTCCTTTAATCTCTCAGTGCAAAGCAGCTTCGTATCGATACCTGTGATACAATTAAACTGAGTGGGGCAGGCTTGGGAGCCTGGTGAGCATATCGGGTTTTCAACTCACAATAATATAATTATTATATTCAATCATCAAACAATCAACCCAATTACCCATCCCCATTATCTTCTTTTAATCTTCCTAAAAGATATTATCCTAAGGGTCATCTCCTATATCCTATTTACCGCTCATCTCCTTACATCTTATATCTTTATATGCTTGTTCCTAAGAACTTTTTCCTAAGGATCATCGCCTGTATCATATAGACAATACTAATTCGGGGATCACTCCCTCAATATATGTCTAGTAAGGGTTAGGGTATCATCGCATGATTACACAGCCACAACATCGCCTGGGCTCGTAAATCACAATAAGGGTTAGATTATCATCGCATGAATACGTAGCCACAACATCGCCTGGACTCGTAATTCATAATAAGGGATAGACTATCATGGCATGAATACGTAGCCACAACATCGTCTGGACTCGTAATTCATCACCTATCTATCATCACCTAATTATCATCACCATTATATCCTCACCTTTCTCTTATCACATTCTTTCAACACACATCAACTATTTCATCTACCCATGTTCTACCCAACATATTTGTAGATATAAATTACATATATAGTTTAAATCATTTAACACCCATATAAAAACATCAATTCTAAGCCCATCTCATATAGACAATTAATATATAATGCATAGCACGAATTTCATAGCTAATACTTTATATTTATGTGTTTAGAAGAGAGTAACCACACACTCATACATATAAACAACAATATATATACACATAACACGTATTTCGTATTAAATACTTCATAATTATGCGTTAGAAGAAAGTAACTACACACTCACAAATATAAACAACAGTATACTTAATACACTCAAACAATACTTGTATTATTATCATGTTTATGAAAGGTAGTATACACTCACTTGATCAGAAGATGATCGGACAGCACTACGACTTGTAGAAGTAGTATTCTTCGGTAGATCTGGAAGATCTTCACAAAAACCGGACTCCTCGCGGGCAGAGCTTCGGCTCGGGAATTGCACTTCTCGGGATCTTCGGGGCCTCGAGACTTGCTTCGGGGCTCGGGAATGATACCGGGGCTTCTGGATATTTGTTGCACGAAAAACGATGCAAAAACGCGAGAAAACGGGAAGAAATGAGCAAATTACTCGGCTGCCCTCGACACCCTTTTATAGGGGCTGGAAGGCCGATTTACGCGGGGCGTAATCTTAGGTTACGCGGGGCGTAACCTGGATAAGCCCGGTGAATCCCCCCTTAGATAATATCGAAAATTTATATTTAAATAAAATATCAAAAATATTTAATAAACTTCAAAAATTCATATCTTTCTCATACGAAATCCGTTTTCGACATTCTTTATATCCACGCGTAGGTGAGACTACGATCTACAACTTTCGTTTAGACTCCGTCGGCTAATTTTGAATTTATTTTTATTATTTATTTTTAGTAGGCCGGGACAGGAAAACTCTGTTATAAAATCATAGCTTCTTCATCCGACATCCGTTTTCGCCTATCTTTTTATCATTTTACTAAAATTAATGAGATCTTCAATTCTCATTTAGATTGTTTCGGCTAAAAACCGCTCGGTCTCAAATCGAGCATTCGGGCTGCGTACTGCTAAGTCGAAACTTCGAAAAATCATAACTTCCTAATACGAAGTCAGATTTGGGCGTTCTTTTTATGCACGCTCATGTTTTAACGTATTCTATGACTTTCAATTATATTGCTAAGGCTAAATATCACTCTAACATAAATTCATTTTTTACGTCGCGCTGTGTCGTGCCGGTTCTGTTGTGAAACTTCGACAGGTCATAACTTCTTCATTATAACTCGGATTTCGGCGTTCTTTATATGTATGGAATCCTTGTAAAATATACTACAACTTAGTTAAGATTATTCATTATAAATAATCTTTCATAAAAAATTCATTTTTGACGCCTATCGTCTCTAAATTGACTAGCCCTGATCTACGGGGGTTACAATTATCTCCCCCTTAGGATGATTACGTCCCGAAATCATCAAAGAAAATAAAACTTATATAATGATTCCATACGATATCTCTTCATCCTAGGTAATAACCGTAAATTCTATGTTTCCTCGAAAGAGTATTTAACTCTATGGATTTCTTGATCACAGACGATGGTCAATCGCCTCTACTTATCGTACTATGTTATACTTTCAATCGTAACCTTCGAGTTACCAAATAAGTCATTATTATGGACTCCTTCTTCTTCTCAGGATAAATACTTTCCTTTATCTATTGTAACAAACCGATGGGTCGTGCTCTACTGACCTTTCATCGAATGATGCAATGCTTAGACTCAGGTCTCTTAGAGTTAAATCCCAAAATGGAATATACCTTCCTTCATATTCTAATGTGATATAATCACATTTCAGCATGTAGCATTTCTACCTACAAACTTCTTTTAACAACGAGCGTGACACTATCAATCGCATTAACTTCAACCTTCTGACTTAAGTCAGATGTTACATCTAACTTGGTCCTTTAGACCACGTAACATACTCCTCGTAGTCAAACTCAAATTTAAACATGACCACTAGGGTCGGAACAAGAACCATCTTACTAGTCATTACCAAAACAATGGTAATGACATACCAGAATAAAATGGAATCAATCACTAGCTTCTTAGTAACCTTGCGACTTTCCCTGATCCAAGTGCGAGTCCTGTGCTTCCGGTAGTATAGATCTCTACTACCATTCACACCTACTCATTCTCGTCCCAAGTATTGTCTCGCAGTTAACCAAGTCACCACACATAAATCATATAATCATTCAACACACCAGATAACAAAACCATGGTTTATATTAATTCTTGAAACTATTACACAAAAGTTCAAGTTCACCGTATACTATGCCTCTAATAGGATACATCATAAGTTACTATTCACACTGTTACTTCATAACTTGATTGTTGGATATAAAATCCTCATCCTTGATTCGCTTCGTCGAGGATCATGTGGAATGCCCTTGGCTGTGGCGGTACGTTTTTCTTTGCAGCTTTGTCCTTCTTTGGGCAGTTCTTCGAAATATGACCACCATCTTCACATTCATAACACTTCCTATTGTCGAACGTACAATCGCCGGAATAGTGACCGATCCTACCACACTTATAGCAGGTCACTTCTCCATCGCATCTTCCGAAGTGCTTCTTCTTGCACTTTTCACACTACTTGGTTTCATCTTTTCCTCCGGATTTCGAGAGTTTGGTTTCTTTGTCGATCGTTGAAGATCCCTCGTGTTTCCTTTTCCCTCCAACTTCAACTCTCTCTAGACCCTTTTCCCTTATTTAGGTCTCAACATTCTTGGCTGCCCAGATGGCGGCTTTCAGAGTGGTTGCTTGCTTGACTATCAGACCAAAGTCCGCTGGTAATCCATTGGCAAACTTGTTGACCTTGGAAAGTTCAGTTGGAATTAGGTATGGAATAAGCTTCATCTTCTCCGTAAAGCTTGTAGCGTATTCAGTGACGCTTAATTTTCCCTTCTTTAAATTCTAGAACTCATTGTTGATTTCCAGAAGATCCTGCTCAGAGCAGTATTGCATTTTCATTTGCTCAACGAACTCTTCCCAAGACAACTTGCTAGCTTCCCCCTTGGGCATTGAACCGGCCAGTAACTTCCACCAGCTCAATACTCCAGATTTTAACAGAGGGATTGCAAGAGCGGTCTTCTGTCTGTTGCTACACTCACAACTTTCAAACATTGTCTCCATCTCGGAGATCCAGTCCATGACTTGCACCGGTGTCGGGCTCCCGGAAAGACATGGTGGTTTGGATGCCATGAAATCCTTGTACTTTCATCCACGTCCATCATTGTCTCCATCCTGATTGTTTCGGCGAACTATTGGTGGGTTGGCTTGACTAATGGTCCCACTATAGTTCCCTTCTTCTGACTACCCCTCATTCATCTCAGGTTGTTCAACTTGTATTGAGGGTTCACTCCTGTTGTTCAGCAACCATTGTCTCATTTCCTCCTTTTGTTCAGCCATCATGGCTTGAATCATGGTTCGCACTCCAGCCATTGTAATTTGTTCAGGTGTTGCTGCTATAACAGCCACTCGCTCAACCACAGGTGGTTGATTTCTATTTTCATTCACGTTTCCAGCTCCACTCCTGGTTCTTGTCATTTTTGATCTATACACCGAATAAGGTGAAATTAGATCCTTATTCACGATAGATATTCAAATCATACTTATCACTCCGAAACGTTTACATGCTAGTTCTAATATCGTAGACGTACGCTTAGAATCCTACACATATAAGGTTTCAAGATCCGGTTGGCAACAGACCATAGATCCGAACAAATAATATCATATATGACAACATATAACATTTAGCACATAAAAGCATTTTAGGCATCACTCCTAAAATAAACTAGTGCTTGTGTCAATTTAGGTGTACTACCTAACATATTTTAGACACACTCCTCCCAATCATTACTTAGCATTTTAAGTTTAAGTCTAGAAATTTCCTACAAATTCCTAGTTCGCTTAAACTAATGCTCTGATACCAACTGTGACATCCTCATTTTCACGGCCAGAAAAGAATGATTTGTTTATGCTTTGTTTTATAAAATCAGAGTAATCTTTTAAAGAAAACGGTTGCGGAATTTGTTCCCAAAACAAGATATGATAATAACTTCTTAAAACATTTCTCAAAGAGAATGTAGTTTCATTTAATAATAAAACCTCGGGATGTCATGTTCCGATACAGACATATAAGCATAAACAGAACTTACATTTAATTACACTAATCATTTACATCTCCTTTAATCTCTCAGTGCAAAGGAACTTCGTATCGATACCTGTGATACAATTAAACTGAGTGGGTCAGGCTTGGGAGCCTGGTGAGCATATCGGGTTTTCAACCCACAATAATATAATTATTATATTCAATCAACAAACAATCAACCCAATTACCCATCCCCATTATCTTCTTTTAATCTTCCCTAAAGATATTATCCTAAGGGTCATCTCCTATATCATATTTACCGCTCATCTCCTTACATCTTATATCTTTATATGCTTGTTCCTAAGAACTTTTTCCTAAGGATCATCGCCTGTATCATATAGATAATACTAATTCGGGGATCACTCCCTCAATATATGTCTAGTAAGGGTTAGGGTATCATCGCATGATTACACAGCCACAACATCACCTGGACTCGTAAATCATAATAAGGGTTAGACTATCATCGCATGAATACGTAGCCACAACATCGCCTGGACTCGTAATTCATAATAAGGGATAGACTATCATGGTATGAATACGTAGCCACAACATCGCCTGGACTCGTAATTCATCACCTATCTATCATCACCTAATTATCATCACCATTCTCTTATCACATTCTTTCAACACACATCAACTATTTCATCTACCCATGTTCTACCCAACATATTTGTAGATATAAATTACATATATAGTTTAAATCATTTAACACCCATATAAAAACATCAATTCCAAGCCTATGTCATATAGACAATTAATATATAATGCATAGCACGAATTTCATAGCTAATACTTTATATTTATGTGTTTAGAAGAGAGTAACCACACACTCATACATATAAACAACAATATATATACACATAACACGTATTTCATATTAAATACTTCATAATTATGCGTTAGAAGAAAGTAACTACACACTCACAAATATAAACAACAGTATACTTAATACACTCAAACAATACTTGTATTATTATCATGTTTATGAAAGGTAGTATACACTCACTTGATCAGAAGATGATCAGACAACACTACGGCTTGTAGAAGTAGTATTCTTCGGTAGATTTGGAAGATCTTCACAAAAACCGGACTCCTCGCAGGCAGAGCTTCGGATCGGGAATTGCACTTCTCAGGATCTTCGGGGCCTCGAGACTTGCTTCGGGGCTCGGGAATGATACCGGGGCTTCTGGATATTTGTTGCACGAAAAACGATGCAAAAACGCGAGAAAACGGGAAGAAATGAGCAAATTACTCGGCTGCCCTCGACACCCTTTTATAGGGGCTGGAAGGCCGATTTACGCGGGGCGTAATCTTAGGTTACGCGGGGCGTAACCTGGATAAGCCCAGTGAATCCCCCCTTAGATAATATCGAAAATTTATATTTAAATAAAATATTGAAAATATTTAATAAACTTCAAAAATTCATATCTTTCTCATACGAAATCCGTTTTCGACGTTCTTTATATCCACGTGTAGGTGAGACTACGATCTACAACTTTCGTTTAGACTCCGTCGGCTAATTTTGAATTTATTTTTATTATTTATTTTTAGTAGGCCGGGACAGGAAAACTCTGTTATAAAATCATAGCTTCTTCATCCGACGTCCGTTTTCGCCTATCTTTTTATCGTTTTACTAAAATTAATGAGATCTTCAATTATCATTTAGATTGTTTCGGCTAAAAACCGCTCGGTCTCAAATCGAGCATTCGGGTTGCGTACTGCTAAGTTGAAACTTCGAAAAATCATAACTTTCTCATACGAAGTCAGATTTGGGCGTTCTTTTTATGCACGCTCATGGTTTAACGTATTCTACGACTTTCTTAGATTGCTAAGGCTAAATATCGCTCTAACATAAATTCACTTTTTACGTCGTGCTGTGTCGTGCCGTTTCTGTCGCGAAACTTCGATAAGTCATAACTTCTTCGTTATAACTCGGATTTTGGCATTCTTTATATGTACGGAATCCTTGTAACATATACTAAAACTTAGTTAAGATTATTCATTATAAATAATCTTTCATCAAAAATTCATTTTTGATGCCTATCGTCTCTAAATTGACTAGCCCTGATCTACGGGCGTTACAGTTGTGATGTGTGATGTTTGCATGTTAACAACTTCATATGATAGTTAATACGATGGTATGAAAGTATAGCAAAATATTGATGTTTTCACACGAGTCTAACAATGTGTTTACTAGTGATTTAGACAACGTTTCGTTTCTAGGAATGGTCTTTCTTGACATATCCTCGAGTTTCTGGTGAAGAACCGGGCTTCTTACGGGAAGTACTTCGACCGGAAAGAAGATCTTTTCGGGAATCTCGGGGGTTCAAACTTCTGTCAGAGTTTGGATATGAAACCGGGGCATCAGTGTAGTCCCGAGGGGTTAAACACAGAGCAAACGTAAGAGAGAGGATAGAAATGAGTAGCCAAACTTAGAACCCTTGACTTCTATTTTAGGATGTGATTTTGGAGCTCACGTTGGAGTGGCTCACGTCGTGAGATCGATCCTATCCACATGCTGACTCGACTCTTGACAGCCCCATGCTGCAATCCTATCCATCTCTAGCTCACGTCGTGGGCATGGAGTGGCTCACGTCGTGAGTCCTCTAACAGGGTGGGAATTCGTGTCCCGAAATTTAGAAATTCGTATATCTCGCATACGAGCTCCGATTTTGATGTTCTTTATATCCATGCTTAGGTGAGATTATGCTCTACAACTTTCGTTTAGAATCCATTGACTAATTTTGATTGTATTTTTAATATTATATTTTTAACAGGCCAGGACTGGAAAAGTCCGTTAAAAATTCATAACTTCTTCACCCGACGTCCATTTTCTTCTGACTTTTTACCGTTGTACTACTATTGACGAGATCTTCGATTCTCGTTTAGGTTGCGTTGGCTAAAAGTCGCTCGATCTCTATTTCGAGTTTTTAGCTGTCTACTACTATATCCAAAACTTAGAAAAATCATAACTTCCTCACACGAAGTCAGATGTGGATGTTCTTTTTATATATGATTACGGTTTAATGATATGTACGACTTTCATTTACATACCTAAGGCTAAAAGTATTTTTTTGAAATTTCGCGTTTTATGCTTAATAGTGTTTTACAGTATTTGTTGCGTATCTTTGATTGGTCATAAATTTTTCGTTATAACTCGGGTTTTAGCGTTCTTTATATTTTTGAAAAACCTTGACACGATATTTATCATTTTATACATCCCAAACAGGGTTATTGAACAATCTATTTTTGACCTAAATTTGACTGGTATTATATTGTCTTGAAATATCGGGTTGTTACATCATCCCCTTGTTAGACGGAATTTCGTCCTGAAATTATTTCTAAAATAAGTATTAATGGACTAAGGAAGAGATGCGGGTAGTCTTGTTCTATCTGATCTTCGCATTCCTAGGTGTACTCGTGTCCTCGTTTGGCATTTCAGCGGACCTTTACAATGGGTATGCGACTTCATTTTTGTTCTTTCAAATTTCCTGATCCATGATTTCTACTAGATCTTTTATGAAGTGGAGGCCCTCATCGATCTTGATTTCGTTGAGTGGAATAACAAGAGTCTCATTGGGTAGACACTTTTTCAGTCTTCAGGGCTTCTAGATGACTCTCCTTAATTTGGACGGGAAGATGTGAATGGATACTCATAGCCAATGATTCGACTCTTCGAATCCAAAATTCAAACTTGGTGGATTTCGTGTAGAGCTTCTCTTCTCGAAGTGTTTCTAGAATCAGACATAAGTGTTGACTATGTTCCCTCTTACTACGAGAGTAGATAAGTATGTCATCGTTAAATACAATAACGAATTGATCCATGTAAGGGCGGCACACCCGATTCATTAAGTCCATGTACGTTGCGGGTGCATCAGTTAATCCGAATGGCATCACTATAAACCTGTAGTGCCCATATTGGGTTCAGATGGTTGTCTTGGGAACATTCTCATCTAGCGATCGTAATTGATGGTACCCGGATCGTAAGTCAATATTTGAAAAGTAGTTCTCCTCTTGTAGTTGATCAAATATGTCGTCTATGTGAGGTAGTGGGTAATGATTCTTAATGGTAAGCTTGTTCAGCTCATGATAGTCGATGCACATATGAAACGATCCATTTTTCTTCTTCCCGAACAAGACTGGTGTTCCTCATGGTGAGAAACGTGGCGTAATAATTCCTTTACTGAGGAGTTCGTTAAGTTGACTAAAAAGTTTCTGCATCTCTGCTGGAGCTGGATGATAATGTGATTTAACTACTGAGGTAGCTCTTGGGATTTAGTCAATTCGTAACTTGACTTGACGTTGTGGTGGTAATCCTGGTCGTTCTTCTGGAAAGATTTCTGGAAGGCCACGTACTTCCGGGATGTTATTTGGTGTTCTTTGCTTCAAGCCTAAAAACTATTGGGTAGTTTAGAAGGGCGTGGTACCACTTGCATGGGTACTTCTGAAGGGTTTCTTGTTATGGGTCGGAAGAATTTTATCTGACGGTTTTTTAATGGGATATTTCTTTTCATCTACTACATAAACTTTGCATGGTAAGGACCGAGCCAAAACACGTCGGACGATGATGTCGGAAATTCTTGATCGATTAGATATTATGTTGATCTGGAAGAAGAATGGATTACTAGGACGAATAACTAACATTGGTATTATTACTACGAACCCTATTGTACCATAAATTACAAGTACAACTAAACGAGGTTTCTGATAATTTGAAGAAAGTGAACTTTCATGAAATGATCCTTACTAGGTATTTCTGTTATCGTTCGGTGTGTGCAAGAAGGTATAATTATGATGTATCGTACATAATTTCTATAAAACTCAAGTGTCTAAATATTGATGTAACACCCCGTTTATTAAATAAATAAATAGATGAAGTTGATGAATGGATAGTAGCCCTAAAATCAATAATTTTATAATAAGAGTGGTATTGAGGAGTTAATTGTTACAATATTAGAAGTCGGGGGCTAAACGTGTAAGTTTTGGATTGGTTCTGTAAATAATTATGAGTCTTAGGGACTAAAATGTACCATATAGAGTTGAATTGTAAAAGATTTTAGATGGCATGTGATAAAAAGGTAAAATATTGATCTAATTTGAATTAAATCGGAGCTGGAGGGACCAGAGTTGTAATTATGCGAAAGATTTAAAGTGGTCGGGATATAACCCGCCACCTTCAACATGTCAAACCCTAAGCCTAAAGGTTCCAGCCGCCATGAGTGAAGTAGCCGCCACCACCTTGTGACTCCTTAACTGACATCTCCCTCTCCTCGTTCTTTTCCGATCCGACCAGGTCGCTATCCACTGCCGGCGACACCGTGAGCAACAAGGACTAAGTGAGACTGGACTTCGAGCCGTACATGGCGAAGTGTGGGCTGCTAATGAACGAAATATCGCCGGAGAAACGAACTGGGGAGGAGCCCCGACCGTTGAAGAACGAAGCCACCACTTACCACCTTGTCGACTTATGCCACTGTTACACCCCCGCTGCTGCTATTGACGTTGAGAATGGACGGTTGGTCACCGAGACTGACGGGAGGAGCCATGAACGAGGAAGCTCCGGACGTGAACGAATGGAAGATCCTCGGTGAGGCTAACCGTGAGCTATTTCCTCCAGACTTTTGTTCTTTTTTATTATACCGAGTCATCACCACCGTTTGTTGTCACCAATCCGTCACCTGCTGTCTGCTGCTATCCTCCGCCGCCACCAGCCACCGTGGAAGGTGGTTGTGTGCATGTATTACTATGTGTTTTAGGTGTGTGTGGTTGTATTTCTATTAGTTATGTGTGTTTGGGTGTTTTGGTTAGCCGGAGTTCATGGAAGAGTCACCGCCACCACGAGCCACCGCCGGCCACCACTATGGTGGCTGTGTGTGTGTGTGTGTGTTAGAGTAGCTAGTGTATGTGTGTTTATTAGCAAAAAGAAACCTTGTAATTGTAATTAGCAAAAAGATTAATGAAAAGAATCAAAACCACCACCGTAAGGTGGTGACCACCGTCGCGAGCCGCCTTGGCCACCACTACCCGAGGTGGTGCCCCACAAGCAAAACCCTAATTGACCTAGCCAAAACCCTAATGGGCTTAAAGATTAATTTTGGGTCTATTTGGCCATGTTTGGGTGGAACACCCTAATTGTGAGTATTTAGGCCTTGGACTTATTTGGACCCACTTTTGAGCCATTGGGATTGGATTGTGTATTAAGCCCAAATATCACATATTACTTATCTAGCAGAGTAAAGGACTTAATGGATTACGTCCTTAATGGGTTAAGTGAGAAGCACTTAACCCTAATCATCATTTTATGTGAAACTCTAATTTCACTCGGGCCTTGAGTTGGGCCTTTCCATTGGGCTTTGGTAATTGGTTTATTAATGGGCCATCCAAGAATAATTAAATGGACTAAAGTAATTAGTTGGGCTTTAGGGTAAGGCCCATATGAAGGATTGGGCCCAATATGGAAAATTGGGCCATAGTCTGGGCCTTGATGATTATGAGATGTTGGACTATGAGAATGTCAAGTGTTGGACCAAGAATGAATGATTGGGCCTTTGATCAAGACCATGTAGAGACTTGGGCCCATTTGGGAAAATTAGACCATAAATGGGCCATAGTTGGGCCTTTGTCCATTATTAGACTTTTGGTCCTTGGGCTTGAGTCAAGCTAAGATAGGGGTAAAGTAGTCTTTTACCCCAAGCATAGACTTATGGGTATATGTGTTGGGACCCAATTATTAGTTGGGTGTTATTTTGATAATTGACAGATTCCGGAATCTATCATCCAGCAGCTAGGGTTTTGTCAGCGGGACTTCAACAGTGTGAGGTGAGTTTCCTTCCAGTAGGAACGGGTTTACGGCCACAATGTCGGCCTGTTTAGATAGCAGTAGTTCCAGACTGTGGTTCGATGTCGGGGTGGTCCCGAGAAGTAGTTCAATATGCTTGATGTCTTTGTGATTCAGGCATATATATGTGTTATGTGTTACGGACTGCGGTCCGATGCAGTATGCAGTATATGTGTTATTGTTATAGGTTATGATTATGTTATGTTATGTTCCGTCAGTTCCAGACATCGGTCCGACGCAGTCGGTAAGGCCCTAGTTAATTCCGGACTTTGGTCCGATGCAGAGGGCGAGGCCCTAGTCAGTTCTGGACTTCGGTCCGATGAAGAGGGCGAGGCGCTAGTCAATTCTGGACTTCGGTCCGATGCTGTGGGCAAGGCCCTAGTCAGTTCTGGACTTTTATCCGATGTAGTGGGTAAGGCCCAGTTTGTGCTTTATATGTTATTGTATGGTATGTGGTAGTGTGGGGGAGCTCACTAAGTGTTGTTCTTACAGTTTTCAGTTTTGGTTTCAGGTACTCAGTTTTCAAAAGAGGAGTTCGGGAAGATTGCAGTGCACACACCATTTGTTCAGCCTGAGATGTTTATACTCTGATATACTTGACAATTGTTATAATATTTTGAGATACATTGCTTATGATTTTTATATGAGGTTTATCGACTACGGTTTTTATAATTAAATTATATGAAATTTTTAGACTGTGGTTTTGGGATGTTTCAAGTTGGTATCAGAGCCTTGGTTTGAGGGATTCGAGCACACTTCCGGGTGTGTCTGAACTCAAACTAAGGAAGTGGTATAAGATTTTCAAGAGAAAAACCATGTTTACAAAAGGATTTTGAGAAAAGAAAACAATTTTAGAAAAATTATAAAGAAAAGAATTTTAGAAAAAGCGAAAAGAATTTTGAAAAGAGAAAAGGGTGTGGTGCATGCAATCAGCCGAGCTCAAGTAAGTACTCTCAAATTACTCATACAAGTTCATGTTATGATATGAGTATCAGCTTTATGAGAACTGCATGCTAGATTAGGACTAAGGATCTAGGAAGGATGCCTTATGTGCCTATTGTATGTGTATCAGCTTTATGAGAACTGCATGCTAGTTTAGGGCTAAGGATTTAGGAAGGATGCCTTATGTTCCTGTTATATGTGTACCAGCTTATTGAGAACTGCATGCTAGTATAGATTAGTCAGTATGATAGCCAGATTAGTATATGCTTGATTATGTGTACTCAATGCCCGAATGCTGCTTGCTTTGTGCTTTTAGGAGTTCTAGTTGTTTTTCACTAACTAGTAAACGAATATGATAAGTTACATATTGCAAGGACTAAATAATTTCAGAAGGTTAGGTCTAGCTCTATTTCTCAGCTCTCGTTTAAGTCCAACCATTGTAAGATAGGATCTCTCATTCGAAGAATTATCTAGTCTGAGTAGTATGTAATAGTATCCGCGAGCTAGTTAGGGGAATAAAGCAGGGACTTCTTATGCATCTGATGGTGGAGAGTGGGTTGGTGATTACCCTAGGGAAAGCTTAGGATGAGATTAGAAAAAGATCAGCAGTAGTAGTAGAAGGGACTTGGTGGAGTCGAGGTAGTACTTAAGGAAAGTACGAATAGATGTGGAAGGTAGTATGGGCCCGTACTACTGAAAGCAGAGGATCCGTATTCGAATCAAGGAAGACTGAGATAAGACCAAGGAAGTTGTAGTGTGTGAGATCCCTCGAGTTTTGATGAGTATTGTGATGTTAGTGATGGTATATTACCGAGTATAGTGACGCTATGTGGTAGACCATATGGTAGTTCTGGTGACGACCATGGATCAGGCTCGGACTCTAGAGCCGGGCAGGTTGATGATCAGATGAGGGAGTCCATTCCATCTGAGAATACACGTAGTATCATTGATCAGACTCCTATGATCAAGGAAAGAAGTTTAGAGATTTATGATGAGAGGCAGAGTGAAACGACCCAAAAATACGACCCAAAAATTTCGTTTTTCAATATAATCAAAACCATAATCAGTGTGTCATATAATAAAACCATACGTGATGTATTCCAACATAATAGAAAACACTGTGCGGAAACTGTATCATACTACGACAAATCAAAACAAACTAAATCAATCCCAGGCTAAAAGCTAAAGCTGTGGTGTGTGCGATGCCGTCACCCTGAGCTCTTCCCTTTGCTTGCGGAAATACCTGAAACCAAAACTGAAACTGTAAGCACGAAGCTTAGTGAGCTCCCCCAAACTACCACATACCATACAATAACATATAAACACATATTGGGCCTTGCCCACTGCATCGGGCCGAAGCCCGGAAACTGCATTCGACCGAAGTCCGGAACTGACCGGGACCTTGTCCCCTGCATCGGACCGAAGTCCGGAACTAACTGCATCGGACCGAAGTCCGGAACTGACTGGGACCTTGTCCCCTGCATCGGACCAAAGTCCGGAACTAACTGCATCGGACCAATCCGAAGTCCGGAACCGACTGCATCGGACCAATGTCCGGAACTAACTGCATCGGACCGAAGTCCAGAACTGACTGAATGAACATGGCATAGCATAACACATCAACTAGCATAAACACATATACGGCATACTACATCAGGCCGTAGCCCGGAACACATAATACTTAACGCATAAAACATAGCACACAAATCCTGTTCGAGCCACGAAGGCATCGAACATACTAGCTACTGCATCGGACCTAAATCCGGAAACTACTACTAGCTGAACGGGCCGACATTGTGGCCTTAGACCCGTTCCTACTGGAAGGAAACTCACCTCGTAAGCTGGCTGCTGAGTGTATGGCTCGGGAAGCTAACGGCTGCTGCTCCTGAATCTCCTCGGCTACAAGTCCATAAACACACTCAATCAAATACTAAACACTGCACTTGGGGTAAAATGACTCTTTTACCCTTGGTCAAAGTTACTCTCATTTGGACTGACTCGCCGAGTTGGGCCACCCAACTCGCCGAGTCCTACTCTCACTTTTCACTCTTACTCGCTGCTACTCGTCGAGTCTGGCATCGACTCGACGAGTACCCTCTTGATCCAAGAACTCCGACAATCTTCATCCGACTCGCCGAGCCGGATGAACAAACTCGACGAGTTGTTCTTGATCTTAAGGAGATTGCCTTGGACTCGCCGAGTTGATGAACAACTCGCCGAGTCCCTCCATCACTGAGTTTACCCTCAACTCGCTGAGTCCACTCTCTAGCTCACTGGGTTCACTCGACACTGGTAAAAAAATGAAGGAATCGGGAACTCGCGACCCAACTCGCCGAGTCGTTCTTCCCGACTCACCGAGTTGCCGCCATGCAACTGATTTTTACTCGATTTTGTTTGAATCCAACACATACAATTGATAGATCTGGGTCCAAAAAGCTGATTTACCACGTAAAGTTTCCAACTTTACATGTACAACCTCATGAATAAGGGAAATAAGGCTAAAAGATGCACAAAATGGGTAGATCTATGGTTAATATGCAAAGTAACTCCAAAAAGGCAGTAGATCTGGGCTCTACAACACCCCATCATTCAGATCCAAAGATATTTCGACTTATTAAGACATTCATGCAAACATAAGGCTTGGAACAAGCATCAACTAGCTCTTAGGAGAGCTCTAATGGAAGTTTAAAGCATATAACAAGAAGGGAACTCCGAAAATACCTCAATTAACTCAGATTTGCCCTTGGATCCTTGCACTACAACTCTTCTCCTTGCTTCTTTCTTCTTCTCATTCTTCAAACCTTCACAAAATGGCACAAAACACTTAGCTCACACAAGGGAGGATTAGGGTTCTTTCTCACAGTGTTCTCAGGGTGAGGGAGGCGAGAATGGGGGCTATAAGGTGGTTTAAATAGTGGGCAACCCGGGGATTTAGGGTTTCACCCAGACGGATGGACTCGCCGAGTCAGGGATATGGACTCGCCGAGTCCCCGGCTCACGCGTGCTCGAAGTCGCGACCCTACTCGGCGAGTCAGGCTATGAACTCGTCGAGTCCCTCTTGCAAAACTTAAAACAATTACCAATGAATTAACATACCGGGAACGGGTCGTTACAATTCTCCCCCACTTGTCTCAGACTTCGTCCTCGAAGTCTGCTTCGGCTGGATCTGCAAAAATTTCCGGGTAGTGCGCTCTCATATCCTCCTCAGCCTCCCACGTCTATTCGGACCCCTTCCGGTGCTGCCACTGCACCTTCACTAGCTGAATTACCTTGTTCCTCAAGGTCTTGATCTTCCGTTCCAGAATCGCGACCGGCCTCTCAATATAATTCAGGCCGCTATCAACCTGGATATCCTCTAAGGGGACGACTGCCATCTCATCCACCAAACACTTCCTTAACTGCGACACGTGGAAGGTGTTGTGTATCTGACTAAGCTCCTCAGGGAGATCTAACCGATAAGAAACCCGACCCACCCGGGCCAAAACCCTGAAAGGACCAATGAATCTGGGGCCCAATTTGCCCCTCTTCCGGAACCTGATGACACCTTTCCAAGGTGAGACTTTCAGAAGAACCATATCGCCCACCTGGAACTCCAAGTCCGAACGCCTCCTGTCGGCGTAGCTCTTCTGCCGACTCTGCGCAGTCTGCAGCCTACTACGGACCTGCTGGATCAACTCAGTCGTCTTGAGCACCACTTCGGTGCTCCCGATGACTCGCTGACCGACCTCGCCCCAACAAATCGGGGTCCTACACTTCCTCCCATACAACATCTCAAAAGGAGGTCGATCAATACTCACATGATAACTGTTGTTATACGAGAATTCCGCTAACGGAAGATACGTATCCCAACTGCCCCCAGAATCTAGAACACATGCCCTAAGCATGTCCTCAAGAGTCTGAATCGTCCTCTCGCTCTGCCCGTCTGTCTGAGGATGAAAAGCGGTGCTGAAATGGAGACGAGTACCCATCTCGTCGTGGAACCGCTTCCAAAATCTGGACGTGAATCGAACATCTCGGTCCGACACCACCGATACCGGCACTCCATGATGTGCCACAATCTCCCGCACATAGATATCGGCTAACTTTTCCGCCGATATACTCTCCTGAATCGGAATAAAATGAGCACTCTTCGTCAACCGATCCACTACTACCCATATCGCGTCCACTCCACGTGCGGTCCTGGGGAGTTTGGTGACAAAATCCATGGTGATATCCTCCCATTTCCACACGGGAATGTCTAACGGCTGCATCTTGCCGTGAGGTCTCTGATGCTCTGCTTTGACCTTCCGGCAGGTCAAACATCTCTCAACATACCAAGCGACGTCCCGCTTCATGCAGGGCCACCAATAATCAGGTCGAAGATCTCGATACATCTTCGTCGCTCCTGGGTGGATAGAAAATCGAGACTTATGAGCCTCGTCCATCAATACTTGCCGCACCCCACCCCAGTACGGTACCCATATCCTACCATGAAGCGTCAACAAACCCCGACTGTCATAATCAAATGAAGCTACTCGGCCCACTATCCTCTCACACTTCTGCCTCTCCTCCTTGAGGCCCTCCATCTGAGCCTCCTTGATCCGCTCCAACAACGGAGTGATCACTGTCATCCTCATACACAGATCTCTGATAGGGGCCGTCGACACCTTGCGGCTCAGGGCGTCGGCCACCACATTGGCCTTCCCTGGATGATAAAGGATCTCACAGTTATAGTCCTTCAGCACGTCTAACCATCTCCTCTGTCTCATGTTCAAACTCGGCTGATCCATAAGATATCGCAAACTCTTGTGATCCGTGTATATAGTACAGCGGACCCCATAAAGGTAATGTCTCCAAATCTTGAGGGCAAACACAACTGCCCCCAGCTCCAAATCGTGGGTAGGATAATTAGCCTCGTGAGGCTTCAACTGTCTCGAGGCATAAGCTACCACATGGCCTCGCTGCATCAATACTGCTCCCATACCTATGATCGAAGCATCACAATAGACTACGAAATCCTCTACTCCCTCTGGCAAGGTAAGGATCGGAGCCTCGCACAATCTCTGCCTGAGAGTCTCGAACACCGCCTGCTGCTCAGGCCCCCAATGAAAAACCACCGACTTCTTGGTTAGCCGGGTGAGCGGCACTGCTATCTTGGAGAAGTCCTGAATAAATCTCCGATAATACCCTGCCAACCCTAGGAAGCTCCGAATCTCAGATGGAGACCTCGGGACCTCCCACTGCATCACGGCCTCAATCTTGGCCGGATCTACCAAAATATCCTTCTGGTTGACGAGATGGCCAAGAAACTGTACCTCGCGCAACCAGAACTCACACTTGGAGAACTTTGCGAAAAGTCTCTCCCTCCTCAAAGTCTCCAACACCTCCCGCAGGTGCTCCTCATGCTGCCCCTGTGTCTTGGAATATACCAAGATGTCATCTATGAATACTATCACCGACCGATCCATCATCGGTCTGCACACGCGGTTCATGAGATCCATGAACGCGGCTGGGGCATTGGTGAGCCCAAATGGCATCACCACGAACTCATAATGACCATACCGGGTCCTGAAAGCAGTCTTCTGTACATCCTCATCTCTAACCCTCATCTGATGATAACCGGAGCGTAGATCGATCTTGGAGAACCAAGACGCTCCCTGAAGCTGATCAAACAAGTCATCTATCCTCGGAAGTGGGTAACGGTTCTTCACCGTTACTTTGTTCAACTCCCAGTAATCAATGCACATACGATGCGACCCATCCTTCTTCCTCACAAATAAGATCGGCGCTCCCCAAGGCGAACTGCTCGGCCGAATGAAACCCTTGTCTAATAGCTCCTGAAGCTGTGTGGACAACTCCTGCATCTCAGGGGGAGCAAGTCGATACGGTGCTTTGGCTATCGGAGCCGCACCAGGAACTAGGTCGATCCTGAACTCAACCTGCCTCTCAAGAGGTATCCCTGGCAAATCCTCGAGAAACACATCCGGGTAATCACGAACAATAGGAACATCGTCAATCGTCGTCTTGCCCTTCTCCCGGGCATCCAAGACGTAAGCTACAAAACCGGTGCAACCCTGCTGAACATAGCGCCTCGCCCTTGTGGCGGAACAAAAGATCGGTCCTCGCTGGGGCCTCTCGCCCTGAATCACTATCTCTCCCCCACTGGGAGTGCAAACCCTCACTAGCTGAAGCTCACAATCAATCACCGCCCCATTGGGGCTTAGCCAATCCATACCCACAATAACTTTATTCCCTCACAGGGGAATAGGAACCAGGTCCACTGAAAACTGCTCATCAAATATCTGAGGGGAACACCCTCTATGTACTCTGCCGACCCTCACGGTCCTATCATCTGCTATCTCAACCTCTAATGGACAATCCAGCTCCCCTGGAGCTCTGCTAATTCTCTTGCTAAGCGCAAGCGATACAAATGATCGGGTAGCCCCCGAATCGAACAATACCAAAGCAGAGATGCCGTTCACCGAGAACGACCCTAAATAAAACATATCATCAAGTAATATTCAAACGATAATGATAATTAAAAGGTGAAGGGAAGATACATACCCGTCACCACATCAGGAGTCGCTCGCGCCTCCTCTGCTGTCATCTGAAACGCCCTGCTCTTCGCCACTGGCGCATCAGATCGGCCCTGCCGGCCATCCGTAATCCTCAAGGTGGCAGGGGCAGGTGCAACCACCTTCCCTGCTGCAGCTAGACTGGGACACTGGGACTTTTTATGTACCCTCTGATTGCACTGAAAGCAAATCAGATCTGATGCTGTAACCGTAGTAGCAGGGGCCGTACAATCCCTGCTCAAATGCCCAATCCGACCGCACTTGTAGCAGCCGGAACTCCCTGCCTTGCACGCCCCCTCGTGCAATCTCCCACACTTGCCACACCGACCGTGGCTCTGCTGACTCCTAGACCTGTGATCTGAAACCTTGCGCTTTTTGCCCACACTGCCTGAACCCGAAACCGCCTCCGGTTTCCTCTTCTTCTCCATCTCGAGATCAATCTCCCTCTCTCTAGCTCTAGCAATCATGTCGTCCAGCGTTTTACAACTGGACCGGCTCACAAACATGCGGATGTCACTCCGCAACATCTCATGATAGCGGGCCTTCTTCATCTCCTCATCGGCTGCATACTGTGGAACAAGAAGAGCCCTCTCCCTGAACTTGGCGGTGATCTCCGCCACTGTCTCTGTAGTCTGGGTAAGGTCCTGAAACTCCCTAGCTAACTGCTGCACCTCAATGACTGGTGCAAACTCCGCCCTGAACCTGGTAGAGAAATCAGCCCAGGTCATGGCATCCAATGCCGCATCATCCCCGATGGCATGTCCGACCTCCTCCCACCAATCCCGTGCCCTGTCCTTCAGAAGACAGGACGCCAATCTGACCTTGTCCCCCTCGGGACACCTGCTAGTGCGGAAAGCGTTGGCCACATCCGCCAACCATCTGGTACTCGCTATGGGGTCCCGCGCCCCATGATAGTCTGGAGCTCCGCATGCCCTGAACTCCCTGAACGTAAGTGTGCGCGACCCCATCACGGCCGCCATCTCAGCACGGAAAGTACTCAATCTCTCATCCATCAGCTCTAAAATACCCTCCTTGATCGAACCGAAGATCACAGGAGTCTGCTCCAGTATGATGCGGGTAACCTCAGAAGAAAGGAACTCTCTGGTCTGCTCATCCATCTGCCCGACCTCCGGGCCTGATCCGGATCCTGATCCCCCTCCGGCATCTGAGCTGCCGACTGTTGGTCTCGGACGCAAAACTACCATTCTGAAACATTTCATAACAACATCAGAACACTGAAATATCTCAAGGGATCATGATACTACTACTAGCTTCCTGGTCTTGTCTTGGCCTTCCTTGATTCGAGTACGGATCCTCTGCTTTCAGTAGTACGGGCCCATACTACCTTCCACATGTATCCGTACTTTCTTCAAGAACTGCCTTGACTCCACCAAGTCACTTCTACTACTACCATTCTCTGCTACTCTCATCCTAGGCCTGCCCTAGGGAAACCTCAAGCTCAACACGACTGGTCCTCAGCTGCTGTAGGTCTCCTCATAATGCCAGCTAGCCACCACCTAAACACCATCACATGTGATGAGGATCAGATAATCCTTCAAGTAAAAGATCCGTCCCTACAACGGTTGGACTCAAACAAGAGCTGCGCAATAGGGCCAATTCCAGCACTCTGGGATTATTCAAACCTGATTACATGTGGTGTGACGTGTTCACCTAATGGCTAACTCCCAGTACTCAGAACCCCACCAAGCACGAAGCAAGCAGCATTCGGATAAGGGAAACAGACTCAGGCAAAAGCTATTCTCATAACAAGAAACTGCACTAGCATAGGATGCTAAACTCATACTATCAGGCATAACCTAAACAGGCTATCCTACTGCTGTCTACTCAATTCTAGCATGCAATACTCATAAAGCTGTAACACATAAGCAGGCACATAAGGGATTCTCCTAGATCCTTAGCCCTATACTAGCATGCTGTTCTACTGAAACTGAAACTGAACAAATAACTTGTATGGGTAATTTGGGAGTACTTACTTGAGCTCGGCTGACCGCATGCACACACCTCTATCTTGTTAAAAACAATTCTTTCTTTCTAAGTGCTTTCAAAATTCTTTTTGTAAAACATTTTTATTTTACTAAAATCTTTTATTTCCCTTAGTTTGAGTTCAGATACACCTGGAAGTGTATCCGAATCCCTCAAACCAGGGCTCTGATACCAACTTGAAACGACCCAAAAATACGACCCAAAAATTTCGTTTTTCGATATAATCAAAACCATAATCAGTGTGTCATATAATAAAACCATACGTGATGTATTCCAACATAATAGAAAACACTGTGCGGAAACTGTATCATACTACAGCAAATCAAAACAAACTAAATCAATCCCAGGCTAAAAGCTAAAGCTGTGGTGTGTGCGATGCCGTCACCCCGAGCTCTTCCCTTTGCTTGCGGAAGTACCTGAAACCAAAACTGAAACTGTAAGCACAAAACTTAGTGAGCTCCCCCAAACTACCACATACCATACAATAACATATAAACACATATTAGGCCTTGCCCACTGCATCGGGCCGAAGCCCGGAAACTGCATTGGACCAAAGTCCGGAACTGACCGGGACCTTGTCCCCTGCATCGGACCGAAGTCCGGAACTAACTGCATCGGACCGAAGTCCGGAACTGACTGGGACCTTGTCCCCTGCATCGGACCGAAGTCCGGAACTAACTGCATCGGACCAATGTTCGGAACTAACTGCATCGGACCGAAGTCCGGAACCGACTGCATCGGACCAATGTCCGGAACTAACTGCATCGGACCGAAGTCCGGAACTGACTGACTGAACATGGCATAGCATAACACATCAACTAGCATAAACACATATACGGCATACTACATCGGGCCGTAGCCCGGAACACATAATACTTAACGCATAAAACATAGCACACAAATCCTGTTCGAGCCACGAAGGCATCGAACATACTAGCTACTGCATCGGACCTAAATCCGGAAACTACTGCTAGCTGAACGGGCCGGCATTGTGGCCTTAGACCCGTTCCTACTGGAAGGAAACTCACCTCGTAAGCTGGCTGCTGAGTGTATGGCTCGGGAAGCTAACGGCTGCTGCTCCTGAATCTCCTCGGCTACAAGTCCATAAACACACTCAATCAAATACTAAACACTGCACTTGGGGTAAAATGACTCTTTTACCCTTGGTCAAAGTTACTCTCATTTGGACTGACTCGCCGAGTTGGGCCACCCAACTCGCCGAGTCCTACTCTCACTTTTCACTCTTACTCGCTGCTACTCGTCGAGTCTGGCATCGACTCGACGAGTACCCTCTTGATCCAAGAACTCAGACAATCTTCGTCCGACTCGCCGAGCCGGATGAACAAACTCGACGAGTTGTTCTTGATCTTAAGGAGATTGCCTTGGACTCGCCGAGTTGATGAACAACTCACCGAGTCCCTCCATCACTGAGTTTACCCTCAACTCGCTGAGTCCACTCTCTAGCTCACTGGGTTCACTCGACACTGGTAAAAAATGAAGGAATCGGGAACTCGCGACCCAACTCGCCGAGTCGTTCTTCCCGACTCGCCGAGTTGCCGCTATGCAACTGATTTTTACTCGATTTTGTTTGAATCCAACACATACAATTGATAGATCTGGGTCCAAAAAGCTGATTTACCACGTAAAGTTTCCAACTTTACGTGTACAACCTCATGAATAAGGGAAATAAGGCTAAAAGATGCACAAAATGGGTAGATCTATGGTTAATATGCAAAGTAACTCCAAAAAGGTAGTAGATCTGGGCTCTACAACACCCCATCATTCAGATCCAAAGATATTTCGACTTATTAAGACATTCATGCAAACATAAGGCTTGGAACAAGCATCAACAAGCTCTTAGGAGAGCTCTAATGGAAGTTTAAAGCATATAACAAGAAGGGAACTCCGAAAATACCTCAATTAACTCAGATTTGCCCTTGGATCCTTGCACTAAAACTCTTCTCCTTGCTTCTTTCTTCTTCTCCTTCTTCAAACCTTCACAAAATGGCACAAAACACTTAGCTCACACAAGGGAGGATTAGGGTTCTTTCTCACAGTGTTCTCAGGGTGAGGGAGGCGAGAATGGGGGCTATAAGGTGGTTTAAATAGTGGGCAACCCGGGGATTTAGGGTTTCACCCAGACGGATGGACTCGCCGAGTCAGGGATATGGACTCGCCGAGTCCCCGGCTCACGCGTGCTCGAAGTCGCGACCCTACTCGGCGAGTCAGGCTATGAACTCGCCGAGTCCCTCTTGCAAAACTTACAACAATTACCAATGAATTAACATACCGGGAACGGGTCGTTACACAGAGTGCATTCCGCACTGAGATGGAAGTCATGATAGGGATGCGTACATGGATGTTTTAGGAGTTCAGAGCTTGTGAAGCTTCAGATTATCATGGGGGTTAGGGAGCCCATTGTTAGCAACAGATGGTTAGCAGATGTCGCCAACACTTTTGTACCAGACATTTTCTCGAAAGGAGACAAGATTTGACTTACTTCTTGTCTCCTGAGGGATAGAGCACGAGATTGATAGGAAGAGGTTGGTAGTGAGTTGAGTGATGATGCGATTGATGCTATGTCATGGGATGACTTTTAGACCAGATATTGGGCAAAGTGTGGCCAGGCGATTGAGGCGCAACAGGGTGCGAGAGAGTTGTTAGATCTCCACCAGATGACTGAGACTATGGTAGAGCTCATTGCCAAGTCTCGGGAAAGAGCTTATATGGTACACAATATGCAACATATGAGGAAATGAAAAGCGTGAGTTATCAGAATATACTGTAGAGTGATAGCAGGGAGATCATGAGTATCTGGGGGTGTAAGACCCTGAATGATATAACTTCTTGAGCTTGAGAACGAGATATGGACCTGGAGCACATTGGGAAGAGGGAATCAGATCAGTTTCATATATTGAGGGGTCTCAGGAGGAGACCCTAGATTTTGGATCAGCTTTTGAGAGACCAGCAGGGTTAGATTCATTACAACACATGCGGGAAACTGCATGATAGAGTCTTTCGTTCTAAGGGTTTGAGTAAGTGTGACTATGGGTTATCCTTTGTTTGTGTTTGAATTATACTTACAAGAAATGGCATATGCCAATTGCATACCAAGAATTTTTAGTGGATAGTGAAAGATCATATCCCAAATCGTAGGATTGGGAGAGTACAATGTCATCTTGGGTTATTCCAAGACTGAGGAGCAGCACGAGAAGCACCTGAGGGAGGTGCTAGAGACATTGAGGTAGGAGGTACTTTTTTGCAAGGTACTCCAAATGAGAGTTCTGGTTGTGTGAGGTGCAATTTATTGGGCACATTTTCAATTAGAAGGGTATTCTAGTCGTTCCGACCAAGATAGAGGCCGCGATGCAGTGGGAGATTTCCAGGTCTCCAATTAAGATTCAGAGCTTCCTGGGTCTAGCCGATTATTACCAAAGATTTATTCGGGTTCTAGCAAGTGGTGTGATCTTTTGGACTGGCTAGTATTGAAAAACTAGCAATGGTAAGTGTTAGGGTGTTGTAAGTCTGCGGGTGTAGCCGTAACGTACACTAGCAGCCAGATAGTGATAGAGTGTTGTAAGTCTGCGGGTGTAGCTGTAGCATTCACTAGGCTGGTAGATAATGTGAGTGTGTTGTTAGGACGCGGAAGGAACAATAGTACCCACCAGTTCGGGTGTACCAGTGAGGATATGGAAATCCACAGATTGGATTTTGGAATTACCCGGACGGATTAGACCTGGTTAATCCAGTGATAAGACGGTAGAAGCGCCACTACAGCTATGAGAGCAAGGAAGTAGTGGACTGCTTAAGGTCATTCATGACATGAGGCTACCAATGGTCATGTAGCAATCACTTTTAGCCTTGGGTTTGGTGACATCAAGATTCGATGTATGGACTCGATCAGTTATATCAGAAAGCTATTACAGCCTCAGTGAAATGGTAACTAGTTCTAGAGAAGGATTTCATTCATAAGTCGTGTGAGGCGACTAAGTGGGAGTCCTTTAGCTCCGCAGCCGGGACGGAACCCGATATTTCAGATGACTGATGGATGAATTGAGATTGGGAAAGTCTTGATAGATTTTGGGAAAGCGGTCATGTAGCATTTTAATGCTTCAGGCAGTTTGGTATTTCAGGCAGTTCAGTGTTTCAGGTAGCTTAGTGTTTCAGACAGTTTTTGGTCTCTGGTGGTAATGTTATTTAAGGATCTCATGTATGGCAAGCGTAACAGATTGCTGAGTAATTCTAAGTCACCCCCCCCCCCCCGTGGGGTTCATCTATAAGGATTTAGTATGAGTGGTCTGTCAGGGATTCAGACCATCTCGAGACAACAAGTTTCAGACGGAGTAGATGTGATCTTGTTACAAAGAATTCATTCATCTGCAGAATTTAGGGCCTTGTGAAGGATGGTTACGGTTACCCTAAGGAAGACTAGGGTGTGCACAGGATTGTGGCCATGTTATTTGATTGGGTCGGCATGTAAGGAATGGTAAGAAAAGATTTCGAGGACGAAATCCAATTTAAGTCGGGGAGAGTTGTCACACTCCGTTAATTAAATAAATAAATAGATGAAGTTGATGAATGGATAGTAGCCCTAAAATCAATAATTTTATAATAAGAGTGGTCTTGAGGAGTTAATTGTTACAATATTAGAAGTTGGGGGCTAAACGTGTAAGTTTTGGATTGGTTCTGTAAATAATTATGAGGCTTAGGGACTAAATTGTAACATATAGAGTTGAATTGTAAAGATTTTAAATGGCATGGGTTAAAAAGGTAAAATATTGATATAATTTGAATTAAACAGGAGCTAGAGGGACTAGAATTGTAATTATGCGAAAGATTTAAAGTGGTCAAGATATAACCTGCCACCCTCACCATGTCAAAACCTAAACCTAAAGGTTCCATTTGCCATGAGTGAAGTAACCGCCACCACCTTGTGACTCCCTAGCCGCTATCTCCCTCTACTCGTTCTTTTCCGATCCGACCAGGTCGCCATCCACTATCGACGACACCGTGAGCAACAAGGACCAAGCGAGACCGGACTTCGACCCGTACATGGCGAAGTGTAGGTTGCTAATAAATGGAATATCATCGTAGAAACGAACTTGGGAGGAGCCCTGACCGTTGAAGAACGAAGCCACTACCCTTCATCATCTGTTAGGGCGTTAGTGCCACTCAGAGTCCGATAGCCGCCATTCCCGCTTACTACCTTGTCGAGTTATGCCACTGTTAAATTGTCGATGCTGCTATTAACGTTGAGAACGGACAGTTGGTCGCCGAGACTGACGGGAAAAGCCGTGAACGAGGAAGCGCCGACCGTGAACGAATGGAAGATCCTCGGTGAGGCTAACTGTGAGCTATTTCCTCCAGACCTTTGTTCTTTTTGATTATACCAAGTCATCACTGCCGTTTGTTGTCGCCAAGCCGCCACCTGCCCTCTACTGCCATCCTCCGCTGCCACCAGCCACCATGGAAGGTGGTTGTGTGCATGTATTACTATGTGTTTTAGGTGTGTGTGGTTGTATTTCTCTTGGTTATGCATATTTGGGTGTTTTGGTCAGCCGGAGTTCATAGAAGAGCCGCCACCACCACCGT
This sequence comes from Lactuca saligna, assembly GCF_052625555.1. NCBI lineage: Eukaryota > Viridiplantae > Streptophyta > Magnoliopsida > Asterales > Asteraceae > Lactuca > Lactuca saligna. The sequence goes on along the minus strand of NC_136421.1, from coordinate 284,099,110 downwards.
GAGATCATATCCCAAATCGTAGGATTGAGAGAGTAGTGTGTCATCTTGGGTTATTCCACGACTGAGGAGCAGCACGAGAAGCACCTGAGGGAGGTGCTAGAGACTTTGAGGAGGGAGAGACTTTTTGCAAGGGACTCCAAATGAGAGTTATGGTTGTGCGAGGTGCAATTTCTTGGGCACCTTGTCAATCAGAAGGGTATTCTAGTCATTCCGGCCAATATAGAGGACGTGATGCAGTGGGAGATTCCAAGGTCTCCAATTGAGATTCGGAGCTTCCTCGGTATAGCGGGTTATTACCGAAGATTTATTCGGGTTCTTGGAAGTGGTGTGATCTTTTGGACTGGCTAGTATTTAAACATTAGCAATGGTAAGCATGGTTTTCAACAGAATGGGCATGGAATGATAAGAAGGGTTGAGAATCCTTCCAGAATTGTGTGCTATAATACGTTAGTTAAATCAAAGTGGGCGAGAATCATCCAAGGATTCAGAAGTAGGAGCAGTTTTGAAACTGGGATAAGTTTCGCATCCTTTTGAGGAAGGAAGACAGCCCAAGCGGCTTTATGGTTTGAGGATAGTGTGAGATGGAAGTTCTGAAAAACTTGCCAATAAGGAGATCGCATCCCCGTAATGTTTGCCAGCAAGCCTTAGGGACTCAGGTTGGGGATTCCAGTCAGGACATGAGTTCAGTTGAGTACGAGTCAAGAGCATGTCGATCCAGTATGGTGAGTGTTGTAAGTCTGCGGGTGTAGCCGTAGCATTCACTAGCAGCAAAATTGTGTTAGACTGTTGTAAGTCTGCGGGTGTAGCTGTAGCATTCACTAGCAGCCATACATTGTTAGAGTGTTGTAAGTCTGCGGGTGTAGCTGTAGCATTCACTAGCAGTCAGATAGTGATAGAGTATTGTAAGTCTGCGGGTGTAACTGTAGCATTCACTAGCAGCCAGATAGTGTTAGAGTGTTGTAAGTCTGCGGGTGTAGCCGTAGCATACACTAGCAGCTAGATAGTGATAGAGTGTTGTAAGTCTAGGGGTGTAGCCATAGCATTCTCTAGGATGGTAGATAGCGTGAATGTGTTGTTAGGACGCTAAAGGAACAATAGTACCCACCATTTTGGGTGTAGCAGTGAGGATATGGAAATCCACGGATTGGATTTTGGAATTACCCAGACGGATTAGACGCGGTTAATCCAGTGATAAGACGGTAGAAGTGCCACTACAGCTATGAGAGCAAGGAACCAGTGGACTGCTTTAGGTCATTCATGACATGAGGCTATCGATGGTCATGAAGCAATCACTTTTAGCCTTGGGTTTGGTGATGTCAGTATTCGACGTATGTTCTCGATGAGTTAGATCAGAAAGTTATTACAGCCTCAGTGGCATGGTAACTAGTGGAAACTAGTTCTAGAGAAGGATTTCGTTCAGAAGTCGTGTGAGGCGACTAAGTGGGAGTCCTTTGGCTCCGCAGTCGGTCCAGAACCCGGTATTTCAGATGACTGATGGATGAATTGAGACCAGGAAAGTCTTGATAGATTTTGGGAAAGTGGTCATGTTGCAGTTTAGTGTTTCAAGCAGTACGGTGTTCCAGGCAGTTCAGTGTTTCAGGCAGCTCAATGTTTCAGGAAATTCAGTGTTTCAGACAGTTTTGGGTCTCCAGCAGTAATGGTAATTAAGGATCTCATGTATGGCAAGCGTAACAGATTGCTGAGTAATGCTAAGTCATACCCCCCCTCGTGGGGTTCACCTATAAGGATTTAGTATGAGTGGTTTGTCAGGGATTCAGACTATCTCGAGACAACAAATTTCAGACGGAGTAGATGTGATCTTGTTACAAAGAATTCGCTCATCTGCAGATTTTAGGGCCTTGCGAAGGATGGTCATGGTAACCTTGGGGAAGACTAGGGTGTGCACAGGATTGTGGCCATGTTATTTGTGTGGTTTGGCGTGTAAGGAATAGTAAGAAAAAAAATTCGAGGACGAAATCCAATTTAAGTCGGGGAGATTTGTAACACTCTGTTAATTATATAAATAAATAGATGAAGTTGATGAATGGATAGTATCCCTAAAATTAAGAATTTTATAATAAGAGTGGTCTTGAGGAGTTAATTGTTACAATATTAGAAGTGGGGGGCTAAACGTGTAATTTTTGGATTGGTTCTGTAAATAATTATGAGGCTTAGGGACTAAATTGTAACATATAGAGTTGAAATGTAAAGATTTTAGATGGCATGGGTTAAAAAGGTAAAATATTGATCTAATTTAAATTAAACCGGAGCTGGAGGGACCGGAATTGTAATTATCCAAAAGATTTAAAGTGGTCGGGATATAACCTGCCACCCTCACCATGTCAAACCCTAAACCTAAAGGTTCCAGCCGCCATGAGTGAAGTAGCCGCCACCACCTTGTGACTCCCAAGCCGCCATCTCCCTCTCCTCGTTCTTTTCTAATCCGACCAGGTCACTATCCACTGCCGGCGACACCGTGAGTGACAAGGACCAAGCGAGACCGGACTTCGAGCCATACATGGCGAAGTGTAGGCTGCTAATGAACTGAATATCACCGGAGAAACGAACTGGGGAGGAGCCCCGACCGTTGAAGAACGAAGCCACCGCCCTTCATCATTTGTTAAGGCGTTAGTGCCACTCAGAGGCCGATAGCCGCCATTCCCGCTTACTACCTTGTCGAGATATTCCACTGATACATCCCCGATGCTGCTATTAACGTTGAGAACGGAAAGTTGGTAGCCGAGACTGACGGGAAAAGCCGTGAACGAGGAAGCGCCGGCCGTGAACGAATGGAAAATCCTTGGTGAGGCTAACCGTGAGCTATTTCCTCCAGACTTTTGTTCTTTTTGATTATACCAAGTCATCACCGGCGTTTGCTGTCGCCAATCCGCCACCTGCCCTCTACTGTAATCCTCCGCCATCACCAGCCACCGTGGAAGGTGGTTGTGTGCATGTATTACTATGTGTTTTAGGTGTGTGTGGTTGTATTTCTATTAGTTGTGCATGTTTGGGTGTTTTGGTTAGCCGGAGTTCATAGAAGAGCCGCCACCACCACTGTGAGATCATATCCCAAATCGTAGGATTCAGAGAGTACAGTGTCATCTTGGGTTATTCCAAGACTGAGGAGCAGCACGAGAAGCACCTGAGGGAGGTGCTAGAGACTTTGAGGAGGGAGAGACTTTTTGCAAGGTTCTCCAAATGAGAATTCTGGTTGTACGAGGTGCAATTTCGTGGGCACCTTGTCAATCAGAAGGGTATTCTAGTCGTTCCGGCGAAAATAGAGGCTGTGATGCAGTGGGAGATTCCGATGTCTCCAATTGAGATTCGGAGCTTCCTCGGTCTAACGGGTTATTACCGGAGTTTTATTCAGGTTCTTGGAAGTGGTGTGATCTTTTGGATTGGCTAGTATTGAAACACTAGCAATGGTAAGCGTGGTTTTCAGCAGAATGGGCATGGAATGATAAGAAGGATTGAGAATCCTTCCAGAATTGTGTGCTATAAGACGTTAGTTGAATCAAAGTTGGGGAGAATCATCCAATGATTCAGAAGTAGGATCAATTTTGAATCTGGGATAAGTTTCGCGTCCTTGTCAGGAAGGAAGACAACCCAAGCGACTTTATGGTTTGAGGATAATGTGAGATGGAAGTTCGGAAAAACTTGCCAATAAAGAGATTGCATTCTCGTAATGTTTTCCAGCACGCCTTAAGGAATCAGGTTAGGGATTCCAGTCAGGACATGAGTTCAGTTGAGTACGAGTCAAGAGCATGTCGATCCAGTATGGTGAGTGTTGTAAGTCTGCGGGTGTAGCCGTAGCATTCACTAGCAGCAAAATTGTGTTAGACTGTTGTAAGTCTGCGGGTGTAGCTGTAGCATTCACTAGCAGCCATACATTGTTAGAGTGTTGTAAGTCTGCGGGTGTAGCTGTAGCATTCACTAGCAGTCAGATAGTGATAGAGTATTGTAAGTCTGCGGGTGTAACTGTAGCATTCACTAGCAGCCAGATAGTGTTAGAGTGTTGTAAGTCTGCGGGTGTAGCCGTAGCATACACTAGCAGCCAGATAGTGATAGAGTGTTGTAAGTCTGGGGGTGTAGCCATAGCATTCTCTAGGATGGTAGATAGCGTGAATGTGTTGTTAGGACGCTAAAGGAACAATAGTACCCACCAGTTTGGGTGTAGCAGTGAGGATATGGAAATCCACGGATTGGATTTTGGAATTACCCAGACGGATTAGACGCGGTTAATCCAGTGATAAGACGGTAGAAGTGCCACTACAGCTATGAGAGCAAGGAACCAGTGGACTGCTTTAGGTCATTCATGACATGAGGCTATCGATGGTCATGAAGCAATCACTTTTAGCCTTGGGTTTGGTGATGTCAGTATTCGACGTATGTTCTCGATCAGTTAGATCAGAAAGTTATTACAGCCTCAGTGGCATGGTAACTAGTGGAAACTAGTTCTAGAGAAGGATTTCGTTCAGAAGTCGTGTGAGGCGACTAAGTGTGACTCCTTTGGGGGTGTAGCCATAGCATTCTCTAGGATGGTAGATAGCGTGAATGTGTTGTTAGGACGGTAAAGGAACAATAGTACCCACCAGTTCGGGTGTAGCAGTGAGGATATGGAAATCCACGGATTGGATTTTGGAATTACCCAGACGGATTAGACGCGGTTAATCTAGTGATAAGACGGTAGAAGTGCCACTACAGCTATGAGAGCAAGGAACCAGTGGACTGCTTTAGGTCATTCATGACATGAGGCTATCGATGGTCATGAAGCAATCACTTTTTGCCTTGGGTTTGGTGATGTCAGTATTCGACGTATGTTCTCGATCAGTTAGATCAGAAAGTTATTACAGCCTCAGTGGCATGGTAACTAGTGGAAACTAGTTCTAGAGAAGGATTTCGTTTAGAAGTCGTGTGAGGCGACTAAGTGTGACTCCTTTGGCTCCGCAGTCGGTCCGGAACCCGGTATTTCAGATGACTGACGGATAAATTGAGACCGGGAAAGTCTCGATAGATTTTAGGAAAGTGGTCATGTAGCAGTTTAGTGTTTCAAGCAGTTCGGTGTTCCAGGCAGTTCAGTGTATCAGGCAGCTCAGTGTTTCAGGCAGCTCAGTGTTTCAGGAAGTTCAGTGTTTCAGATAGTTTTGGGTCTCCAACAGTAATGGTAATTAAAGATCTCATGTATGGAAAGCATAACAGATTGCTGAGTAATGCTAAGTCACACCCCCCCTTGCGGGGTTCACCTATAAGGATTTAGTATGAGTGGTCTGTCAGGGATTCAGACTATCTCGAGACAACAGATTTCAGACGGAGTAGATGTGATCTTGTTACAAAGAATTCGCTCATCTGCAGAATTTAGGGCCTTGCGAAGGATGGTCATGGTTACCCTGGGGAAGACTAGGGTGTGCACAGGATTGTGGCCATGTTATTTGAGTGGTTTGGCGTGTAAGGAATGGTAAGAAAAAATTTCGAGGACGAAATCCAATTTAAGTCGGGGAGAGTTGTAACACTCTGTTAATTATATAAATAAGTAGATGAAGTTGATGAATGGATAGTATCCCTAAAATTAATAATTTTATAATAAGAGTGGTCTTGAGGAGTTAATTGTTACAATATTAGAAGTGGGGGGCTAAACGTGTAAGTTTTGGATTGGTTCTGTAAAAATAATTATGAGGCTTAGGGAGTAAATTGTAACATATAGAGTTGAAATGTAAAGATTTTAGATGGCATGGGTTAAAAAGGTAAAATATTGATCTAATTTAAATTAAACCGGAGCTGGAGGGACCGGAATTGTAATTATGCGAAAGATTTAAAGTGGTCGGGATATAACTTGCCACCCTCACCATGCCAAACCCTAAACCTAAAGGTCCCAGCCGCCATGAGTGAAGTAGCCGCCACCACCTTGTGACTCCCTAGCCGCCATCTCCCTCTCCTCGTTCTTTTCCGATCCGACCAGGTCACTATCTATTGTCGGCGACACCGTGAGCGACAAGGACCAAGCGAGACCGGACTTCGAGTCGTACATGGCGATGTGTAGGTTGCTAATGAACGGAATATCGCCGGTGAAACGAACTGGGGAGGAGCCCCGACCGTTGGAGAACGAAGCCACCGCCCTTCATCATTTGTTAAGGCGTTAGTGCCACTCAGAGTCCGATAGCCACCATTCCCGCTTACTACCTTGTCGAGATATGCCACTGTTACATCCCCGATGCTGCTATTAACGTTGAGAACGGAAAGTTGGTAGCCGAGACTGACGGGAAAAGCCGTGAACGAGGAAGCACCGGCCGTGAACGAATGGAAGATCCTCGGTGAGGCTAACCGTGAGCTATTTCCTCCAGAATTTTGTTCTTTTTGATTATACCAAGTCATCACCGCCGTTTGCTGTCGCCAATCCGCCACCTACCCTCTACTGTAATCCTCCACCACCACCAGCCACCGTGGAAGGTGGTTGTGTGCATGTATTACTATGTGTTTTAGGTGTGTGTGGTTGTATTTCTATTAGTTATGCATGTTTGGGTGTTTTGGTGAGCCGGAGTTCATAGAAGATCCGCCACCACCACTGTGAGATCATATCCCAAATCGTAGGATTGAGAGAGTACAGTGTCATCTTAGGTTATTCCAAGACTGAGGAGCAGCACGAGAAGCACCTGAGGGAGGTGCTAGAGACTTTGAGGAGGGAGAGACTTTTTGCAAGGTACTCTAAATGAGAGTTCTGGTTGTGCGAGGTGCAATTTCATGGGCACCTTGTCAATCAGAAGGGTATTCTAGTCGTTCCGGCGAAGATAGAGGTCGTGATGTAGTGGGAGATTTCGAGGTCTCCAATTGAGATTCGAAGCTTCCTCGGTCTAACGGGTTATTACCGGAGTTTTATTCGGGTTCTTGGAAGTGGTGTGATCTTTTAGACTGGCTAGTATTGAAACACTAGCAATGTTAAGCGTGGTTTTCCGCAGAATGGGCATGGAATGATAAGAAGGATTAAGAAACCTTCCATAATTGTGTGCTATAAGACGTTAGTTGAATCAAACTGGGGGAGAATCATCGAAGGATTCAGAAGTAGGATCAGTTTTGAATCTGGGATAAGTTTCACATCCTTGTCAGGAAGGAAGACAGCCCTAGCGGCTTTATGGTTTGAGGATAATGTGAGATGGAAGTTCGGAAAAACTTGCCAATAAGCAGATTGCATTCTCGTAATGTTTTCCAGCAAGCCTTAAGGAATCAGGTTAGGGATTCCAGTCAGGACATGAGTTCAGTTGAGTGCGGGTCAAGCGAATGTCGATCTAGTATGGAGAGTGTTGTAAGTCTGCGGGTGTAGCCGTAGCATTCACTAGCAGCCAAATAGTGTTATACTGTTACAAGTCTGCGGGTGTAGCCGTAGTAGTCACTAGCATCCAGACATTGTTAGAGTGTTGTAAGTCTGAGGGTGTAGCCGTAGCATTCACTAGCAGTCAGATAGTGATAGAGTGTTGTAAGTCTACGGGTGTAACCGTAGCATTGACTAGCAGCCAGTTAGTGTTAGAGTGTTGTATGTTTACAGGTGTAGCCGTAGCATACACTAGTAGCCAGATAGTGATAGAGTGTTGTATGTTTGCGGGTGTAGCCGTAGCATTCTCTAGGTTGGTAGATAGCGTGAATGTGTTGTTAGCATGCTAAAGGAACAATAGTACCCACCTGTTCGGGTGTAGCAGTGAGGATATGGAAATCCACGGATTGGATTTTGGAATTACCCAGACGGATTAGATGTGGTTAATCCAGTGATAAGATGGTAGAAGCGCCACTACAGCTATGAGAGCAAGGAAGCAGTGGACTGCTTAAGGTCATTCATGACATGAGGCTACCGATGGTCATGAAGCAATCACTTTTAGCCTTGGTTTTGGTGACGTCACTATTCGATGTATGTTCTCTATCAGTTAGATCAGGAAGTTATTACAGACTTAGTGGCATGGTAACTAGTGGAAACTAGTTCTAGAGAAGGATTTCGTTCAGAAGTCGTGTGAGGCGACTAAGTGGGAGTCCTTTGGCTCCACAGTCGGTCCGGAACCCGGTATTTCAGATGACTGATGGATGAACTGGGACCGGGAAAGTCTCGATAGATTTTGGGAAAGTGGTCATGTAGCAGTTTAGTGTTTCAAGCAGTTCGGTGTTCCAGGCAGTTCAGTGTTTCAGGCAGCTCAGTGTTTCAGGAAGTTTAGTGTTTCAGATAGTTTTGGGTCTCCAGCAGTAATGGTAATTAAGGATCTCATTTATGGCAAGCGTAACAGATTATTGAGTAATGCTAAGTCACCCCCCCCCTGCGGGGCTCACCTATAAGGATTTAGTATGAGTGGTCTGTCAGGGATTCAGACTATCTCGAGACAACAAATTTCAGACGGAGTAGATGTGATCTTGTTACAAAGAATTCGCTTATCTGCAGAATTTAGGGCCTTGTGAAGGATGGTCATGGTTACCCTGGGGAAGACTAGGGTGTGCACAGGATTGTGGCCATGTTATTTGAGTGGTTTGGCGTGTAAGGAATGGTAAGAAAAAATTTTGAGGACGAAATCCAATTTAAGTCGGGGAGAGTTGTAACACTCTGTTAATTATATAAATAAATAGATGAAGTTGATGAATGGATAGTATCCCTAAAATTAATAATTTTATAATAAGAGTGGTCTTGAGGAGTTCATTGTTACAATATTAGAAGTGGGGGGCTAAACGTGTAAGTTTTGGATTGGTTCTGTAAATAATTATGAGGCTTAGGGACTAAATTGTAACATATAGAGTTGAATTGTAAAGATTTTAGATGGCATGGGTTAAAAATGTAAAATATTGATCTAATTTAAATTAAACCAGAGCTGCAGGGATCGGAATTGTAATTATGCGAAAGATTTAAAGTGGTCGGGATATAACCTGCCACTCTCACCATGTCAAACCCAAAACCTAAAGGTTCCAGCTGCCACGAGTGAAGTAGCCGCCACCACCTTGTGACTCCCTAGCCGCCATCTCCCTCTCCTCGTTCTTTTCCGATCCGACCAAGTGACTATCCACTGCCGGCGACACTGTGAGCGACAAGGACCAAGCGAGACTGGACTTCGAGCCGTACATGGCGAAGTGTAGGCTGCTAATGAACGGAATATCACTGGAGAAACGAACTGGGGAGGAGCCCCGACCGTTGAAGAACGAAGCCACCGCCCTTCATCATCTGTTAAGGCGTTAGTGCCACTTAGATTCCGATAGCCGCTATTCCCGCTTACTACCTTGGCGATTTATGCCACAGTTACATCCCCGATACTGCTATTAACGTTGAGAATGGACAGTTGGTTGCCAAGACTGACGGGAAAAGCCGTGAACGAGGAAGCGTCGGCCGTAAACGAATGGAAGATCCTCGGTGAGTTTAACCGTGTGCTATTTCCTCTGATTATACCAAGTTATCACCGCCGTTTGCTATCGCTAATCCGCCACCTGCCCTCTACTACCATCCTCCGCCGCCATCATCCACCATGGAAGGTAGTTGTGTGCATGTATTACTATGTTTTTTAGGTGTGTGTGGTTGTATTTCTATTAATTATGCATGTTTGGGTGTTTTGGTCAGTCGGAGTTCATAGAAGAGTCGCCACCACCACTGTGAGATCATATCCCAAGTTGTGGGATTGAGAGAGTACAGTGTCGTCTTGGGTTATTCCAAGACTGAGAAGCAGCACGAGAAGCACCTGAGGGAGGTGCTAGAGACTTTGCTGAGGAAGAGACTTTTTGCAAGGTACTCCAAATGAGAGTTCTGGTTGTGCGAGGTGCAATTTTGTGGGCACCTTGTCAATTAGAAGGGTTTTCTAGTCATTCTGGCGAAGATAGAGGCCGTGATGCAGTGGAAGATTCCGAGGTCTACAATTGAGATTCGGAGCTTTCTCGGTCTAACGGGTTATTACCGGAGTTTTATTCGGGTTCTTGGAAGTGGTGTGATCTTTTGGACTGGCTAGTATTGAAACACTAGCAATGGTAAGTGTGGTTTTCAGCAGAATGGGCATGGAATGATAGGAAGGATTGAGAATCCTTCCAGAATTGTGTGCTATAAGATGTTAGTTGAATCAAAGTGGGGGAGAATCATCCAAGGATTCAGAAGTAGGATCAATTTTGAATCTGGGATAAGTTTCGCATCCTTGTCAGGAAGGAAGATAGCCCAAGCGGCTTTATGGTTTGAGGATAATGTGAGATGGAAGTTCGGAAAAACTTTCCAATAAGGAGATCGCATTCTCGTAATGTTTTCCAGGAAGCCTTAAGGAATCAGGTTAGGGATTCCAGTCAGGACATAAGTTCAGTTGAGTGTGGGTCAAGCGAATGTCGATCCAGTATGGAGAGTGTTTGTAAGTCTGCGGGTGTAGCCGTAGCATTCACTAGCAGCCAGATAGTGTTAGACTGTTGTAAGTCTGCGGGTGTAGCCGTAGCATTCACTAGCAGCCAGACATTGTTAGAGTGTTGTAAGTCTGCGGGTGTAGCCGTAGCATTCACTAGCAGTCAGATAGTGATAGAGTGTTGTAAGTCTGCGGGTGTAACCGTAGCATTGTCTAGTAGTCACTTAGTGTTAGAGTGTTGTAAGTATGCGGGTGTAGCCATAGCATACACTAGCAGCCAGATAGTGATAGAGTGTTGTAAGTCTGCGGGTGTAGCCGTAGCATTCGCTAGGTTGGTAGATAACGTGAATGTGTTGTTAGGACGCGGAAGGAACAGTAGTACCCACCAGTTTGGGTGTAACACTGAGGATACGGAAATCCATGGATTGGATTTTGGAATTACCCAGACGGATTAGACGTGGTTAATCCAGTGATAAGATGGTAGAAGTGCCACTACAACTATGAGAGCAAGGAAGCAGTGGACTGCTTAAGGTCATTCATGATATGAGGCTACCAATGGTCTTGTAGCAATCACTTTTAGCCTTGGGTTTGGTGACGTCAGGATTCGACATATGGACTCGATCAGTTAGACCAGGAAGTTATTACAGCCTCAGTGGCATGGTAACTAGTGGAAACTAGTTCTAGAGAAGAATTTCGTTCAGAAGTCGTGTCAGGCAACTAAGTGGGAGTCCTTTGGCTCCGCAGTCGGTCAGGAACTCGGTATTTCAGATGAATGACGGATGAATTGAGACCGGGAAAGTCTCGATAGATTTTGGGAAAGCAATCATGTAGCAGTTTAGTGTTTCAGGCAGTTCGGTGTTCCAGGCAGTTTAGTGTTTTAGGCAGCTCGGTGTTTCAGGAAGTTTAGTGTTTCAGACAGTTTTGGGTCTCCAGGAGTATTGGTAATTAAGGATCTCATGTATGGGAAGCGTAACAGATTGTTGATTAATACTAAGTCACCCCCTTGCGGGGCTCACCTATAAGGATTTAGTATGAGTGGTCTGTCAGGGATTCAGACCATCTCGAGACAACAAATTACAGACAAAGTAGATGTGATCCTATTTTGAGGAATTCATTCATATGATGGTATTAGGGCTTTGCAAAGATTAGTCATAGCTACCCTGGGAAGGCTAGGGTGTGCCCAGGATGGTGATCATGTTACTAGAAGTGGTTTGGCATATACGAAATAGTAAGGAGTGATTTCGAGGATGAAATCTAATTTAAGTGGGGGAGAGTTGTAACACCCGTTTATTTATTAGTTAAATAAATAAATTAGTGAACGAATGGTAGCCTAAAATAAATAAATAAATGTATAGAAGCCCTAAAATCAAGAATAAATGAGCAAGGTGTTAGTTCGAGGAGTTAAAAGTTATAATTATAGAAGTTGGGGGATGAATTGCAATTCACGGGTTAGTTTGTAAAGAATGTTGGAAGTTGAGAGTGATCTGATAATTTTGGGTTTAATTTGAAATAAAATCATGAAGGAAGGGGTTAAAGTGTAAGTATTGGATTCAATTTAAGAATAAATTATGGAGGAGGGGCTGTTTAGTAATTTTGGGGTTTATTATGAAAGGAATTTTAGAAGTCGGGGTCTAAAGGGTAATTATTGGATCAGACTTGAAATGATCCCAAGGGGAGGGACCAGAATTGTAAGTATGGGAAAGATGTATATGGATCGGGTATATAACTCCTTTAGTCATCATCCCTAACCCTAATATGAGAGGCAGCCGTCACCCACCCTTATGCCATCTCCAGCCGCCATTCACCTCCTTCTTCATCTCCGACCCAACGTTGCCATCTCCCCTCCACTGTCAACGATCAGTGTACCGACGAAGAGAAGATCCATGCATAAAGATCATCTTAATCGGGAGGAGCGGGAAAGTGTAGATCGTGGAGGCCATGATTGCTGCCGGTGTTGCGTCATTTGGTGATGGAGAAGCGGTTCATCTCTGTCGCACCTGCTTCACTCCACTCTTTCTTCTCCCTCAGCTCATTGAGGTTCCATAGTCCTTCCATGCCTCTTTCTTTTTACTTTGCCAGCTGTCGCTGCTTTATCTCGTCACCACCAGCTGCCATGGGTGGTGGATGCGATTTTGGGTGGATGTGTTATGTTGCTTCGAGATTCATGTGACTATTGGCTTGCTGTCACTGGGAGCGAGCTCCTGAAGACCACCCTTCATGTGTGCTGCTGCCTAACACCGTCAAGACCGCCGCTGCCAACTCTTTATGGTGTTGTCGTCGCCAATCGCCAACAGGAGGGTGGCTCGACCTATTTGCAAGCAAGAAAAGAGTGTGGGTGTTTGTTCTTTCTATAGCATGTGTTGTGTGTAGCTTGTTGGCCGGAAAAGCCGCTACCACCACCGTGAGGTGGTGGCTGCCACCATAAGCTGCCATGGGTGCGTGTTGATTTAGTTAGTGTGTGTGTTTATTCTTGGTTAAGGCATTGTAAACTGTAATTAGCTAAAGTATAATGGAAGAAATTGAAAACGACCACCTTAGGGTGGTGGCTGCCGCCTCCTGCCACCGTTTCGGGTGGCGGTGTGCTTTGCCTCGTGGTGTTGATTCGTTTGGGGTGCTTAAAACCCTAATAGGCCCAAAGAAGATCAAATGGGCCAAATGAAGCTTAATGGACCCAATAAAAGCTTAATGGGCTTAATAATATTTTAGTGGGCTTAATAGGCCCAATAAAGCCCTAATTGATCTAAAAGCCCAACAAATTAATAAATGGCTAGTACTTGGGTTGGAAACCCTAATTACAGTTTGGAAAACCCTAATGCCATCAAAACCCTAATTTTTGGGGAATTAATCGAGACACACGAGAATTATTAATAACTTGGAATATTAAATAATAATCATTGGCGGGAATTAATCTAAGCAATATTGGACTTAATGGATTAAGTCCTTAATGGGTTAAGCAGGAAACTTAACCCTAATCATCATTTTATGTGAAACCCTAATTTCACTTGGGTTTATTATTAGGCCATCTAGGAATAATCATATGGATTATAATATGTTGTGGGGCTTTAGGGTAAGGCCCATATGAGAGTTGGGCCCAATTTGGAAAATTGGGCCATAGATGGGCCACAATTTGGGCCTTAATAATTACATGATGTTGGGCCTCAGAATATGACCATGTATAGGTGTAGGCACAATTTCGAAAATTGTGCCATGTGTTGGGCTTTGATTCCTAATTGACTTTGGGCCTACGGATTGGGCCATAGGCTTGAATAAGCCAAGCTTAGGGTAATGTAGTAATTATCCAAAGTAAGTGTTTATGGTTATGTAGTGGGACCCAATTATTTATTGGGTGATGTTTTGATATTGGCAGATCGGGAATCTGTCATCCAGCAGCTGGGGTTGAGTCTACGGGGCCTCAACTGTGTGGAATTGTGTCTACAGGACTTCAGCAGTGTGAGGTGAGTTACCTTCCAGTAGTGGTGGGTCTATAGCCACAATGCCGGCCCACCAGTAGGAGTTGTTGTTAGATGATTGTCTTCGTGATAATTGTCTATGTTTGCTACTACATGTTATGTTTATGTGCTAGATAGATTATGATATATGTGATATGATATTATGTGGTAGTAGTAGGGGTGAAATAGTCCCCAGTTACCGGTCGACCGGACCGAAGGGGTAGGCCAGCACCCAGATATGCTAGGCAGTATGTGATTTATGTGTTTATGCTATGCTTTTATGTGGTAGTGGTAGGGGTGAAATAGTCCTCGGTTACTGGTTGAAAGATACCGAAGGGGAGGCCAGCACCTAGATATGCTAGGCAGTTATCCGGTTGAAAGAGACCGAACAGGAGGCTAGCACCCAAATATGCTAGGCGGTTATCCGGTTGAAAGAGACCGAAGGGGAGGCCAGCACCCAGATATGCTAGGCATTATGTGTTTATATGGTACGTGGTATTATGGGGGAACTCACTAAGCTTTGTGCTTATGGTTTTAGTTTTGGTTTCAGGTACTTGTTTTAAAGGAAAGGAGTCGGCTTGATCGCAACGCATCACACTATGGTTTTCCGCACATGAGATATTTAGGACTACACTATGGTATTGTTTTATGATATTTTGTTTTGGCTATTTCTACTTTTGTTTTGACATGACATGATATTATGGATGTTATCTTATACTATTGGTTTTATAATAACTTATTTAAAAATGAAATTTTTGGCCTTGAAAATTGGGATGTTACACAGTGGGCAAGGCTCAGTATGTGCTTTATATATTATTGTTTGGTATGTGGTAGTTTGGGGGAGCTCACTGAGCTTTGTGCTTACAGTTTTCAGTTTTGGTTTAAAGTACTCTGTTTTCAAAAGAGGAGCTCGGGAAGATTACAGTGCACACACCATTTGTTCAGACTCGGATGTTTATACTTTGATATACTTGACAGTTGTTATAATATTTTGAGATACATTGCTTATGATTTTTATTTGAGGTTTATCGATTATGGTTTTTCTTATTAAATTAAATGAAAATTTTAGACTTTTGTTTTTGGTACATTTCAATTGAGGTTTGGAAGCGTACGAAAATTTCCTAGTAGAGTTCCTTGTTTCTTTTTCGTGTTACATTGTTACACTCCCCTTGCCCCCCTATCATTCCTCTCTGTTGGGAAGTCCCTCTTTTAGTGTCCCATCAATCCGCATAAATGACATATTTGTCTAATTTCGACATAGGTGGTTGAAGTAATGTGCTGGATCCGAGTTCTGTAGAAACGGGTAGTGTGTCCGTTCTTGTTGCAGTCCTTGCAATGCAAATGTAGCACCTGGTTCCTGGTACGTAAAAAATTTATCTAAGTATTTTTCATTTTAGCCTTGGACTCGGCGAGTTGTAGGTCCGACTCGCCGAGTAGAGACGCGGTCCGGGGGCACGATTTAGTTGGCGACTCGGTGAGTCCATATTTTGGACTCGGCGAGTCACCGCTGTTTGATGAAACCCTAAATTTCAAGGGTTTGCACCCTATTTAAACCCTCATTTCCGCCCCAAGCTCGCCCCCATTCACCCTCAGAGCCCCCAACATCGTTTTTGCCCTTTTCCTTGTGAGATTGAAGTGTTTTGGGTGTGTTCTTAATGTTTTTGAGGAGAAAGAAGAGTAGATTAAGAAGAGAAGAAGGAGTCCAGGCTTATTGGTGTTATATCTGTGACTTCCTTGTGGTATGAGTCATTTTCCCTCTGTTTTTATGCTTGTTTTCCCTTGTAGCTCCATGAAAGTCTTTCTTGAGCCTTTCCCCAAGCTTATTTGTGTATTAGAGTGGATGATAAGTTGTTTAGCCTCTAGATCTAGGCATGGTTAAGCTCCAGGAGCTTGGATCTACTGCCTTTATGGAATCATAGTGCATGTGAGCCCTAGATCTAACCTTTTGGTGCATTTTGAGCCCTAAAACTCCTATGCATGTTTATTTACATGTAAAGTTGGAAACTTTATGTGTAAACCAGACCCTAGGAACCAGGATCTATGAATGGCATGAGCTGGATCCAAGCAAAATCACGTGTATAGTTTTTGCATGTAGCCGGCTCGGCGAGTCGTTCATCTGACTCGGTGAGTCGGGTCACGAGTCCCAGGGTTGTTCCCTTTTGTGTTTGTGAGTTGGAGTAGTGAGTCATAGGGTATGACTCAGTGGGTTGGAAGCCAGACTCACTCATGAAGTCACTCGGCGAGTCAGTGCCATGACTCGGCGAGTTCATGGCAGTCTTCTTGTCTCAAGAACAACTCGACGAGTTGTTCATACAACTCAGCGAGTCACAACTTAGAGTGTTCTTCGGATGAAGGCAAACGCGGTGAGTTGTTCATACAACTCGGCGAGTAGGATGAAGGACTATTGGAGTTGGGTATAGAGAAAGGGACTCGGTGAGTCTGGTCAACTGGAAGTTGACTGTGACTTGGCTCATGACTTGATAAGGGTAAATGGACAATTTACCCTGAGGGCGGTTAGCAGTATTTGACTAAGTGTTTGGTGGGAATTACAGCCGGAGGATTTCCGGAGCATCCGCAGCAGACAAACTATTCCCACACAGATCAGCAGCTACTACGAGGTGAGTTACCTTCCAGTAGCGGTGGGTCTACGGCCACAATGTCGGCCCACTAGTAGGAGTTGTATGATGGATGATTGTCTCTGTGATATTCATCTAAGGTTACTACTACCTGTGATATGTTTATATGCTAGTATGATATGATGCTATGTGCTAGTGACAGTAGGGGAGATAGTCCCCAGATTACCGGTCGATAGGGGCGAAGGGGCGGTCATGCCCAACCATGCTAGATAGATTATGAGATATGTGTGTTATGTGGTAGTAGTAGGGGTGAAATAGTCCCCAGTATCCGGTCGAGAGGACTGAAGGGGAGACCAACACCCAGATATGCTAGTCAGTATCTGGTCGAGAGGATCGAAGGGGAGGTAAGCTCCCAGTATGCTAGACAATATCCGGTCGAGAGGACCGAAGTGGTAGGTCCGACACCCAGATATGCCTGATGATATATGCATGTTATGTGATTGTATGGTATGTGGTACGTTGGGGGAACTCACTAAGCTTCGTGCTTACAGTTTTCAGTTTTGGTTTCAGGTACCTCTTCTTCGAAGGGGAAAGAGTTGGTGAGGTAGCGGCCCATCACACACATGCTCCATATTCCGCATCATGAGATCTTCCTGGGGATTTGTACTCTGACATTATTATGTTTTATGAAATGTTTTCCATACATGCGTTCTATTTATAAATTGTTATGATCAGTAAACGTTTTAATTCGAATGTTTTACAAATATGAGTTTCCAAAAAAAGGAATTTTTGGCTCGTATTTTTGGGGTGTTACAAGTTGGTATCAGAGCCCTGGTTTGAGGGATTCGGACACACCTTCGGGGGTGTTTGAAATCAAATCGAGGGATTAAAAGATTTTTGAAAGAGAAAATGTTTTCTAAAAGGCTAAGTAAAGGTTTTTAAGAAAGAACAAAGTGTGTGATGTGCACGACCGGCCGAGCTCAATTAAGTATTCCCCAATGTACCCATACAAGTTTATTTATGTTTATCAGTTTCTGTAGAACAACATGCTAGAATAGGACTAAGGATCTAGGAGTGATGCCTTATGTGCCTGCTTTATGTGCTTCAGTATATGAAAGAGTTGCATGCTAGAGTTGAGTAGACAGTAGTAGGGTATCCTGTTTAGGTTATTCATGATAGTACGAGTTTAGCATTGTATGCTAGTTCAGTTTTTCTCTACGAGGATAGAGTTGCTTGAGATTGTTTTCTTTATGTCCAAATGCTGTTTTCTTTGTGATATGTGGGCTTTGAGTGATGGGAGTTAGCTGTTAGGTGGATACGTTAAAGTCACATGTGATCAGGGTTGAATAATCTCAGAGTGTTGGATTTGACCCTATTGCGCAACTCTTGTTTGAGTCCTAACCATTGTAGGGATGAGTCCCTTACTCGAAGGATTATCCGAGCCTCGTCGCATGTGATTGTATTCAGGTAATAGCTAATTGGCATCACTAAGAGACCATCAACAGTTGAGGAATGGGATGGGTGCGTCAGCGGTTTCCTAGGGAAAGCCTAGGATAAGAGTAGTAGTGATCAGCGGAAGTGGAAGGGACCTGGTTGAGTCGAGGCGGTCTTTGGGGAAGGTACGTGATGGAACCTTGTCTTGGATGAGACCTTGCTTCTGAATCTGGGATGAGACCTTCTTGGTTGCCTGATTATAACTGCAAGATCACAAAGAACAAGGGCCGTCAGCGGCTTCCCGGGAGGGGTTCCCAGGAGAACGCTCCGACGGTCAAGTTAGGATGACTTTAGGGTTTGTGTTTGTTCTCTCAAGATCAGTTAGAGAGCTTACCTCACTGGTCTTGTGTGCACATCCTTTTATACCTAGCGCTCCTGCCTGGTCCGTACCAGACAGGATCACTTTTGGAGGAGACAAGGTCAGAGGCGCTAATTGGAGGGTCGTGCGCCCTCAACCGCTAGAGCGCTCTCATTGGCTTCAACGGTAATGCTTTGATCCTTCCCTTTGTCTCCTGACCGTAACTTTTGTCTTGGAGCAAGGAGCGTTACTTGGAGGGAGCGAGCCTTCCGCCTGTCCGTTTCGCTCCCGGGGGCGCCAGCGGCAGTTGAGCCTGCTGGGCTGAACCTGGATGGTGTGCCCGGCTCTATGGCTTGGATGCGGTTCTGCTGTGCTGCCCTAGGCACACCATCAAGTCCCCCAGTCCAGTAGCCGTAGCGTTGCAGCGCTAGTTACGACATTCTGGACTTAACTGATTGACGCGTGTCCGTCATTACTTCGGTCTTAATGGCGACGTGACTGTGCGTGAATGGTTACGTCAGTGTGTCAGACATTTAAATGTCCCGCCTCTTCCTCTTCCTTTAAAGGGGATTTACGGAGAACGATTCTCGCCATTTCTTCCCTCTTTTCCCTGCATACTCGTCTTTTCTGTCGTTTCATGGCTAATCTTCCCGGAATTGTCCCTTCTACCGTCGAGTATCAACAGTTGGATGCCACTTATGGCTTGTCTTCTTTAGAAGGTGTGGAATTTCCCTCTACTGGTTCTAGCATCTCTTCCCCCTCCCCCCTGGAAAAATTGGTGTTTTCCTAAAAACCCTAGATGCTGGCATAGGATTTCCTTTGATAGATTTACAGGAGGAGGTTCTTCAGAAGGATGGTTGTAGTCTTCAGATGTTGACCCCTAATGCTGTCAACAAAGTGGTTGCCTTCGAGATGATCTGTAGAGCCAATGGGTATGTTCCCGACTACTTCGTCTTCAAGTTTTTCTTCCGGTTCTTCCTTACCGGAGATAAGTGTATTTTTTCGGCCCGGCGAGGGGGACATGCCCTAGTTCCTGATGGGCGCACCCCTAAGAACTGGCAGGACAAATGGTTGTGGGTGAATCAGGAACTGGTTGGGAGTGGTCGTTACCGTGCCAATGCTTTCGCCGATACTGTCCCTAAGCTCTTCCCTCACAATCAAGAAGTTGCTGATTACCTAAAAAGTGTGCAGGTAACCGCTGAAGATTACTCCAAAGCGCTTCTGTCCGGGGTAGGGATGAGCCCCTCGTGGAGGCAGCGTGGAAAGATGGCGGTGTTCTACTCCATCATTGATGGTGAGTGTCGCATTCATCCTGTTTCTCTCTTTACTTTACTTTTTTGGTGTTTCTCTTAATCGCCTCCATGTGACTTACATTTCATTCTACTTTTCTTTAGGTTTTGAGTCTTCCTTATCCATGGATGAGGTGTTGCGTAAACACTATCGAGGCAAACTGGAGTTTCGTGAGGTGGATCTGTTCGAGCGTCTTCCTCCTCTTCGTTGGGCAGATCGTCTCAGCACCCCTACTCCTCCTGTCCCTCCAACGGGCTCGTCTGCATCTGAGGGAGATCCGTTGCTTGCCCGCCTAATTTCCTCTGTTATGCAACGGGCGGTGCTCCTTCCCCTTCCCCGGAGGATGGTGAGGATAGTAAAGAGGGTATCATTGCTGACGTTCGGTGGATGCAGACGAAACGGAAAGCTATGCAGGCAATGGGTGAGTCGGTGATTGGTGTTCCTCCTGCCCCCAAGAGGGTTCATACTAGGCACAACTTTTCTCGTATGCTGAGCTCGATGAGTTCCACGCCAGTGAGCTCCACCTTCGCTGGCGTAGTTGTGATTCCTGATGATGACGTGCAACAGTCTGAGGGAGTCAATAGGGCGACTGAACACCTGGTTTTTCACATTTCTCTTTAATCCCTTCTCCAACTGTTCCGTTTGTCCCTTCCAAGCTTTCTCCCACAAAAGGCTTCGCTCCCCACGGGCCAGTTACAGTCTCCAAAGATGGTGGCCCTGGTGATGGTGCTTCTGGGTCTACGGTTTTTGTGCTATCTTGGGATCTTCGCAATGATTCTCGTCTTTCTGTTCGTGCCAATGCCTTGGAGTTCTCGCGCCATGCCTTCCCTCCAGATGTAGTAGGGGATATGGATGCGATGGGTAGCCCTGCCCTTTCTCACAATATGGCCTATGCTGCTGCGCAGACGATGTTCTATCTTGTTGTAGGTTCCCGTCACATCCATAGCCTTGGCGAGATGGAGGCCGCTCATGCTACCTGTGGATCGCATGTGGCAATTCTGGAACACCGCCTGGGTGAGCTTGGCGACGATCTTTGCTTAACTGAAAAGAAATGTGAGTTGCTGGTGTCTGAGAAGAATGTTCTTGATGAGGCTAGGGCTGCATTGGAGGCCAAGGTTGATTCTCTCACTCAAATGAATGAAGGTTTAATGATCCAGGTTGAAAGTCTCGAGCGTGATGCCGTTGACCGTGACAAGCTTGTGTCGTCGCTGCAAGCAGATATGTGCGCTGCTCGTCGAGACTTAGATTGGCTGTTACAAATCGGTGTTGTGCGTATCGTTGATAAGCTGATAGAGCATCCTGACTTTACCAATGCTATCAGTCTTATCCGCCATGCTGCATATATGGCTGGGGTTGAATCTGTGCAGAAAACTTCAAGTGGTGGTGAAAGTGGGGAGACGGGTGCCGTTTCGTTGTCTGTCGGGCATGTGGTTAGCGTAAGTGATGCTCTCTTGTCCTTCGCTAGCATCGATCATGCAGGTCTGTTGGGTCTGGGAGAGATGGATATTGATGGTTTGCGAGAGTTGTGTTCTTTTGGTTCAGAGGGCACTCCTGAGGATGTTGCAGGTCGTGAGATGGTGCTTGTGAATGACATTGATGTGGGAGGGAATGGGATAGATCGTGGTGCTAGTGGTGATGATCGAGCAGGTGTTAGAGGTGATGATGTTGATGACGTGGTGGATGATAGGGAAGTTTCTGGTGGGTTGGCTGGGAAAGTAGGTGAGGATGATGTTGTGAAGGGGGCTGTGGTTGGTGATAAGGCTGTTGGTGATGGTTCGGAGCCATAATATTTCTTCGTTTTGTTTAGTCTATGTGTTTTGCTTTGCAATGGTTGAACTGCTAAGAACAATATATGTTTGACATGCACTAAGCATTATCTACTATCTACTTTTTTTTTTGTTTTGTTGTTGGCTTATTCGTTTATTGCATATTGCTCAAGATGTGCCAAACATTTTGCCTTGTTTTTGTTACCATTGACACACTAAGTGTTCACGTTGAATGCACTTAGCACTCATCATTCAATCATTGGAGATTATTACACTAAGTATGAAAGATCAGCAATTGCATTATCATTTAACCACTGGTTTTTTAAATACACTAAGTATTAAGCTCATGTCACTTATGCATGAAATTCTATATATGTCGAGTACTAAACTCATGCCTTTAAACATAGAAATACACTGAGTATCAATTCTCATGTCATTTAGCATGGATAGACGTACTCTAAGTACTCTAGGGTGCAACATACTCAATGGAACATCAACCAACTAGGGTTACATCTTTCCTCTTTCTTAGAAAAAATATTTCTTTAGGTTCCTGGCATTCCATGTTCTTGGAATGGACCTTCCTTCCATCCTCTCTAACACGTATGCCCCGTTCCTGTTTGCCTATGTGACCCTGTATGGGCCTTCCCACGTTGGGACCAGCTTTCCCTGGGGTTGTGCCCGACTGGCCTCATTTTTCCTCAAGACATACTCGCCTACTTTGAAGGCCTTCTCCTTTACCCTTTGGTTGTAATACCTTTCTGTTTCATGTTTGTACGCAGCTTGGCGTACTCCCGACTCTTCACGTTTCTCCTCTAGGATATCTAAGTTTATCCTTAGGTTTTTTGTGTTGTTTTCCTCATCTTGGTTGGCCACCCTTAACGTATTCACTACCACTTCCATGGAAAGCATGGCTTCGGTCCCATATGTCAAGCTGAAAGGGGTTTCCCTTGTGCTTTTCCGTGGTGTAGTCCTGTATGACCATAGCACCATTGGTATCTCCTCTGCCCAATTCCCTTTTGCTTTGCCCAACCTCTTTTTGATCCCATTGACAATGGTTCGGTTGGACACCTCCGTTTGACCGTTCGCTTGAGGGTGTGCCACCGATGTGAAGCGTTGGCTTATCCCTTTAGCAGTGCACCATTCTCTGAATGGGTTCTCAGCGAATTGCAAACCATTTTCGTTGATGAGAACCTTAGGTGTTCCAAATCTTGTCATGATGCTTTTACACACAAATTTTATCATGTGCCTCCCAGATATGCATGCCAGTGGCTCGGTTTCAATCCACATTGTGAAGTAATCCACGGCTACCACCATATACTTTAGCTTCCCCTGGTGCTTCTGGGAATGGACCCACTATGTCTATGCCCCACTGGTAGAAAGGCCATGGGCTGGATATGTTGTTTAGCGGTGTCGAGGGTTTCGCCTAGACTGGGGCGTAAGACTGACACTCCCCACATTTCTTGGTTACTTCTACCGCGTCTTGATGTATCGTCGGCCAGTATACCCACATTCGTAGCACCTTTCCTGTCAAAGTCGTTGCCTATTCGTGTGCTCCTACCTGCCCTGAGTGTGCTTCCTACAATATCTCTCTCCCCTGGCTTGATCTACACATTTTATCCATGGAGACGTGAATCCCTTCTTGTACAATTCCCCGTTCACCATTGCGTATGAGGGTGCCTTTATACGTATTTTTATGGCCTCGTCATGGTCGTCCGACAACAATCCTCTCTGGAGGTATTCCCGGAATGGTATCATCCATGTGGGTCCAGCGGGGGTCAAGATGTTTACCTTCTATTCATCAATGCTTCTCTCCCGGAGCACCTCCACTAAAACTTTCTTTGACATGTGGTCAAAACAAGTGGATGCTAGCTTGCTCAAAGCGTCTGCCCTCTTGTTCTCACTTCTGGGTATCTGCTGGATTGTAAATTGGCCGAATGATCTTATCAGTTGCTTTACCATCTTTACATACTTTCCCATTCTTTGGTAACTTACCTCGAAACTTCCATTGACTTGGTTCGCTGCTAACCTTGAGTCGGTTAGTGCTGTTGCAGCTTTCGCACCCATCTGTTTGGCGAGTCGCAACCCTGCAAGCAGCGCTTCATACTCCGCCTCATTGTTCGATGTATGGAAGTCAAAACGGAGGGCGTAGGTTACCTCTTCTCCTTCTGGGATATTTAGGATCAGCCCGCCCCTGAGCCTTCCCTGTTGGATGCTCCGTACGTGTACAGGGTCCATGAACCATCGTTGGTAAGGGCCTCTTCAACTACCCACACCTTTTCTTTCACCGGGTTCCCTCCATCAGGAATTTCTAGTAAGAAATCAGCCAGCGTCTGCCCTTTGATACTTGTTCTTGGGTGGTAGTTTATATCGTGTTCTCCCAGTTCAATTGCCCACTTGGCCAGCCGACCCGATGTCTCCGGCTTAAGCAAGATCTGTTTAATGGTGTAGCTTGTGAGTACCTCGATTTGATGTGCCTGGAAGTATCGCCTTAATCATCTCGCAGCGTAAATGAGTGCCAGCACCAATTTTTCCAGCGTGGGATAGTTGAGTTCTGGTCCTTGCAGCGCTCTGCTAACAAAGTATACCGGTGTCTGCTCCCCTTCCCTTTCCACAGCCAATACCGATGATATCGCTTCGCCTGATGTTGAAAGATACACTTGCAATGTTTCTCCAGGAATGGGGGTTGCCAGAGTCGGCAGCTTGTGCAGTGCTTCCTTGATTCTCTGGAGCACCTTCTCAGCTTCATTCGTCTATTGGAAATTGTTTTTCTCGATGCATCTGTTTAAGGTGTGGAACAGTGGCATAGCCTTGTCGTCAGATTTCGAGATGAACATGCTTAGAGCTGTGAGCTTCCCGTTCAGACCTTGTGCATCTCTAAGAGAGTTTGGGGTTGGCATCTCGATGAACTTGTCAACCTTGGTCGGGCTGGGCTGGATGCGTTGTCTAGTAACATAGTAGCCCAAGAATTGCCCCTCTTCCGCTCCAAACGTGCATTTGGCTGGGTTTAGTTTCATCTTGGCCACCTCTAATTTCTTGAAAGTCTCTTTGATGTCTTGCAACATCTTTTCTTCATTTGGACTCTTAATCACCATATCCTCTACATATACCTCAATATTCCTTCTAATTTTCTTGGCAAATATCGAGTCGACCAGCCGCTGGTATGTTGCCCCTGCATTCTTTAACCCGAAAGGCATCTTGGTTTAGCAGAACGTGTCGTGGTCTGTATAGAAGGTTGTTTTCTCTTCGTCTTCTTTGCTAATCAATCTCTGGTGATACCCTTTGTATGCATCCAAGAAGCATTTTAGTTTAAATCCCTGTAGCGACTCTACCTTCTGATCGATTTTCGGGAGTGGGTAGCAATCCTTAGGGCATGCCTTGTTTAGATCAGAAAAGTCGATGCACATGCGCCACGACCCATCCTGCTTGCGGACTATAACTGGGTTTGCAATCCACGTTGGGAACATCGCCTCCCATACTATTCCGGCTCCGTCAGCTTAGACACTTCTGCATTGATCGCCCTGTTACGGTCTCCTCCTTGTGCCCTTTTCTTCTGCTTAACCTCTTTTACCCCCGGTTTGATCATTAGCTTATGTTCAATGACCTTCCTTTCTACCCCCACCATATCCGTGGGGGTCCAAGCAAATACATGTTTGTAGCGTTTGAGTAGATCGACCAGTGCTCTTCTTGTGTGGCTTGGGAGGTTGCTTCCAACATTGACCAGCTGGTCGGGGTATCCCTCATTGATTACCTCCTTCCCCTTTGAAGGATTTCCCCTATGCCTTTTGGGCCCTTTGGTTATTTCTACTGGCTTCATAACTGTATAGCACCGCAATTCTCTGGGTGGGGTGGCCAAAATCGTGGCTTCGCCTTTTGGTGTGTCGAATTTCATGATCCCATGCATGGTTAAAGGTACGGCCCCTAGCTTCAAGAGGTCAGTACTCTCTAAGATGATGTTGTGCTCCGCCGAGTGTCGAATGACCACAAAGTCTATCAGGGCGGTCTTCTTCCGTTGCTTGTCGTGGCTAGTGATTGTTAAGGGGAGGTGGATCGTGCCCAACGGCTACAGGCTGTGGCCGGTGAATCCCACCAGCCTACCCGTCGTAGGTTGCAAATTATCTTTCCAGCAATCCAGAAGGAGCTAGAAACAATGCTCATAGATGATATCTGCTGAACTCCCGGTGTCGACATAGACCCTATGGATAGTCACATCTTTGATGGATGCCTGTATTATCAGAGGGTTGTCACCTTTCCAGCCGTCCGGCCGGGGATCCTGTATGGAGAACGTGAGTGCGCGTGTTGACGGTTTAACAATGACTTGTTCACACCGTTGTTCCTCCCTGCTTCTTTTTACGCGTATCATGAATATCTCCTTGGGCTGAACTCCTTCGCGTGGTGGGCCCTTGGCGTTCTCAGCATCGAATTTGGCACGCAGGCTTCGCGCCACCTCCACCAGGTCTCCCTTAAGTTGTTTCTCCTCCATCTCCTTCTTTAGTACCGAACAGCTAGTTGTATCATGCATTTTGCTTTTGTGGTACTCACAGTACCGACTCTTAGGCGACTTGGCTGGCTGCTGTTTCTCAGACACTGCATATACTTCTGGGCGGCGACCTCGTCTGTCGTCTTTAATAAATGGTCGGAAACGTGGCGGTGGTCTTCTTGCTTGGCCATAGTGTCTTCCTCTCCCCCGGAAATCCGTGTGGGTCGGGTGGTGATGTCTAGTCGCCATAGCATTCAAGTAGGCCTGCTTGGCTACTTCACCATCCTCCTGCCGTAGGTATCGCTCCACTCTTTCTTTCAACTCAGCTCGTGTTAGAGGCTTCTTTCCCATGAGTTTTTGCGAGAGGGGCCTGGGCAGGAGTGCCCATGTGAAAGCACCAGCAATGAGCCCTTCATCATGCCCCGACACATCCAGCGTAGCGTTTATGAACCTTGTAAAGTATTCTCGAACAATCTCCCCCTCCCTTAGTTTACAACCTATAATTGAATGAGAATCGCCTTTGTATTTACGTAGCTGCATGAAGTTGGTGAGGAAGAGGTACTTGAGCTGAGCGAAGTTTGAAATGCTACCCGGTTGTAGCGTTTTGAACCATGTGCCGGCGTTGCCATCTGTCACACCCCAAAACCAAGAACGGCAGAAACGTTTTGGGGCGGAGGACGTCATGTAAAGTATCACAACACAGTAAATGTAAATAAGCAAACAACATCATCCATTGCATTAAATATATAATTTCAATACAAGCGTTTTCTGTACAGTATAGACACCAAAAATAATGTATATCAAAATAATAAGATGAGTCTTGGATGCGCTCCATCTTCTCAAAAGCTGGCCTCGGTACCTGTCTACTGATGACCTGAGAATACAAGTTATTTTGAAAGAGTTTATCAGCATTAAGCTGGTGAGTTCATAAGTATTTTAGTGTCGGTATTTGTCATCCAAAAATATTTGAACATGTATCAAGTATAAGTTTGTAAAATGTATGTAACGGTTTCTAAGTGTTTGTAAAAGTTTGAATCTCTCAGAAAAACCTATATTTTCTATTAAAGTAACCTTCTACCAAGGCTTAACTGTTTTGTATGCTCGTTTGATGTAAAAGTGTGTAATTTCCCAAGTGTAACTATCATTTAATAAAATATAGTTTGTACATTAATGTTTAAGTGAGGTTATCACTAAAATATGTAATGGGTAAATCATTGTAGTACTGTAGTTTTGTATTATAAGAACTACTGCTGTACTAACTACCTTAAACCGGATTTATATTAAGGTATCATGTGATAAATTGCACCATACTATCGACTGGTAACAACGACATACGAATGGTCGTAATAATGAAATGACGTTTGGCACCCGCAGACCTGCAGGTCCGGCTGTAGCTAGCAGCAAGGTGTAGGATAGTCAATCCAGTATAGATCTATACGCAAACTCACGCTCTCCCACCAAGAGAATTCTGGCTACAACTCGGGTCATGACATTTAAGGCATGCTCCGATACAGTGGATCACATTTGTTAACGTGTTCATGTATATGTAAAGTTTCTCGTTCTAGTATAGTTTTATAAGTTCTCCTCCTAGTATAGTTGTATATGTTCTGTTTCTAGTATAGTTGTATATGTTCCTATTTCTAGTATAGTTGTATATGTTCCTGTTTCTAGTATAGTTGTATATGTTCTGTCTCTAGTATAGTTGTATATGTTCTGTCTCTAGTATAGTTGTATATGTTCCTGTTTCTAGTATAGTTGTATATGTTCCTGTGTTACCCCGATGGAAACTTACTAAGTACTGATAAGCATGAATATGGAAGTACTTTTATGTCTATATATGTATATTTGATATACAATTAGTATTGAAACGACCTTCGGACGGTTACCCGAAATCCCACCAGACCACATCCAAATCGAGGAAAAGGAAATAGGGCGGATGGCCTTCCTAAGCCCTTTCAACATTTCTTATATATCTATACATATATGGGCATGCAATTTATAAGAAGTAAAACACAGTTTAATAAAAGCATTTGATAAGTAAAATGGTTTGTAAAACATTTTGATGTAAAACAATTTGATAAACAGTTGGAACAGTGAATAAATCATTGATTTTCTAGTGATTAATCACATGTGATCAATGCAATCACATGTGATGGATGCAATAACTATAAGTATTTAACTTGTATCCCCCCATAAAGTATTTAAAACATTTCAAAGGTTAATTAAAGGGGTATGAACTCACTTGTGGTGAGTGGATTGGATTGAAGTATCGGGTACCGTGCTAGGTAGCAAACGAAGACTTGTTCACACGCACGAGCCTAGTTATCATATAATGAGCATATATATAACTAATTAGCCAAATAATAACTTAACAAAATAAGTTGGGACACTTAGGAACATGTAAACACTTTGTATAAGTGTTATAGGTCCTAATGGTTGCATCTAAGTTGATATGGGACAAGGCAAAAGGGTTTAATGCTTCCAAGGACCTTGTATAAGAGTTTACCACCCAACAAACCCCACCCTTGGAGTTTACGGTCATAAACTCCTTGAGTTTAAGGCCGTGAACTCCACTCTTGGTGGTTTTGGGTGTTTTAAGGTGCTAAACTAATCCTAGAATAAGCCTAGCATTTGTGGAATAATCCTTGAAGTAGTTTAAGGCCCTAGAATGCTCCATAAAGGAGTTTACGGCCTAAAGACCATATCCCCTAGAGTTTACGGCCGTAAACTCCTATGGGGTGTCGGTTTTAATTCTTTTAAGTCACCTGCACATGTAGGATAGCTTCTATGTTTTTGTTTAAGGCTAAAGGGGACTTTAGGCACACAATTGTGCTTTCACTTGGA
Source organism: Lactuca saligna (assembly GCF_052625555.1). Classification (NCBI taxonomy): domain Eukaryota; kingdom Viridiplantae; phylum Streptophyta; class Magnoliopsida; order Asterales; family Asteraceae; genus Lactuca; species Lactuca saligna. The sequence goes on along the minus strand of NC_136421.1, from coordinate 284,070,594 downwards.
GTTTACGGCCCAAGAGATTTTACTTGGCCGTAAACTCCCTTTAAGGGATGATTTTGATGTCATTTTCTCCCCATTCAAGTTTCAAGTATCAAAGGGTAATTGTCTTAAAGCCTTAGGGGTGTTTAGGGCACTCTTAGCCCTTGAAAAAGGGGTTTACAGCCCAAGAGCATATCCTTGGCCGTAAACTCCTATAACTTGTGGTTCTTAATTGATTTCTAGCCTCTAATGTTCATACATATTGTCCTTAATTAGATACCTAACATGGAAATGAGACTAGGTAGCTTTTAGGCCTTGTTTTGGAGTTTACACCCCAAGAACGTTCTTGGGCCGTAAGCTCCCGGATCTTGTACTTTAGACATGTAATCTATGTTATAAAGCATAAAACAAGTAATAAAACACATCTAGGAAAGTAGACTCACAATCTGGGATGAAAACCTGAAGATCCGTCAGAGAGAAAATGGCTTTTCTCTAGTTGGAATTGTGAATAATGAATTAATTAAATTCAGAAATCTATTCATAGTCCTGAAATATTTTGACAGAAAATATTTTTTTATTCTGGAAGTTGGACTATAACATTATGAAACTTGGAATGTTCAATTTTCACAAACCCAGGAGTATCCACTCTCCTGATATCTCCTTAAACGTAAACCCTAATGTACACAAACTTATTCGGAAAAGTCTGAAACTCACTGAAACTGGACATTGTTTATAGTGAATCAAGTATATCAACCCATAAAAGATATACTAAACTATAAACCCATTTGGGATTAACACACTCTGACCAAGAGTCTATACTTTAAATATTAAAATATTTAATTAAGTATACTAGTCTGCATTCATACTAAAATCAGTGTCACAATGAGAAGAACAAAAGTATTATGATTGTTAAATATCACAGGTAAGCTCGGGGATGTATGGTCAGTCCTGGGAATGGCATAGCCTGATCAACTATGCTGGTCCGAGGAGTGATTAGCATATGCCCTAGAATGGTTGTGATGTGTTAACAAGTCTAAAAACTTACCAACAATACCACAAGAAGATGAGTAGGACTTAAACTTAAAATACTATAAGTGTATTTTGTACTACTAGTTACATATATACTATATCCTCATACCTCTCTTCTCGCGTAGATTGAAATGGCTGGATTCCATCACAGCGACCCTTACTTTCCAAATGAAGGCGATGCAGGATGGCTCGAAGCAGAGTCCGATGATGAGCACCAAATTCCGTTGGATGATCATCAAGCTGAAGGCTTCTTAGATGGATCAGAATCTGAGCCCGAAGTCAACAACCTACCTCCAGTAGGTCAAGCCCCGAACAACAACCCTTGACCAGTTTTTCCAGGTCCTACTCCCTTGTGGGCAACCAATTTGAATCGCTGGAGTGACGAACAGGATCAACCCTTACCATACTATGGGGACCGAACCTTTTACAATGTTAGCGATGGTGGCTCTGCTGACCGAGCTCTACCTGTCATTATCCGCAGAATAGCTTGTAATGTTGAGCAAGGTCGAGCAGCCATCGACCGGGTCATGGAGATTGATGCCAACTCTGGTGTCAACACAGTTCGCATCCGCCGTCTTGAAGAAGACATGGAACGGACCCGGAGAACCAATGAAACCCTACGGCAACAACTGGCTGCCTCCTGAGCTGAGTTCATGGAAGTTCGAGCCCGGCAGAGAGCTCAGGATCGACACTTCCAGGAGGTGTTTCGTCAAGTGTCATACCTCAGGGCTCGCCCGAGGAATTCCCATCGCCGTTAGATGATGTCTAGTACATCACTGTCTTTTGAGTAAGGAATAGCCTTGAACATCTGTGTTCTAAGTAGCACTTATCTGTAAATATTCCTAACTTTCAGTACTCTAATTAGGAATCTAAGAACTGTCAAACTTTTTGTATGGTATGATGTGAGACCTACCGTTAGGTTAATTTTCCTTGAACTTATTACATCAGTAATACCAGTATGATTGACATCTATCCATCTGTGGGAAAAATCTGTACATTTGTGTTTTCCTACTAATATTCCTTGTTGTGATTTCAAACACTCATTCAACTGTTGGGCTATGGTTAGTTAGTCCATGTGTCACTCTCACGTTGCTTACAAATTGATTCTTACCATTTTCCTTATCTCTATAAACTTATAGCTGAAAGATGCTGCCTCGCAAATCTACCAGGAATAACCCTACACCTCCACCGCCTCCTCCACCTCCGGTCATCGATACAGCAACCCTAAATGTTGCCGTAGCTGCAGCAGTGGCAACTGCCATGGCACAATATCACTCTACTGATGCTAGCAGAGGTGGAACCCCTATTAACTCCATTCCGGTTGAAACCCCTGGGCGCTTGAGAGAGTGCTCTTACAAGGATTTCACCAACTGCAAGTCGAAGTCCTTTCATGGGACCGGCGGAGTCATTGCTCTCTCGCAATGGTTCGAGAAGACTGAATCAGTCTTCGAAATTTGTTCATGCCCTACTGCGAGCAAAGTCAAATATGCCGCATGCGCCTTTAAAGGAAAGGCCCTAACGTGGTGGAACGGCCACGTTAAAGCTCTAACTCTCGTCGTGGCTAACGACATGGGCTGGGAAACGATGAAGGACCTCATGATTGAAGAATACTGCCCGATGGGCGAAGTCCAGAAATTGGAACAGGAACTCTGGAACCTGACCATGAAGGGCACCAATGTGATCGCTTACACTGCACGATTCAGCGAACTGGTGGCCCTCTGCCCTAATATGGTTCCCACTGAAGGGAAAAAGATCGAAAGGTACATATGGGGGCTAGTACCTCTGTATCAGGGGAAAGTCCTATCATCAAACCCCACTACCTTCGATAGTGCCAAGCAATTGGCACAACGACTCATCGACCATGGAGTCAAAACCCCTGCAACCACAACAACCCTAGCCATCCCAGAACCCTCCAAACCCGCCGACACCAAGCGGAAGTTCTGGGATGACAAGAAGAAGTAGCGAGCTGCCAAAAAGCAGCAAATTGTGGTAGTGCATGCCACGGTAACCCCTGCTGCTACTACTGCTTCGATGAAGCAGTATGCTGGAAGTTTGCCAAAGTGCAACAAATGCAACTTCCACCATAACGGCCCCTGCTGTGAAATGCAGTGCTCTAACTGCAACAGGAAAGGACACACCGTCCGTTTCTGTAAATTCCTGGCACAACCGATCACACAAGTCCCCGGCTCTGGCGCGAGCCCGACCTGCTATGGATGTGGCAAAGCAGGCCACTTTAAGAGGGACTGCCCCAAAGCGAGAAATGTTGGAGGAGCAGGGAGGGTACTAGCTATAGGCCACGGGGAAGCAGTTGCTGACCCGATAGTGGTGACTGGTACGTTCCTCCTCGATAACTCCTATGCATGCATTCTGTTTGATAGTGGAGCGGAGCGAAGCTTCGTGAACCATAAATTTGCTCGCATGCTTAAGCAACAACCACGCTCACTTAAAGAACAATTCACAATAGAAATGGCTAATGGAAAAACAGAAAACACCAGTAGCATATACTTAGGACGTACCCTAACGCTGGATAACCATTCATTCCCAATCGACCTTATGCCGGTCTCGATTAAAAGCTTCGACGTTATCATCGGTATGGATTGGTTGAGTCTTCATCGCGCCGACATTATGTGCTTCGAGAAAGAAGTCTGTCTAAACCTCCCGTCTAACGAAACTCTTATAGTCTACGGCTACAAACCTGGTGCGAGCCTTTGCATTATATCAAGTATTCAAGCACAGAAATATCTTCGCAAAGAATACCACGCATTCCTTGCTCACGTCGTCGACACGAACCTCGAAACGAAAGAACTAAAGAACATCCCAGTAGTAAGCGACTTCCCCGACATTTTACCAGAAGAACTACCTGGATTACCTCCGCAACAACAGGTCGAGTTCAGAATCGACTTAGTCCCAGGAGCTACTGTTGGATAAGGTGTCTAAGTCCATAACTATTTCTGGTATGTACTTGACCCGACCCGGCATGGTCCATTTGGGTTGCATGGCACCATGCAATTGGATAGACTAAATGAGAGAAATAACGCTTGGAGATTATTAATATATTATAAGTTCTAATATATTAATAATATTATTTGATTAGTTTGATCAAGAATTAATTTAGAATTAATTAAGTGATCAAAAGATAACTAATTAAATATATGGGTTGATTAAGTAAATCATCCATATCTTGTATAGTGGGCTAAAAGGCTCCATGGATCATCAAGTTGGGTTCCACCCATAGGATGCTCCATGGATGCTCCATGGGAGTTACAAACCCATGGGTCATGGAAATGAAGAGTCATGACACATTAGGGTGCTATGATCAATTTGTACTCCTTACCATCGTGCTATGATCAATTCCGCATGACATATCACATGAACAAGGAAGAGGTCACCCTCAGCAAACTTCAGGGACTTCTCAAGACCGCAGAAACAGGTCTTAAGGGGAAGTCGGTTGCTATCACTCCTCCTCCAGACTCAACTCCGGTCTTGGCAATCGGGCAAAGTCGAGGGAGGAAGAGAAAGAGATCTTCAAAGGGTACCAAGGCTCGGACCCTTGATGGCTCTTCTTCAAGTGGAACCAAGAAAGGTTTCATTACTCCTTCTTCTGACCCAAAAGAGGCTGAATGCTTCTATTGCCACGAAAAAGCTCATTGGAAGCGGAACTGCCCAAAGTACCAACAAGATGTAAAGGATGGGAAAGTCAAACCCAACCATGCAGGTATTTACACTATCATTTCTAATAACTCACCCCATTCGAAATCTTGGGTCCTTGATACAGGTTGCGGTATTCATATTTGTTGTGACTTGCAGGGAATAGGAAGAAGTGAGAATGTGGAGCAAGGAAGAATAAACTTAATCATGGGGAATAGGAAAGTTACACCTGTCACCAAGATTGGAGTTTATACTTTATCGCTAAGTAGTGGGTTAAATTTAGATTTGAATAAATGTTGTTATTCGCCAGAAATGGCAAGAAATATTATTTCCTTTCATGCATTGTACAAACAAGGTTTCACCTTTTCGTTTGATAATGAAGTTGGTTCGATTAATGCTTTCTTTAATAATGTACTTTATTTTAAAGCATTACCTTGTGATGGTGTGTATGAAGCTGTATCTATTGTAGATAACTTAGGAAATAATGTTTTGTGTATTGATTCTACTAATAATAATAACTTGGATAAAGCATCATTATGGCATTGTCGTCTTGGACATATAAGCAAGAAACGCATAGGCCAACTCCTAAAGGATGGAGTCTTGGAGTCGTTTGACCTAAAGTCAAATGATAGTTGCGAATCATGCTTACTTGGAAAAATGACAAAGTCACCCTTCACAGGCTCGTGTGAAAGGGGTGAAGGTTTGTTGGACCTTATACATACGGATGTGTGTGGACCATTCAAACATGCCACAAGGGATGCTAATCGTTATTATTTGACTTTTACCGATGATTACAGTAGATATGGATATGTCTATTTAATCAAGCATAAGTCAGAGACTTTCGAGAAGTTTAAGGAATTTAAACAGGAAGTCGAGAATCAATTGGGCAGGAACATTAAGATGCTTCGATCCGATCGAGGTGGTGAGTATCTTAGTTCAGAGTTCCTCGACTATCTAAAGGAATGTGGGATTGTCTCACAATTGACACCTCCCAGGACACCGCAGTTGAATGGTGTGGCTGAGAGGCGTAATCGAACCTTGTTGGACATGGTTCGTTCCATGATGAGTCGAGCTTCGCTACCAATCTCATTCTGGGGGTATGCCTTAGAGACTGCCGCCCATATCCTTAATCTAGTCCCTACAAAGAAAGTTGCCAAAACTCCTCACGAGATGTGGACTGGTAAAGTACCTAAACTAGACCACATCAAGATTTGGGGCTGCGAGGCGTTCGTGAGACGCGAGACTCATGATAAGCTCGAACCCCGAAGCGAGAGGTGTATTTTCATCGGCTACCCACAGCAATCCTTTGGTTACCTCTTCTACAGACCTAGTGACAATGTGGTCTTTGTAGCAAGAAGAGGAGTCTTTCGAGAAAGAGAGTTTATAAGCCAAGGAGACAGTGGGAGGCAAGTTGATCTTGAAGAAATTCAAGAGCCAAGTGGTGAAGGAACTTCAAACTCTAGCCCTCAACTTGAGGAGGAAACTCCTGTTGAGCCAATTGACGAATCTGTACCTCTGAGGCGTTCCACGAGAGTTAGGAGTGCACCTGAGCATTACTATGGATTCCATATTACTGCAGAAGGTGAGACACTTATTAGTGATGAGACACTAGTAAGTCAAGATGACCCTAACAGCTACGAGGAAGCCATGGCGGGCCCCGAGTCTGCCAAATGGAAAGAGGCTATGGATAGCGAGATACAATCCATGTATGACAATCAAGTTTGGAACTTGGTTGAGAATGTACCAGGTCGAAAGACTGTAGGGTGCAAATGGGTCTTCAAGAAGAAGACCGACATGGATGGTAAAGTACACACTTATAAGGCTAGACTGGTTGCAAAGGGCTTCTCTCAAATTCCTGGAGTGGACTATGATGAGACCTTTTCTCCGGTAGCCAAGATTAAGTCTATTCGGGTTCTGTTAGCCATATCCGCATTTCATGACTATGAAATTTGGCAAATGGATGTCAAAACCGCTTTCCTTAATGGAAAGTTGGCTGAAGATGTTTACATGAGTCAGCCAGAGGGTTTTGTCAGTAACGAGTACCCTAATAGAGTGTGTAAGCTTGAGAAATCCATTTATGGATTAAAGCAAGCACCTCGCAGATGGAATCTTTGCTTTGATGAAAAGGTAAAGGAATTTGGCTTTTCTAGGAGTGAAGATGAATCTTGTGTATATGTCAAGGCTAGTGGGAGTATAGTTAGCTTTTTGGTATTGTATGTGGATGACATACTACTCATAGGAAACGACATTCCAACCCTGCAGGAAGTAAAGTCCTGGCTTGGAAAGTGTTTCGCTATGAAGGACCTTGGTGAAGCTGCCTATATTTTAGGGATAAGAATCTTGAGAGATCGGAGTAAAAGACTAATTGGACTTAGTCAAAGTACCTACTTGGAGAAGATTCTGAAGAGATTCAGAATGCAAGACTCCAAGAAAGGAGATTTGCCCATCCAGAGTAACGCCAAACTGAGTAAGACACAAAGCCCTAGCACTGAGGCTGAGATAGCAGAAATGAGTCGAATACCTTATGCTTCGGCTGTAGGTTCGATCATGTATGCTATGACGTGTACTCGACCTGATGTAGCCTTTGCCTTGAGCATGGTTAGCAGGTTTCAGGGGAACCCTGGCAAGGCACACTGGATTGCGGTAAAGAATATTCTCAAGTACCTACGAAGGACTAAGGACTGGGTCCTTACCCTCGGTGGGAGTGATGACTTGAGAGTTGTAGGGTATAGTGATGCTAGCTTCCAGACTGATAGGGATAACTTCCGCTCTCAGTCGGGCTGGGTCTTTACCCTGAATGGAGGAGCAATTTCTTGGAAGAGTTCCAAGCAAGAGACAGTGGCAGATTCTACTTGTGAATCAGAGTATATTGCAGCTAGCGAAGCGGCAAAGGAGGCGTTATGGCTGAGGAACTTCATCGGAGACCTTGGAGTTGTACCAGCTATTAAAGAGCCAATGGAAATTTTCTGTGATAGTGAAAGTGCTGTTGCCTTAGCCAAGGAACCAAGGGATCACGGGAGATCCAGACACATCGACAGAAAATACCATTTCATCAGACATCGGATCGAAGAAGGACTCCTCGTGGCAAAGAGGGTATCATCAGATGAGAATCCGGCAGATCCCCTCACGAAGGGACTGACTCGGGTTAAGCATCTCCAGCATGCTCGGAGCATAGGGCTGAAGGATGATATTAGATTTAGTAGTTAGATAATCTCGAAATTTGTAAAATGTAATTGACATTTGATGATGAATAAAAGTGTTTTATTTATGAGTAAAGTGTTGCTATCTCTTGTCGATCGTTTACTATATTTCTTTTGCATGTTTTGACTTCCAGAATAATTTTGTTTGGTATAACATATTATTCAAACCTCCACAGTTGGTCATATGTCGGAAGTAGGTATGAATCAAGACTGTCATGTTTGATTGTAGAGGTCTGGGACAAGGCTACAACAATCATGAGTGCTCATAAGTTCTGAGCATTGGACTCAACCCACGCTCACTGGAATCACTTCATGGAATTCTATCTCGAGTGATCGTGAGACGGTAATATCATATAAGTCTTTAAACCTAGAGATATGATTTGTTACTTACAAGTTGGTTAGGCATTGATTGTACGAAAAATGCATTGGTAACTCGATGTTATAAAATCGTGCTCTTATGTGTAATTCAATGAGTAGTAGAACAAACATATGAGTCGAAGTTTATCTGTTCCTTCTTGGATTAGAAGCTGATATCTGGGCCCCTCGATGATTTTGTTTTGACCTATGTACCGGGCCCGGTCAGAACTAAATTGATGTGTTCAATAAAGTTCTTTGTCAAACAAATCGGAAATCGGGAAACAAATGTTGGACAATAAGTAAGACATTGTTCCATGTATTTGTCCGACTGATATCTAGAACAGAGGATTATATGATCACTTATCTTAAATGGCGTACCATCATCTTCTCAAGTTTCGAGAAACCTTGTAAAGAGCTACGATTGCCGATCGGTTCCTGAAGTCATACTTGCAGTGATAGTTATTAGACTTATCCAAGTGGGAGACTGTTGGATAAGGTGTCTAAGTCCATAACTATTTCTGGTATGTACTTGACCCGACCCGGCATGGTCCATTTGGGTTGCATGGCACCATGCAATTGGATAGACTAAATGAGAGAAATAACGCTTGGAGATTATTAATATATTATAAGTTCTAATATATTAATAATATTATTTGATTAGTTTGATCAAGAATTAATTTAGAATTAATTAAGTGATCAAAAGATAACTAATTAAATATATGGGTTGATTAAGTAAATCATCCATATCTTGTATAGTGGGCTAAAAGGCTCCATGGATCATCAAGTTGGGTTCCACCCATAGGATGCTCCATGGATGCTCCATGGGAGTTACAAACCCATGGGTCATGGAAATGAAGAGTCATGACACATTAGGGTTTAACCCTAGGTGTGTCAACACTATATAAGTAACATGATATCCTCCCAAATCGGTTATACACTAAGAATATAGAGGGCTTGGCCGATTTTGTGAAGTGAGTATTCTCTCATAAGTTCTTCCAAGAGCATTTGGTGTTGTGTGAAGCATTTGAGGCATCACACTTGGGGTGCTAGGCTCACAAGGTTTCAAGGAACACAAGCAACAACAAGGTAAGTTATTCTATCTATACTTTATGTTAAAATTGTTCCCCATGTATGCTAGATAGGAATATAACCTTGGAAATCAACTTTGCATGACAAATTAGACAAACATAGATCCAAGGTTATTAGGGTTGCATGTACACTTAGGAAGTGTTAGAATGCTCAAAACCCATCAGCTACCACAGTAGCCAAGTCGCCCTACCGTTTAGCCCCAGCTGAGATAAAGGAACTCTCTGGTCAACTTAACGAACTACTCAGCAAGGATTTTATAAGACCAAGCTTCTCACCTTGGGGAGCACCAGTCTTGTTCGTTAAGAAGAAAGATGGATCGTTCTGTATGTCTATTGACTATAGAGAACTCAACAAACTGACGGTCAAGAATCGTTACCCTCTACCTCGCATAGACGATCTGTTTGACCAACTGCAAGGGGTGAATTATTTTTCCAAAATTGATCTAATATCCGGATATCACCAGTTACGAGTACTAGAGGAGGATGTGCCGAAGACAGCCTTCTGAACTCGTTACGGACACTACGAGTTCGTGGTGATGCCATTCGGATTGACCAATGCGCCCGCAGTCTTCATGGATCTGATGAACAGAGTATGTCGACCTTACCTGGATCAGTTTGTCATCGTTTTCTTTGACGACATCCTAATCTACTCCCGAAGTAAGAAAGAGCATGGCGATCACCTGCGACAAGTTTTAGGCACCTTACGAACGGAGAAACTCTATGCGAAGTTCTCGAAATGTGAATTTTGGATCCGAAGAGTCGAATTCTTAGGACACGTGGTAAGCGAAGAGGGAATCCACGTGGACCCATAAAAAATTGAAGCCATTGAGAACTGGTCAGCACCGAAGACGCCTACTGAAATTCGTTAATTTATAGGTCTCACTGGCTACTACCGCAGATTCATTCAAAACTTCTCCCGAATAGCGAAACCTCTTACAACCCTGACCCAGAAAGGCACGGCCTTTGACTGGGAAGAGAAACAAGAAAGAGCGTTCCAAACGCTCAAACGAGCCTTGTGCACCGCACCAATAATATCTCTCCCTGAAGGGATATAAGACTTCGTAGTCTATTGCGATGCATCAAATCAAGGGCTCGGGTGTGTTCTGATGCAGCGAGGTAAGGTCATCGCCTACGCCTCCAGACAGTTGAAGACACATGAAGTTAACTACACGACCCACGATCTTGAATTGGGAGCAGTGGTGTTTGCTCTGAAGATATGGATACATTACTTGTATGGAACGAAAAGCACTATCTTTACTGACCACAAGAGTTTACAACACATATTCGATCAGAAGGAGCTCAACATGAGACAACGACGGTGGGTCGAGCTACTCAGTGATTACGAATGCGATATTCGTTATCATCCGGGTAAAGCCAACGTAGTAGCAGACGCCCTATGTCGGAAGGAATACTCTGGTCGCAGAGTCAAGTCATTGTCAATAACCATCCATTCACACTTGTCTAAACAAATTTAGGCGGCCCAACTTGAAGCCATGAAACCTGAAAATGTGACGAGTGAATCCCTCAGAGGAATGGACAAGAATTTAGAAGCCAAGGGTGACAGAGCCTTATATTTCATGGACCGGATCTGGACACCAAAACACGGTGGGTTCCGAGACTTGGTCATGACCGAAGCTCACAACACTCGATATTCCGTCCACCCAGGTTCATATAAGATGTATCTGGATCTTAAAAAGCTATACTGGTGGCCTAATATGAAAACAGATATTGCTACCTTCGTAAGTAAATGCCTTAGTTGCGCAAAGGTTAAGGTCGAGTACCAGAAGCCCTCTGGTTTATTGCAACAGCCAGAGATTCCAGAATGGAAGTGGGAGTGGATCACTATGGATCATAACTAAGTTGCCCAAGACAACGGGTGGACTTGATACCATATGGGTCATCGTCGATAGATTGACCAAGTCTGCACACTTCCTACCTATAAAAGAAACCGACAAGATGGAGAAACTTACGATAACATACATTAGGGAAATCGTACGGCTACATGGTGTGCCTATATCCATTATCTCTGATAGATATAGTAGGTTCACCTCATGATTTTGGCAATCACTACAACATTCCCTGGGAACAAGGCTAGGCATGAGTACAGCCTACCATCCACAGACCGACGGGCAGAGTGAGAGGACCATCCAAACACTGGAAGATATGTTGTGAGCCTGTGAGATTGACTTTGGAAAGGCATGGGATAGGCATTTACCCCTTGTTGAGTTTTCCTATAATAACAGTTATCACACGAGCATCAAGGCTGCTCCGTTTGAAGCTCTCTACGGCCGAAAGTGCAGATCCCGTATGTGCTGGGCTGAGGTGGGTGATATCCAATTAGCCAGGAGGCAAGCTTCCGACAGTACTCTCACTGGTCCGGAAATCATTCGGGAAACGACAGAGAAAATCGTTCAGATTCGTGAACGATTGAAAGCCTCTAGAGACCGACAGAAGAGCTACGCTGATAAGCGAAGAAAACCTTTGGAATTTTAGGTGGGAGACCGAGTGCTTCTCAAAGTCTCACCCTGGAAAGGCTTGATACGCTTCGGTAAGCGTGGGAAGCTTAATCCGAGGTACATAGGACCTTTCGAGATTCTTGCAAGAGTCGGCCCCGTAGTTTACAAACTCGATCTACTTGACACACTTCGTAACGTACATTCTACATTCCACGTATCTAACTTGAAAAAGTGTCTGTCTGACGAGACTCTCGTAATCCCACTCGACGAGAGCGAGATCAACAAGAGCCTCAACTTCGTGGAAGAACCGGTAGAGATCATGGACCGTGAGGTCAAGAAAACGAAGCAAAGTCGTATCCCGATTGTGAAGGTTCGCTGGAACGCCAAGCGAGGACCAGAATTCACTTGGGAACGCGAGGATCAGATGAAACTGAAATACCCTCATCTTTTCGCTTAGTTATTTGTAACCTCTTATTTGCTTAAATTCTAATTTTGGGACGAAATTCCTTCTAACGGGGGGATGATGTGACAACCTGAAATTTCCATTTGTACGAACATTATCTATTCAATAGAAGCTAGTCCAGTTTCAGTGAGTTTCAGACTTTTCCGAATAAGTTTGCGTACATTAGGGTTTACGTTTAACGAGATATCAGGAGAGTGGATACTCCTGGGTTTGTGAAAATTGAACATTCCAAGTTTCATAATGTTATAGTCCAACTTCCGGAGTAAAAAAATATTTTCTGTCAAAATATTTCAGGACTATAAATAGATTTCTGAATTTAATTAATTCATTATTCACAATTCCAACTAGAGAAAAGCCATTTTCTCTCTGACAGATCTTCAGGTTTTCATCCCAGATTGTGAGTCTACTTTCCTAGATGTGTTTTATTACTTGTTTTATGCTTTATAACATAGATTACATGTCTAAAGTACAAGATCCGGGAGCTTACGGCCCAAGAACGTTCTTGGGGTGTAAACTCCAAAACAAGGCCTAAAAGCTACCTAGTCTCATTTCCATGTTAGGTATCTAATTAAGGACAATATGTATGAACATTAGAGGCTAGAAATCAATTAAGAACCACAAGTTATAGGAGTTTACGGCCAAGGATATGCTCTTGGGCTGTAAACCCCTTTTTCAAGGGCTAAGAGTGCCCTAAACACCCCTAAGGCTTTAAGACAATTACCCTTTGATACTTGAAACTTGAATGGGGAGAAAATGACATCAAAATCATCCCTTAAAGGGAGTTTACGGCCAAGTAAAATCTCTTGGGCCGTAAACTCTAAGTGAAAGCACAATTGTGTGCCTAAAGTCCCCTTTAGCCTTAAACAAAAACATAGAAGCTATCCTACATGTGCAGGTGACTTAAAAGAATTAAAACCGACACCCCATAGGAGTTTACGGCCGTAAACTCTAGGGGATATAGTCTTTAGGCCGTAAACTCCTTTATGGAGCATTCTAGGGCCTTAAACTACTTCAAGGATTATTCCACAAATGCTAGGCTTATTCTAGGATTAGTTTAGCACCTTAAAACACCCAAAACCACCAAGAGTGGAGTTCACGGCCGTAAACTCAAGGAGTTTATGACCGTAAACTCCCAGGGTGGAGTTTCTTGGGTGGTAAACTCTTATACAAGGTCCTTGGAAGCATTAAACCTTTTTGCCTTGTCCCATATCAACTTAGATGCAACCATTAGGACCTATAACACTTATACAAAGTGTTTACATGTTCCTAAGTGTCCCAAATTATTTTGTTAAGTTATTATTTTGCTAATTAGTTATATATATGCTCATTATATGATAACTAGGCTCATGCGTGTGAACAAGTCTTCGTTTGCTACCTAGCACGGTACCCGATACTTCAATCCAATCCACTCACCACAAGTGAGTTCATACCCCTTTAATTAACCTTTGAAATGTTTTAAATACTTTATGGGGGGGGGATACAAGTTAAATACTTATAGTTATTGCATCAATCACATGTGATTGCATTGATCACATGTGATTAATAACTAGAAAATCAATGATTTATTCACTGTTCCAACTATTTATCAAATTGTTTTACTTCAAAATGTTTTACAAACCGTTTTACTTATCAAATGCTTTTATTAAACTTTGTTTTACTTCTTATAAATTGCATTCCCATATATGTATAGATATATAAGAAATGTTGAAAGGGCTTAGGAAGGCCATCCGCCCTATTTCCTTTTCCTCGATTTGGATGTGGTCTGGTGGGATTTCGGGTAACCGTCCGAAGGTCGTTTCAATACTAATTGTATATCAAATATACATATATAGACATAAAAGTACTTCCATATTCATGCTTATCAGTACATCATTAGTAAGTTACCATCGGGGTAACACAGGAACATATACAACTATACTAGAAACAGGAACATATACAACTATACTAGAGACAGAACATATACAACTATACTAGAGACAGAACATATACAACTATACTAGAAATAGGAACATATACAACTATACTAGAAACAGGAACATATACAACTATACTAGAAACAGAACATATACAACTATACTAGGAGGAGAACTTATACAACTATACCAGAACGAGAAACTTTACATATACATGAACACGTTAACAAATGTGATCCACTGTATCGAAGCATGCCTTAAATGTCATGACCCGAGTTGTAGCCAGAATTCTCTTGGAGGGAGAGCGTGAGTTTGCGTATAGATCTATACTGGATTGACTATCCTACACCTTGCTGCTAGCTACAGCCGGACCTGCAGGTCTGCGGGTGCCAAACGTCATTCCGTTATTACGACCATTCGTATGTCGTTGTTACCAGTCGATAGTATGGTGCAATTTATCACATGATACCTTAATATAAATCCGGTTTAAGGTAGTTAGTACAACAGTAGTTCTTATAATACAAAACTACAGTACTACATTGATTTACCCATTACATATGTTAGTGATAACCTCACTTAAACATTAATGTACAAACTATATTTTATTAAATGATAGTTACACTTGGGAAATTACACACTTTTACATCAAACGAGCATACAAAATAGTTAAGCCTTGGTAGAAGGTTACTTTAATAGAAAATATAGGTTTTTCTGAGAGATTCTAACTTTTACAAACACTTACAAACCGTTACATACATTTTACAAACTTATACTTGATACATGTTCAAACATTTTTGGATGACAAATACCGACACTAAAATACTTATGAACTCACCAGCTTAATGCTAATAAACTCTTTCAAAATAACTTGTATTCTCAGGTCATCAGTAGACAGGTACCGAGGCCAGCTTTTGAGAAGATGGAGCGCATCCAAGACTCATCTTATTATTTTGATATACATTATTTTTGGTGTCTATACTGTACAGAACACGCTTGTATTGAAATTATATATTTAATGCAATGGATGATGTTGTTTGCTTATTTACATTTACTGTGTTGTGATACTTTACATGACGTCCTCCGCCCCAGAACGTTTCCGCCGTTCTTGGTTTTGGGGTGTGACACCATCGAGAATCGTTGGGAAGTATGTGCACCAAAACTTCTCGTTAAGCTTTGGCGACGTCATCATCCATTCATATGTATCAATGTGGCTATCTGGGTCGGTGGTTCCATTGTACGTTTTAAGTGTCGGTAGCTTTGCAGTGTTTCGTATTTCGTAGTCCAACAGCTCTTTGACAAACGGAGATGTTACACTCCGGGAAAAACCATCCTGGTTTGGAGCAGTCGACATCCCTTGCTGGTATTGAGAACTCATTCCATGCTGTGGGGGCGTAAGGTAGCCTGGACTTGGTCCATAAAAGGGGTATGGCTAGAATGGTAACTGGAGGGGATAACTAGTGGAGAAAGGGTGCATGGATGTAACAGGGTTGATCATTATCGGCTGTTGTAAGCTGTTGTTTGGGGGGATAGTCGGTCCAGTCCATGCTCCAACCATCGGGTAGACGGGTGGTGAATGGTTCATCATGGTTTGCACCAATGGTGGTAGTAACGTTGTGGAACTCTATCCACCAGTCGTTTGGAACGATGTAGGTGTTACGAATGATGGTGAAAGGTTGAAAATATGGCTCGATGGAGGTGTAGTTGAGTGAACTGTTCACGCCTGTTGCAGCGGCAGCGCAAAGAATGGCAGTATCTGAAGCTGTGTAGGCGAAAGTAGCTCCACCAGAGTTGTTCCTTGCTAAGAAAACAACGGTTGCAAAATATTTCCGGCGGCTGTTGTAGTACTTCCTTCGCCAAAAACTGGCCTATTGGTAACTGTAGGCGGTGGCGTTTCGTCCAACGTCGTCATGGGACGTATGGGACTAATTGGTCGTCCCTCACTACCGTTGGATGCCATTGATGCTTGCTTTCGTGCTTTTGTTTGTGTTCTTCGTCTCACAAATGGATGGCGCCAAATGATGGAACCTTGTCCTGGATGAGACCTTGCTTCTGAGTCTGGGATGAGACCTTCTTGGTTGCCTGATTATAACTGCATGATCACAAAGAACAAGGTCCATCAGCCGCTTCCCGGGAGAACGCTCCGACGGTCAAGTTAGGATGACTATAGGGTTTTTGTTTGTTCTCTCAATATCGGTTGGAGAGCTTACCACGCTGGTCTTGTGTGCACATCCTTTTATACCTAGTGCTCCTGCCTGGTCCGTACTAAACATGATCACTTTTGGAGGAGACAAGGTCAGAGGCACTGATTGGAGGGTCGTGCGTCCTCAACCGCTAGAGCGCTCTCATTGGCTCCGACAGTAATGCTCTGATCCTGCCCTTTGTCTCCTGACCGTATCTTTTGTCTTGGAGCAAGGAGCATTACTTGGCAGGTGCGAGCCTTCTGCCTGTCCGTTTTGCTCTCGGGGGCGCCAGCGGGCACTGAGCCTGGCTGGTGTGCCCGGCTCTAGGTCTTGGACGTGGTTCCGCTGTGCTGCCCTAGGCACACCATCAGTATGGATAGATGTGGAAGGTAGTATGGGCCCGTACTATTAAAAGCAGAGGATCCGTACCCGAACCGAGGAAGGCTAAGATAAGACCAGGGAACTTGTAGTGGGTGTGATCCCTCCAGGGGTATCCGTATCACTAATAGTTGTTATTTCTTTGTATTTCAAAATGGTGGTACTACGCCCGAGGCTAGCAGTTGGCAGTACAGGAGAGGGATCGGGTTCGGGACCAGGTTCCGAGCCAGTAGATGAGGGACTACGCGAGTTCATCACGTCAGAGATCACCAGAGGCATCCTTGAGTCGACCCCCATTATCTTCGGGTCGATCAAGGAAGGGATATTGGAGATGATGGAGGATCACCTCCGTGCATTCAGAAGCGACATGGCATCTAGCCAGTCAGGACCCCGCACACTATCATTCAAGGAATTTTGGAGCAGTGGTGTGACGGACTTTCATGGGGCGAAGGACCCCATAGCTGCTAGACAATGGATTGCAGACATTGAGTCTGGATAGTTGACTATCTTCTGCCCTGAAGGTTCGATGGTGAGATATGCAGCAGGATGTTTGAGAGATCGAGCTAGGGATTGGTGGGAGTCCGTCGGTGACTCGTTGGGAGCCTCGGCTGTCGAGGCTATGACCTGGTCGGACTTCGTGACCAGGTTCAGGGCAGAGTTTGCGCCAGCTGTCGAGCTTTAGCAGCTGGCCAGGGAGTTCCAAGATATGAGACAAACAATGAAGACTGTGGCAGAGATCACCGCCAAGTTCTGGGAGAGGGCGTTGCTGGTGCCCCAATACACGGGTGATGAGGATATAAAAAGGACCCGCTATCATGATATGCTACGAGCTGATATTCGGGAGCATGTCAGTTTTTAAGTTTGCCCTACCCTGGACTCTATGATTGCCAGGGCAAGGAAGAGGGAGATAGATCTGGAGCACATCCGGAAGAGGAAGATGGAGGAGGGGCATGTTATGGGGGCTTCGGGGAAGAAGCCCAAGGGATCAGATGTGGGGCCGAAAGGCCAACAGGGATGGGGCCGCTGCAAGAAATGCGGCAAGATGCACGAGGGAGTGTGCAATTTGGGATCATCAGGCTGATACAAGTGCGGCAAGTTAGGGCACTACAGTAGGGATTGTACTGCCCCTGCACCTGTGATTCATACATCGGAGTTGTTGCGTTTCCACTGCAACCAGAGGGGCCACAAGAAGGCCAATTGCCCCCAGTTGACATCACCAGCGCCGGTTAAGGTGCCAACTCCAGCAACCCTGCGGATTACAGATGGCCGGCAGGGCAAGGTAGAGGCTCCCGTGGTGAGGAGCCGGGCGTTTCAGCTAACTGCAGAAGAGGCACGCGCCGCACCCGATGTGGTGACGAGTATGATTCTTTCCCTCTGCTTTATTTTATGATGTTATGTTATTGATATGTGCTCTGTGTATATGCATTAGGATCGTTCCATGTGAACGGTATTCCGGTTTAGGTGTTGTTCGATTCAGGTGCCACCCGGTCATTTGTTTCCCTTGTGCTTAGCAAGAGGTTTACTTAGTCCTCGGACATATTGGATTGCCCTTTAGAGGTAGAGATTGTTGATGATTGATCGGTGCGAGCATCAGCAATGTTCAGGGATTGTGTTTTGAGGTTATTTGAGGAGAGCTATTTTGTGGATGGTTCATCATGGTTTGCGCCAATGGTGGTAGACGGGTGGTGAATGGTTCATCATGGTTTGCGCCAATGGTGGTAGTAGCGTTGTGGAACTCTATCCACCAGTCGTTTGGAACGATGTAGGTGTTACGAATGATGGTGAAAGGTTGAAAATATGGCTCGATGGAGGTGCAGTTGAGTGAACTGTTCACGCATGTTGCAGCGGCAGCGCAAAGAATGGCAGTATCTGAAGCTGTGTAGGCGAAAGTAGCTCCACCGGAGTTGTTCCTTGCTAAGAAAACAACGGTTGCAAAATATTTCCGGCGGCTGTTGTAGTACTTCCTTCGCCCAAAACTGGCCTATTGTTCACTGTAGGCGGTGGCGTTTCGTCCAACGTCGTCATGGGACGTATGGGACTAATTGGTCGTCCCTCACTACCGTTGGATGCCATTGATGCTTGCTTTCGTGCTTTTGTTTGTGTTCTTCGTCTCACAAATGGATGGCGCCAAATGATGGAACCTTGTCCTGGATGAGACCTTGCTTCTGAGTCTAGGATGAGACCTTCTTGGTTGCCTGATTATAACTGCAAGATCACAAAGAACAAGGTCCATCAGCCGCTTCCCGGGAGAACGCTCCGACGGTCAAGTTAGGATGACTATAGGGTTTTTGTTTGTTCTCTCAATATCGGTTGGAGTGCTTACCTCGTTGGTCTTGTGTGCACATCCTTTTATACCTAGTGCTCCAGCCTGGTCCGTACTAAACAGGATCACTTTTGGAGGAGACAAGGTCAGAGGCATTGATTGGAGGGTCGTGCGTCCTCAACCGCTAGAGCGCTCTCATTGGCTCCGACGGTAATGCTCTGATCCTGCCCTTTGTCTCCTGACCGTATCTTTTGTCTTGGAGCAAGGAGCATTACTTGGCGGGTGCGAGCCTTCTGCCTGTCCGTTTTGCTCTCGGGGGCACCAGCGGGCACTGAGCCTGGCTGGTGTGCCCGGATCTAGGTCTTGGACGTGGTTCCGCTGTGCTGCCCTAGGCACACCATCAGTACGGATAGATGTGGAAGGTAGTATGGGCCCGTACTATTAAAAGCAGAGGATCCGTACCCGAACCGAGGAAGGCTAAGATAAGACCAGGGAACTTGTAGTGGGTGTGATCCCTCCAGGGGTATCCGTATCACTAATAGTTGTTATTTCTTTGTATTTCAGAATGGTGGTACTACGCCCGAGGCTAGCAGTTGGCAGTACAGGAGAGGGATCGGGTTCGGGACCAGGTTCCGAGCCAGTAGATGAGGGACTACGTGAGTTCATCACGTCAGAGATCACCAGAGGCATCCTTGAGTCGACCCCCATTATCTTCGGGTCGATCAAGGAAGGGATATTGGAGATGATGGAGGATCACCTCCGTGCATTCAGAAGCGACATGGCATCTAGCCAGTCAGGACCCCGCACACTATCATTCAAGGAATTTCGGAGCAGTGGTGTGACGGACTTTCATGGGGCGAAGGACCCCAGAGCTGCTAGACAATGGATTGCAGACATTGAGTCTGCATAGTTGACTAGCTTCTGCCCTGAGGGTTCGATGGTGAGATATGCAGCAGGATGTTTGAGAGATCGAGCTAGGGATTGGTGGGAGTCCGTCGGTGACTCGTTGGGAGCCTCGGCTGTCGAGGCTATGACCTGGTCGGACTTCGTGACCAAGTTCAGGGCAGAGTTTGCGCCAACTGTCGAGCTTCAGCAGCTGGCCAGGGAGTTCCAAGATATGAGACAAACGACGAAGACTGTGGCAGAGATCACCGCCAAGTTCTGGGAGAGGGCGTTGCTGGTGCCCCAATACACGGGTGACGAGGATATAAGGAGGACCCGCTATCATGATATGCTACGAGCTGATATTCGGGAGCATGTCAGTTTTTAAGTTTGCCCTACCCTGGACTCTATGATTGCCAGGGCAAGGAAGAGGGAGATAGATCTGGAGCACATCCGGAAGAGGAAGACGGAGGAGGGGCATGTTATGGGGGCTTCGGGGAAGAAGCCCAAGGGATCAGATGTGGGGCCGAAAGGCCAATAGGGATGGGGCCGCTGCAAGAAATGCGGCAAGATGCAAGAGGGAGCGTGCAATTTGGGATCATCAGGCTGATACAAGTGCGGCAAGTTAGGGCACTACAGTAGGGATTGTACTGCCCCTGCACCTGTGATTCATACATCGGAGTTGTTGTGTTTCCACTGCAACCAGAGGGGCCACAAGAAGGCCAATTGCCCCCAGTTGACATCACCAGCGCCGGTTAAGGTGCCAACTCCAGCAACCCTGCGGATTACAGATGGCCGGCAGGGCAAGGCAGAGGCTCCCGTGGTGAGGAGCCGGGCGTTTCAGCTAACTGCAGAAGAGGCACGCGCCGCACCCGATGTGGTGACGGGTATGATTCTTTCCTTCTGCTTTATTTTATGATGTTATGTTATTGATATGTGCTCTGTGTATATGCATTAGGATCGTTCCATGTGAACGGTATTCCGGTTTAGGTTTTGTTCGATTCAGGTGCCACTCGGTCATTTGTTTCCCTTGTGCTTAGCAAGAGGTTTACTTAGTCCTCGGACATATTGGATTGCCCTTTAGAGGTAGAGATTGTTGATGATTAATCGGTGCGAGCATCAGCAATGTTCAGGGATTGTGTTTTGAGGTTATTTGAGGAGAGCTATTTGGTGGATTTGGTTCCCATATCGTTGTGGGGGAACAAGGTGATTATATGCATGGATTGGTTGAGCCCTAATAGGGCAGTGATTGATTGCGCATAGCAGCTAGTGTGGGTGAGGACCCTAAGCGGGGGAGAGTTGGTGATCCACGGCGAGAACCCACAGCGTGGACCTATAATATGTTCAGCAGCGAGAGCTAGGCGCTGCCTTCAGCAGGGATGCGCGGGGTATGTCACGTATGTTATGGATACCCGGGAGACGGGTAAGGCGACGGTGAGCGAGGTTCCAGTGGTGCGAGACTACGCTGATGTGTTCTCGGAGGAGCTTCCTGGAATACCTCCGGAGCGTCAGGTGGAGTTCAGGATCGATCTAGTTCCTGGTGCGGCTCCAATAGCCAAGGCACCCTATCGGTTGGCTCCTCCCGAGATGCGGGAGTTGTCTATGTAGCTGCAGGAGCTGCTAGACAAGGGGTTTATTCGACCGAGCAATTCACCCTAGGGAGCCCCGATCCTGTTTGTGGGGAAGAAGGATGGGTCGCATCGGATGTGCATAGATTATCTGGAGCTGAATAAGGTAACGGTGAAGAACCGTTACCTACTCCCGTGTATTGATGACCTCTTCGATCAGTTGCTGGGAGCATCTTGGTTCTCCAAGGTCGATTTGCGTTCAGGCTATCATCAGATGAGGGTTAGAGAGGACGATATACGGAAGATCGCATTTCGGACTCGTTATGGCCATTATGAGATCGTGGTGATGCCGTTTGGGCTCACCAATGCTCCTGCCGCGTTCATGGACCTCATGAACCACGTGTGTAGACCGATGTTGGATCGGTCTGTGATAGTTTTCATTGATGACATCTTGGTTTATTCCAAGTCTCAGGAGGAGAACGAGGAGCATCTGAGGGAGGTTTTGGAGACCCTGAGGATGGAGAGCTTGTATGCCAAGTTCTCCAAATGTGAGTTTTAGTTTATTGGGAACCTCGTCAACCAGAACAGGATTTCAGTAGACCCGGTCAAGGTGGAGGCCGTGATGAGGTGGGAGGTTCCGAAGTCTCCATCTGAGATTCGTAGTTTCCTAGGATTAGCAGGCTACTATCGGAGGTTCATTCAGGATTTCTCCAAGATAGCCGTACCCCTGACACGGTTGACTAGGAAAGCTGTGGTCTTTCGATGGGGGCCTGAGCAGCAGGAACCATTCGAGACTCTGAGGTAGAGATTGTGCGAGGCGCCGATCCTAGCCCTACCTGAGGGCGTGGAGGATTTTGTGGTATATTGCGATGCGTCGATCTCAGGCTTAGGCGCAGTGTTGATGCAGAGGGGGCATGTCATTGCTTATGCCTCGAGGAAGCTGAAGCCTCATGAGGCGAACTATCCGACGCATGATTTGGAGTTGGGGGTGGTGGTCTTCGCCCTCAAGATATGGCGGCATTATCTCTACGGGGTTCGATGTACCATTTACACGGACCACAAGAGTTTGAGGTACCTCATGGATCAGCCGAATCTGAACATGAGACAGCGTCGGTGGTTGGACATGGTGAAGAATTATGATTGCGAGATCCTTTACAACCCGGGGAAGCCCAATGTGGTGGCTGATGCGCTTAGCCGCAAGGCGGCGTCGATTAGGGATGTTTGCATGAGGATGACTGTGGTGACTCCCCTATTGGAGAAGATTCGGGAGGCTCAACAGGAGGCTATGAAGGAGGAGCATCGGAAGAGTGAGCGAATACTGGGACAAGTCACCTCCTTCGATTATGATAGCCGGGGGTTATTGACACTACACCGTAGGGTGTGGGTGCCGTATCATGGAGGTGTACACTAGATCTTGATGGAGGAGGTGCACAAATCCCGAATCTCTATTCATCCAGGGGGGACGAAGATGTATCGGGATCTTCGCCTGGACTATTGGTGGCCCTGTATGAAGCAAGATGTGGCATGGTATGTCAAGCGGTGCTTGACCTGCAGGAAGGTCAAGGCCTAGCATCAGAGACCGCATGGCAAGATGCAACCGTTGGATATCCCGTTGTGGAAATGGGAGGATATTACGATGGATTTTATCACAACGCTTCCACGAACGGCACGAGAAGTAGATTCGATTTGGGTCATCGTGGATCGGTTGACCAAGAGCGCCCATTTTATTCTGATTCCAGAGAGTATCTCAGCCGAAAAGTTGGCCGATATCTATATCAGGGAGATAGTGGCGCAGCACGGGGTGCCAGTGTCAGTGATATCAGATCGAGATGTGCGGTTCACTTCCAGGTTTTGGAAGATGTTTCATGATGAGTTGGGCACTCGTCTGCATTTTAGCACCGCCTTTCACCCGCAGACGGATGGTCAGAGTGAGTGGACCATCCAGAATTTGGAGGATATGTTGCGGGCATGCGTGTTAGATTTTGGTGGTAGCTGGGATACCTATATTCCCTTGGCTGATTTCTCGTACAACAACAGCTACCACGCGAGTATTGACCATCCCCCATTCAAGATGTTGTACGTCGGAGGTACAGGACCCCGATATGTTAGGGTGAAGTTGGCCAGATGGTCATGGGGAGCACCAAGGTGGTGCTTAAGACGACCGAGAGAATCCAGTAGGTTCGGAGCAGGCTTCATACTTCGCAGAGTCGGCAGAAAAGTTACACCGACAAGCGTCGATTAGACCTGGAGTTCCTGGTCGGGGATATGGTTCTCTTGAAGGTGTCGCCTTGGAAAGGCGTCATTTGATTAAGGAAGCGGGGCAAGTTGGGCCCGAGATTCATTGGACCGTTCATGGTTGTAGCCAGGGTGGGCAAGGTGGCATATAGGGTTGATCTGCTTGTCGAGCTCAGCCAGATCCACAACACCTTCCATGTCTCCCAGCTGCGGAAATGTCTCGTGCATGATTCAGCGGTAGGGCCATTAGAGGATATACAGGTTGATGACATCCTGAATTACATTGAGCGCCCAGTCGCAATCCTCGACCGGAAGTCGAAGGATCTAAGGAACAAGAGGGTGGAGCTAGTGAATGTGCAATGGCAGCACCGCAAGGGTTCAGAATGGACTTGGGAGCCGGTGGAAGAAATGATGGAGCATTACCCCGAGCTGTTTCAGGATCGAGCGGCAGACTTCGAGGACGAAGTCTAAAATAAGTAAGGGAGATTTGTGGCAGCTGGTTCCTGGTACGTAAAAAATTTATCTAAGTATTTGTCATTTTAGCCTTGGACTCGGCGAGTTGTAGGTCCGACTCGCCGATTAGGGATGCGGTCTGGGGCACGCTTAAGTTGGCGACTCGGTGAGTCCATCTTTTGGACTCGGTGAGTCACCGTTGTTTGTTGAAACCCTAAATTTCAAGGGTTTGCACCCTATTTAAACCCTCATTTCCGCCCCAAGCTCGTCCCCATTCACCCTCAGAGCCCCCAACATCGTTTTTGCCCTTTTCCTTGTGAGATTGAAGTGTTTTGGGTGTGTTCTTGAAGTTTTTGAGGAGAAAGAAGAGTAGATCAAGAAGAGAAGAAGGAGGCCAGGCTTATTGGTGTTATATCTGTGATTTCCTGGAGGTATAACTCATTTTCCCTCTGTTTTTATGCTTGTTGTCCCTTGTAGCTCCATGAAAGTCTTTCTTGAGCCTTTCCCCAAGCTTGTTTGTGTATTAGAGTGGATGATAAGTTGTTTAGCCTCTAGATCTAGGCATGGTTGAGCTCTTGGAGCTTGGATCTACTGCCTTATGGAATCATAGTGTGTGTAAGCCCTAAATCTACCCTTTTGGTGAATTTTGAGCCCTAAAACTCCTATGGATGTTTATTTACACGTAAAGTTGAAACTTTTCGTGTAAACCAGGCCCTAGGAACCCATATCTATGAATGGCATGAGCTGGATCCATGAAAAATAGCGTGTATAGTTTTTGCATGTGGCCAACTCGGCGAGTCGTTCATCTGACTCGGCGATTCGGGTCGCGAGTCCCAGGGTTGTTCCATTTTGTATTTGCGAGTTGGAGTAGTGAGTCATAGGGTATGACTCAGTGGGTTGGAAGCCAGACTCACTCATGAAGTCACTCGGCGAATCAGTGCCATGACTCGGCGAGTTCATGGCAATCTTCTTGTCTCAAGAACAACTCGACGATTTGTTCATACAACTCGGCGAGTCATAGCTTAGAGTGTTCTTCGGATGAAGGCGAACTCAGGGAGTTGTTCATACAACTCGGCGAGTAGGATGAAGGACTATTGGACTTGGGTATAGAGAAAGGGACTCGGCGAGTTGGCAAGCCAACTCGGCGAGTCTGGTCAACTGGCAGTTGACTGTGACTTGGCTCATGACTTGATAAGGGTAAATGGACAATTTACCCTGAGGGCGGTTAGCAGTATTTGACTAAGTGTTTGGTGGGAATTACAACCAGAGGATTTCCGAAGCAGCAGCAGCAAACAGACTATTCCCACACAGATCAGCAGCTACTACGAGGTAAGTTACCTTCCGGTAGCGGTGGGTCTACGGCCACAATGCTGGCCCACCAATAGGAGTTGTATGATGGATGGTTGTCACTGTGATATTCATCTAAGGTTGCTACTACCTGTGATATGTTTATATGCTAGTATGGTATGCTGCTATGTGTTAGTGACAGTAGGGGAGATAGTCCCCAGATTACCGGTCGATAGGGCCGAAGGGGTGGTCATGCCCAGCCATGCTAGATAGATTATGAGATATGTGTATTATGTAATAGTGCCCAGTATCCGGTCGAGAGGACCGAAGGGGAGACCAGCACCCAGATATGCTAGTCAGTATCCGGTCGAGAGGACCGAAGGGGAGGCAAGCTCCCAGTATGCTAGACAGTATCCGGTCGAGAGTACCGAAGGGGTAGGTCGGGCACTCATATATGCCTGACGATATATGCATGTTATGTGGTTGTATGGTATGTGGTACGTTGGAGGAACTCACTAAGCTTCGTGCTTACAGTTTTCAATTTTGGTTTCAGGTACCTCTTCTTCGAAGGGGAAAGAGCTGACGCGGTAGCGGCCCATCACACACATGCTCCGTATTCCGCATCATGAGATCTTCCTGGGGATTTGTACTTTGACATTATTATGTTTTATGAAATGTTTTCCAGACATGTGTTCTATTTATAAATTGTTATGATTAGTAAACGTTTTAATTCGAATGTTTTACCAAATATAGGTTTTCAAAAAAAGGAATTTTTGGCTCGTATTTTTGGGGTGTTATAGCGACTTTCGGCAGACACCCACGTGATGGAAACTGCACTTTTTTCACTTTGGTAGATTTCCGACATACTGCCTTGCTGGTATAGGGGTAACTGGGATACTAGTAGAAACGGTGGTAGGAGCAACAGATGTCGTGGAAGCAGAGACTGCCACAGGTTGTTGTCTCTTGGCTGACCCTTTAGATGATTTGCACTTCTTTTTATCCCAAAATATTCACTTCTTACTCTTTAGTTGGTAGGTTAGGGTACCCTCGAGGGTTGGCGTTCGTTGGTTTCCTTTGTTGGTACTTCGGTTTGAAGTTTTGATACAGTTTCTACTATAGCTTGGGTTGTTAGAATGGATTTGCACCATGACAGCGGTCGCAACAGCCGTTACAGCAGCTTGGAATGTAGCCGAGTCTATATGAAGGATCGGGGCTTCTTCGGTTGACTGACTATTTCTGGATGATGACATGATTCTACTACATAATGTGAAATGAGTTTGTTAATAACTACGATAGTTACAAGCTGCATTCTAGTTATATACATGTAAATTTTATTGTTGATAAATGGCCCTCGAGGTTCCGACCTACATCCCTATGATACAGTCCTGTTAAAGAGTAGATGTAAGTTTCTACAATGGTTACGAGACAAGTGTCATCCAACTAAATCATCTTTGGTTGGATGTATAATGCTTCCCACTTTCGAAAAGATTTGAAAGTGATACATGAACTCAATCACCATTGTTCAACAATTAAATGAGAGTGTGATTTTGGTAGAGTTCTAACAATGGAAGGATGAAAGTATTTGGACAAAGATTTCCCTAGGAGATTAGACGTTTGCCAATCTCGTTGGTAGCAAAGATGTGATAAGTTAGGGAAAATTGACCTTTGTGTAGGTCTTACATCACACCAACATTGAGAAAATTTTAATAGCACGAAGACCTAACCGACTGAAAGTTCAAGGTCTTAACATAAGCATGAAATTAATACTAGAGTTTATACATAAACCTAATTTATATCCAAAAGAGAGAGTAGAGTAGACTCTACTTGCGACGATAACCGCTCGAATGAGTCCTTGATTCTACCACACGATGCTCCATGTCCAGCATGTGCCTTTCAAACGTTGCCTGACGACCTCGAAGTTCCCTGACTTCAGCTGGGGTTGTAGTTAGTTCTCTCTGCAGGGTCACATTCTGGTTCAGGGTTCTTCCATGAGCCATCTCTAGATGGAGAATGCGAACTATATTGACTCCCGCATCGACATCAACCTCCATGACCCGGTTGATGGCTGCCCTTCCCTGTTCCTCATTAAGAGCAACCCTGCGAACCAGAATAGGCAGGATTCTGTCTGTTGAGCCTCTCTCGCTTAGATTGTAGAAGCTTCGATCTCCATTGCAAGGTAAGGGTTGACCCTGCTCGTGACTCCATATGTTCAAGTTTGCTACCTACAGAGGTGTGGTGTGACAACCCGATATTTTTCCAAAGCAATGTAACACGTAAAAGTCTAATACAATGAAACTATTTGGAATCAACCGGATTAGCGTCAAAAATAAAATGTTCAAAATCTAAATTTGAGATGCATGAAATGATAGATATCGTGTCAAGGTTTCCAAAAAAATAAAAACATAAAGAACATTCAAACCGAGTTATAATGAAAAGATTTCGACTACTCAAATATTCATGACACACCCGGTAAGACATTACTAAACGTAAAATAAGAAATTTCAATAAAATGCATTTTTGCCTTAAGTATCTAAAAAAAGTTGTAGATTTCGTTAAACGGTGAACGTGCATAAAAAGATCGCCCAAATTGGACCTCGTATGAAGAAGTTACGAATTTTCAAGGTTTCGTAACGGTAGTAGAGAGCTAAAAACTCGAATTGAAGATCGAACGATATTTAGCTAACGTGACCTAAACGAGAGTTGAAGGTCTCCACACCAGGAGTAAGATGATAAAAAGACAAACGAAAACAAACGTCGGATAAAGAAACTCTGAATTTTTAACGGTCATTAGCAGTCCCGGCCTATTAAAAACATAGTATTAAAAATAAATTCAAAACTAGCCGACGGAGCCTAAATGAAAGTTGTAGAGCATAGTCTCACCTACGCGTGGATATAAAGAACGCGAAAAACTGAGCTCTTACGCAAAAGTTACGGAATTTAGAAGATTGAAGCTGGGATTACGCCCAATGTAATTCAGGAGTATGCCCAGCGTAATCAGGTGCAGGGTTGAGTCCCATCGGCTGTAGCTCTACGCCTAGCTAGACCGGAGTCGTAAGCCATGACGCAATGTTACGCCCAGCGTAACCAAAGTACGCCCAGCATAACGCATACGCCTAGCATACTCCGGTGGTACACCTAGCGTACTTGGGTTTTCAGCCCTATAAATAGAAGGCTTAAGCTTCGGATTTTAGCACACATTTCTCAAACTCACACTTACTCTCACACACTTGTAAGCACCAGAGGCCGTCCCGACACCCTCGATTTCCGCACTCGAGCCCCCGACGAAGGTTCTACGCTACCGAGATCCCCAAGAAGCTCGAAGACGCAACTTTCTGCAGTCGAAGTTCTGCCCGACTCTAGCCCCACTCTCTCCAAACTGAACAAGTGAGTTCATACCCCTACTTCTCAAGTCTTTTCATGTTTTAGGGGGAAAATACAAGTAAAATACAAGAAAACGTATCATTATAAATACAACATCTATCCTACTTTATGTATAAAGATTAACATTTTACCAAGTTATTTTCATCACATGGAACATACTTTCTAAAACACTATAATCGGTATAGTTGCAAGTTATTCATACATCCTTAAGTATACATATTGAAAAACGAAATACTTTTATCTAAAGTAAAACAAAGACTTTCTTATCGTGAATCTCTTTATACTAAGTAATGTGAGATATTCAACTTCAACATACTTTCTAGTATGTATTTCAAGTCCTGTATTATAAACCATAATCTCTTGGAGGGAAAGCATGATACTTGTGTATGGATCTATACGGGATTGACAATCCCGCACCTAAACTGTTAACTACAGTTAGACCGATAGGTTTGGTGTGACAAATGTCATAACACTAGAACACCTGAATAATGTTGTTACAGGCAGTCTGTGTCGATAGTATGGTTATAAAACTCACATGAATGTATAAAAACAAACTTGATTTACGAGACTCATAAATCCATTTAGTATTTACTTTATTTTGAGCACAAGATTTATCTTTATCATTTAAGTACGAAAGATACTAACGCCCTCCAACTTTGGGTACTTTTCAAAAACTATATGTGGAAAATATTGGATGTTCTGGAAACTACATTCATTTATTTACTTCCAAAATGACATACTTTTCTATACAAAACTCTTATGAACTCACCAACTTTATTTTTGACACTTTTTTGAAACCACTTGTATTTCTCGGGGAATCGGTAATACAGGTAACGACCCGCTTTTGCAGAAAGGAACGCTATGGCATTTATTATCAAACATTTTAAACCATCTTATTGTAATATTCTTTTGGAAACGTGTATAATGCAACAAAGAACGTTTTTATTATATATATGATGGTTGTGTTACTTTCTTTACGATATTCAATTGTTATGGTACTACGTGAAGTCATCCACCCCCAATTGTTTCCGCCATTCTGGTTTGGGGGTGTGACAGATTGGTATCAGAGCATTGTTTATAGTGAACTAAGTATATCGAACCACATAAGATATACAAACTGTAAATGCAAAAGGGGACCAAAAACCCTCTGACAACACGTTTTCATAAACGGCATATTTTTTCTTTTAAAACATACATTTTTACACGCATGCATCGGTCTCGTATCATAACAAAGTTTTCTAAAAAGTATTAAGACGAGTTGCGACGCTATGATTGGGCCTCGAGGTATGTAATCAGATCGAGAATAAATATAGCTTGATCAACTATATTTATCCTGGATTTGACCAACGTACGTCGATGAATGGTCGTAGTGGACAATGAGTCAAAAACTTACCAAATACAAATTTATAAATTCGAAATTCTATAGGAGTATTATTATAAAAATATAGGAACAGTGAAAAAAAAAACTTGCACAAAATATAGCTAAACATAGGATGCCGTTAAATAGAAATTTCTTTTCTTATAAAATTCTTATACCTCTATCCTAGTACACACAAATTGGCCAGATTCCATATACTGGGAGATCCCTACTACCCAAACCAAGGTAACGGCGGATGGATAGAAGAAGATCCTGAAGAAGACCCGGAGGAAATCGAAGACGAAGTTGAAGAGGAAGTCGGAGAGGAATTAGAAGTCGACGAAGAAGTCGAGGAGGAAGAAGAAGCTACTTATGGGACAGACTCCGAGCCGGAAGTAATCGACCCTCCCGCTCCTCATCCTCCCGAAGTTAGAAGGGCTTGACAAACTCCCATTCCCATGTGGGGAAGCCATCTCTACTACTGGAGCCGCCAACTAGGTGTACGTCCTCCTTTCGGCATGTGTCAAGATTTTTACAATGTCAGTGGGGGAGGCTCAGCCGATCGAGCGCTTCCCGTTATTGTCGGCACTATATCCACCTAGAACTACCATGCGGACATGCAAGCGGCCAGAGTTCGTGAGATCAATGCTGCTACACAGGGTAACGCCGCAGACATCCATCATCTGGAAGGACTACACGAAGGTACCCAACTCCACACAGGGACGCTTCAAAACCAAATTGAGGCAGCACTTGCAGAAATAAGAGAGATGAAGGAACAACAAGTGGATCTTGAGAGGCGCTTAATGTGAGTCAAACAGTTGGATGCAGCATCTAGCTCCAAACGCACAACACGCCGCAAGTAGGACTTACCCGACTCCAACAATTTTGATATATAATAGGACCTCGGATAAAGTTTTCTTATTTTCCTTGAACTTGTACTCGGAGATCTCTAGATAGGTCAAAATTTTCCCTCAAAATATGAAGCATAATGTAACGCACCGTAGGTGTGACATATATATATATATATATATATATATATATATATATATATATATATATATATATATATATATATATATATAAGTATGTCTTTACATACCTCTCGAAACTCAACGGATTATTAAAAATTGCTATATCTACTTTGAAACCATTAACTAATGTCAAAACAAATTACAAGATATGGCTAACCCTCTAGTGCACAATTGTAAATTCATTAGAAACTTATAGTCGTTATTATTATTTCTCTACCAGAACATGCCTCCTCGTAGATCATCATGCAGAAACTCAGCTCCAACACCACCTCCACCACCCCCTCCAACTATCGATACAACAATGTTCCAAGCTGCTGTAACAGCCGCTGTAACCGCAGCGATGGCACAAATCAGTAACAATGGGTCAGGAGGAGGAATAAATAGCTCTACAAGTGGCCAAAACCAGGGCCGTACCGGAGAATGTACTTACAAGGATTTCACCAAAAGCAAACCTATTCCCTTTAGTGGAACTAAGGGAGTAATGGCTCTATCCCAATGGATAGAGAAAACGGAAGTTGTGCTCAAGATTTGCGCGTGCCCCAAAGAAAGCAAAATGAAATTCGCCGCTTATACTTTCTCCGAACGAGCCCTAACATGGTGGAACGACCACGTCAAGGCACTAACCCTACCGGTGGCGAGCTCCATGGGTTGGGAGAACCTGAAACGAATGCTCCTACGAGAGTACTGCCCCAAAGGCGAGATTCAAAAGCTCGAACAGGAACTGTGGGACCTTACAATGGTAGGTTCGGACATCGCAGGCTATACCAACAAATTCAGTGACTTGGTAATACTTTGCCCAGGAATGATGGTCCTGGAAAGCCAAAAGGTGGAAAGGTATATTTGGGGACTATCTGTTGGAATAGTGTCTAAGGCTGCAACTATATTAGGCAAGTATTTGACTAGATTGTGCATGGTCCTTTTGGGTTGCCTTCACCATAACAACTTGATAGGATGATTTATTAAGAGAGAGTAAATATTATTAGTATATTATGGGAATAATATAAAGAATAATATATAGTTATTTAATTAATATAAGTCATAGAATTAATTGGAATTAATTTGGTGACTTAAGGAGATTAATTAAATAAGAGGGTATAAACTGTCAATTGTTTGATAGTTACACTTTAGAATATAAATCCTTATCCAGGATAAGTTGGACGATTTCTAGGGCTTGGATAAGCCAAAAATCGTCCATAGGGTTATCAAGGAAAGGATATGGATTAACTTAAAGTTTAAGTTATCCAATTAGGGTTTAAGCTGTAACCCTTAAGGAGTCTACAAGTATAAATAGACCCCATGGGTGAGGGAATTCGACACAACATAAAAAGTAAGGATACTCTGGTCGAATTCCATCCCCTCTCGTCTCTCCCAAATCATCCTCCTTGCTATTGGTGTTTGTAAGCCATTAGAGTAGTGACAATTGTGACTCTAGAAGCTCCATGACAACAAGAACAAAAAGGAATCAAGAGGTATGATGCTAGATCTGTTTCAATATTGTTTTTACATCTAAATAGTCATTAGAAGTCTTGGATTCAAAGCATGTTTGATTAGAAAGCCTAGATCCGAGCATTAGGGTTTTGCATGCGCACATAGGAAAGTTCTTATGGCTAAAACCCATCAGTGGTATCAGAGCCTAGCTTGGTTTTCATTGAATTGTTGCTTGTGTAAATCTAAACTGAAAAATCCGATTTTTATGTTTCTAAGTCATGGACTCAGCGAGTCCCATCGTGGACTCGGCGAGTAGACCTGACTCGGCGAGTCCAGTATGGGTACTCGGCGAGTCCGAGCGTCAGGATTAGCCAAAAACGGGATTTTTTCATATTTATCTTGTGGAAACTTACCTTAATCATATTAGATCAACCCTAATCCGATTTTGTGATATATATGACTATATTTTTGATCTAATTGAAGATAATTATCAATTAATTAAATATTTGATTTCCTTATATGATAATTATTAATTAAATATGGATAATTATGTGACTTAGATTATTTGTTATTTGATCCTTTATGTTTTAAATGTTTAAAACTAGTCCTCATAGTTTTGAAATTTATGTTTTGTGATTAAAAGTTTAATTTAGACAATTTAAATTTCAAACCCTAGAATTTTACAAGTTTAAAATACAACCCTATACTAATATGATATTACTAGAATAATATATATATATGTATAACTAAATGCTAGTTTTACCATTAGTAGGCCTTATTCACGAAGCCGATCTATAAGGTGGGTATAAGGTTGCGGCCTATAAAATGGCGCTTAATGGGTGTACACTCACACCCACCGCTCGCTTGATTGGTGGAGGGTCGTTAGCCGAACGGGTAGGATAGGGCAACCTCATCCTCTCATTAAAAGTATAATAAGAAATACAAAGTCACTACATGTTTTCTTAAAATTTCCCAATCTTAGTTACTTTAGGAAAAGTGAATTGATACAATCCCATGAAATTACACTTTGCACCTTGCTAAGAAGTTAGTGGAACGTGTGTGGTTTACCGGCACACTAATTGGTTCTAAGCGAAGGTGGCAAAGGGTGATTCATTGTTTATCATAGTTCGATGGAGCGTGTGTGGTTTACCGGCACATCGAATAGGTGATCGTTACAATGAAGGCACCACGTTAATTTGTATGGTAATTCACACCCGCTTTGTGATCCTCGGTATCCCAGTCACAAACAAGAGGGGCATATCGAGATTTAAACATGCCATTGAAAAGTTTCAATGAATCTCATCTAAACCTAGGAATTCTCAATACATTTAGGACTTAAAGTTATGTTTTTCATGGTGGAGAATTAGTGAATCGTCATTCACTTACCTTCAAATTGTTTGCATATTGGATTACGGCATCCCTTTTCTAATGTGTAAATATTGTTGTTGGATCCTAGCCCTAATTCTTCTTATTGGGTGATAATTAGGGATTCATATTCTAATCTATCTTTGTCCTTTCTAATTGTAGATGTCGAATGCTGCTGCGAGTTCTTTCACTTTGATGAGCCTGTGTCAAAAGGTCACCTTTGATGGAACGAACTTTAGCGAATGGTTAAGATACCTTCGCACGATTGCTCGCTATGAGGATAAGGAGTATGTCCTCGATGAGAAGCTCAAGAAAATCAACCCCAAAATTCCTACTCCCACCGAAATCACCGCTTTCGAAACTCACGAGCGTGATGCAATGAAAGTTCATTGCATCATGATCATGACCATGAACTCTGAATTCCAAAAGTCCTACGAGGACATGTATCCGTACGAAATGCACCATGACTTATTGGAGAGATATCATCAAAACGCGAGACAAGAGTGTTATGAGATTTTCACCAACATGATTTCTGCTAAGATGGGTCATGGAGAATCTCTTACCGTGCACTTGCAAAAGATGCAAAGGTATGTCGACCGCCTTCGCAAATTAATTGTTGACTTTGGGGAAGACTTGGCGATCGACATGGTGCTTCACTCTTTGCCTACGAGCTACAATCAATTTAGGATGACCTATCACATGAACAAAGAAGAGGTCACCCTAAGTAAACTCCAAGGTCTCTTGAGGGTCGCTGAGAGCAACTTCAAGGACAAGTCTGTTGCACCAACTCCTAATCCGCCCGCTGCTCCTGTCTTGGCAATTGGACAACGAAAAGGAAAGAAGAGGAAGGCTTCGTCAAAGAACCATCGCAAGGTGAAAGCCCGAGATGGTGCCTCTTCTAGTGGGACCAAAGTTGATCCCTCTAAGCCCTGCTCTAATCCGAAGGAGGCAGACTGCCACCACTGCCACAAGATAGGACACTGGAAGAGAAGCTGCCCGGAGTACCTGCAAGCTATCAAGGAAGGAAAGATCAAGCCATCTTTCGCATGTATATATACAATTAAATCTAATGATTCCCAAAATACTTCCTGGGTTCTTGATACCGGTTGTGGTTATCACATTTGTTCTAATGTTCAGGGACTAAGAAGAAGTAGAGAAGTGGAGCATGGAAGAATAAATCTAATCATGGGGAACAGAAGATCGTCGCCTGTGACCAAGATTGGAGTGTATTCTTTAGTGCTCAGGAATAGTTTATCTTGAGATTTGAACAATTGTTGCTATTCGCTAGAAATGGCTAGAAACATCATTCCTTTTCATGGTTTGTGTAGACAAGGTTTTAGATTTTCTTTTAATAATGAGAATGGTTCTATTTTAGCTTATCTAAATGGTGTCTTTTACTTTGAAGCTATACCATGTAATGGAATTTATGAAATTGTTATGATTGTTGATAACTTAGGAAATGATGTTTTGTACTTGGATTCTTCCAATAGTATGGATAAGGCATCCTTATGGCATTGTCATCTTGGACATGTCAACATGAAACGTATAGCCCAACTCCAAAAGGATGGAGTGTTGGAGTCATTCGACCTTAGGGAAGATGACACATGCGAGTCTTGTTTACTTGGAAAGATGACTAAGTCACCTTTCGCTGGTACGTGCGAAAGGGGTGAGGGTCTATTGGACCTCATACATACCGATGTATGTGGACCGTTTAGATCTACCACGAAGGATGGTAACCGCTTCTACGTGACTTTCACCGATGACTATAGTAGATATGGGTATATCTACTTAATCAAGCAAAAGTCAGAAACTTTTGAAAAGTTCAAAGAGTTTAAGAATGAAGTGGAGAATCAATTGGGCAAGAAGATCAAGATGCTTCGATCCGATCGAGGAGGAGAGTACCTAAGTCTTGAATTCTACGATTATCTCAAGGAGTGTGGAATAGTTTCACAATTGACGCCACCTAGGACACCACAATTGAATGGTGTGGCAGAAAGGCGTAATCGAACCTTGTTGGACATGGTTCGCTCTATGATGAGTCGTGCTTTGCTATCTATCTCTTTTTGGGGGTATGCCTTAGAGACTGCCGCCCATATCCTTAGCCGAGTCCTTACTAAGAAGGTTGCCAAAACACCTCACGAGATGTGGACGGGGAAAGCTCCTTCATTAGCACATATCAAGGTTTGGGGTTGCGAGGCTTTCGTAAGACGAGATACTCACGACAAGCTCGAACCTCGCAGTGAGCGATGTATTTTCATCGGCTACCCGTAGAAATCCTTTGGATATCTCTTCTATAGACCGAAGGACAATGTTGTCTTTGTTGCAAGGAGAGGAGTTTTCCGAGAACGAGAACTCATAAGCCAAGGAGACAGTGGGAGGCAAATCGATCTTGAAGATATTCAAGAGTCGATAGATGAAGGAACCTTTACCGCTGGAACTCAACCCGAGAAGGAAACTCCGGTTGAACCAATTGACATATCATTACCTCTTAGACGTTCTGAAAGAGTTAGGTTTCAAACCTAGATATATGGTTTTCATATTACTACCGAAGGGGACACGTATATTAGTGATAGTACACTAATAAATCTTGATGAACCTAATAGCTATAAGGAAGCCATGGCAGGCCCGGAGTCTGCGAAATGGAAAGAGGCAATAGAGAGCGAGATCCAATCCATGTATGATAACCAAGTTTGGAATTTGGTTGATAATGTGCCTGGACGTAAGACCGTTGGGTGCAAATGGATCTTCAAGAAGAAGACCGACGTGGATGGAAAGGTACACACGTTTAAAGCGCGACTAGTTACGAAGGGCTTTACTCAAACTCCCAGAGTTGACTATGAAGAGACCTTCTCACCAGTTGCGAAGATAAAATCTATTAGAGTGATGCTAGCTATTGCCGCATTTCATAATTATGAGATTTGGCAAATGGATGTCAAGACCGCTTTCCTTAACGGAAAGTTGGCTGAGGATGTTTACATGGCTCAGCCAGAGGGGTTTGTGGATCCGAAGCATCCGAATAGAGTGTGTAAGCTTGAGAAGTCCATTTATGGACTTAAGAAAGCGTCTCGCAGATGGAATCTTTGTTTCGATGAGAAAGTCAAAGAGTTTGGATTTGTACGAAGCGAAGATGAATCCTGTGTATATGTCAAAGCCAGTGGGAGTGTAGTAAGATTTCTCATTTTATATGTCGATGACATATTACTCATAGGAAACGACGTCCCGACTCTACAGGAGGTTAAGTCCTGGCTCGGGAAGTGCTTCGCTATGAAGGACCTCGGAGAGGCTTCCTATATTTTGGGAATAAGGATAGTAAGACAAAGAAGTAAGAGACTGATAGCACTTAGTTAGAACACTTACTTAGAGAAGGTACTAAAACGTTTTAGTATGGAAAACTCGAAGAAGGGAGAATTACCGATACAAAGCAATGCCAAGTTGAGTAAGACTCAAAGTCCGAGTACCGAAGCTGAGATAGCAGATATGAGCCGAGTTCCATACGCTTCCGTAGTTGGCTCAATCATGTACGCTATGACTTGTACTCGCCCTGATGTAGCCTTTGCTTTGAGCATGGTTAGTAGATATCAAGGGAACCCTGGCAAAGCCCATTGGGTTGCGGTGAAGAATATCCTTAAGTACCTTCGGAGAACGAAGGAATGGTTCTTAGTCCTTGGAGGGAGTGATGACTTAAAGGTGCGAGGGTATAGTGACACCAGTTTTCAAACCGATAGGGACAACTACCGTTCGCAGTCAGGCTGGGTCTTTACCCTAAATGAAGGAGCAGTGACATGGAAGAGTTCCAAGCAGGAAACCGTAGCTGATTCAACGTGCGAATCAGAGTACATCGCAGCAAGCGAAGCATCAAAAGAGGCAATATGGCTGAAGAACTTCATTGGAGATCTTGGAGTTGTACCTTCCATAAACGAGCCCATGGAGATTATCTGTGATAATGAAGGAGCGGTTGCCTTGACCAAGGAACCGAGGGATCATGGTAGATCAAGACATATCGACATAAAATATCACTTTATTAGACATCGTGTAGAAGAAGGACAACTCGTAGTAAAGAGGATATCATCGGAAGATAACCCAGCAGATCCGCTTACGAAGGGACTGAGTAGGGTTAAGCACTTGCAGCATGCTAGGAGCATCGGGCTGAAGGATGATGTTAGCATAGATTAGATAGTATTAGAAACGTGTAATAGATAAATGTAATTAACATTTGATGATTAAATAAAGGAGTTTTATTTATAAGTAATGTTACTGTCTTATGTTAATTGTTTAACTATTGTTTCACTTTGCATGTTTTGACTTCCAGAATAATTGAGTTTATTAGGAATACGAATTATTCAAAATTGTCCACAATCGTTCATATGTTGGAAGTAGGTATGAATGAAGATTGTCATGAATAGGTGTGTAGGGTGTCTAAATGGTTTTAGACATAGAAAAAGATTGCTGCAACATTCATGAGTGCTTATGAACTAGTTTTGAGCATTGGAACAAACCCGCTCTTTCTGGAATCACCTTAGGGAATGTGATTGTAAATGGGTGATCGCAAGACGATAATATCATATAGTCTTAAAACCTAGATATATGGTTTGTTATTGATTAATTGATTGTACATTCATAATGCGAAAACGCATTGGTAACTCGATGTTATAAAATGCATTGTTGTGTATAGTTGGTTAATGAATAAGTAAATGCATATAAGTCGAAGTTTATCTGTAACTTTTATCCTAGGAAGGAAAAAGTGATATCTCGGCCGCTCGATGATTTGATTTGACTTATGTGATGGGCCTGGTCAGAACTAAATTGATGTGTTCGATTAAGTTCTATGTCGAATAAATCGGAAATCGAGAAACCAAATGCTTGACTAACTATTCCATGGTATTGTCAGCATGATATCTAACAGAGGACTGTAAGATCCCTTATCTAAAGGACGAGATTGGTTAGATCAGAGTTTGACAGTGTCTTTGAGAGCTACGATTGCAAATCGGAATGTACCTGTGCATATAGTTACTAGACTTATCCAAGTGGGAGACTCTTGGAATAGTGTCTAAGGCTGCAACTATATTAGGCAAGTATTTGACCAGATTGTTCATGGTCCTTTTGGGTTGCCTTCACCATTGCAACTTGATAGGATGATTTATTAAGAGAGAGTAAATATTATTAGTATATTATGGGAATAATATAAAGAATAATATATAGTTATTTGATTAATATAAGTCATAGAATTAATTGGAATTAATTTGGTGACTTAAGGAGATTAATTAAATAAGAGGGTATAAACTATCAATTGTTTGATAGTTACACTTTAGACTATAAATCCTTATCCAGGATAGGTTGGACGATTTCTAGGGCTTGGATAAGCCAAAAATTGTCCATAGGGTTATCAAGGAAAGGATATGGATTAACTTAAAGTTTAAGTTATCCAATTAGGGTTTAAACTGTAACCCTTAAGGAGTCTACAAGTATAAATAGACCCCATGGGTGAGGGAATTCGACACAACATAAAAAGTAAGGATACTCTGGTCGAATTCCATCCCCTCTCCTCTCTCCCAAATCATCCTCCTTGCTATTGGTGTTTGTAAGCCATTAGAGGAGTGACAATTGTGACTCTACAAGCTCCATGACAACAAGAACAAGGAATCAAGAGGTATGATTCTAGATCTGTTTCAATATTGTTTTTACATCTAAATAGTCATTAGAAG
Organism: Lactuca saligna; assembly: GCF_052625555.1. Lineage (NCBI taxonomy): Eukaryota > Viridiplantae > Streptophyta > Magnoliopsida > Asterales > Asteraceae > Lactuca > Lactuca saligna. The sequence goes on along the minus strand of NC_136421.1, from coordinate 284,030,954 downwards.
TCTTGGATTCAAAGCATGTTTGATTAGAAATCCTAGATCCGAGCATTAGGGTTTTGCATGCGCACATAGGAAATTTCTTATGGCTAAAACCCATCACTATCACCCCAACTTCGAGGGAGTGTGTTAGCCTCCAAACCCACGACATTCAACAACGCCAAGGAACTGGCGCAATCTCTTGTCGATCATGGTGTCTGTCAGAGTGTCACGACCTTCGTCGCCGAACCAACCAAAGGAAGCAACAACAACGGCAATAATGTCAACAACAACAGCAAGAAGAAGTTCTGGAACAAGAGGAAAGGTCAAACTTCACAAGAACCTTCAAAGAAACAAATGGTGGGGGTCCATGCCGCTACTACCCCCACTGCAACCCCTGCTACCCCTGTACCAGCAAAGCAATATGATGGGAACCTGCCAAAATGCAACAAGTGCAATTACCACCACCACGGTAACTGCCGTGAAATGCACTATAAAAACTGCGATAGGAAAGGGCACACTGCCCGTTTCTGTAAGGCACCGGCGTGACCAATCACTCAAGTTCCTGGTACTGGAGTAAACCAGGCATGTTATGGGTGTGGAGAAACTAGGCACTTCAAGAGGGATTTCCCCAGGCAAGGAATGCTGGCGGTGTTGGAAGAGTGCTGGCTATAGGGAAAAATGAAGCAATAGCGGACCCCACGGTAGTTACGGGTAAGTTTCTTCTTGACAAGATTTATGCATGTATACTCTTTGACTGCGGTGCAGAGAGAAGTTTTGTGAGTCATAATTTCAAACACCTACTTAATCAAAAACCCCAACCACTCAATAAAATATTCACTGTAGAAATGGCAAATGGTAAAACGGAAAGCACAAGCGATATGTAGCCTTCACTATGCCGATATACTTTGTCACGAAAGGGTCGTTCGCCTCAATCTGTCAAACGGTGAAACTCTTGTCATTTCTGGTGACAAACCTAGTTCATATTTTCAAATCATCTCCTGTGTTAAAGCACGAAAATATCTTCGCAAAGAATATCATGCCTTTCTAGCCCACGTAATAGACAAGAAACGAGAATCAAAGAACATTAAAGATATTCCGGAAGTCTACAACTTCCCAGACATCTTTCTAGAAGACCTTCCAGGAATCCCACCAGAACGCCAAGTCGAGTTCAGAATCGACTTAATTCCCGAAGCTACTCCAGTAGCAAAATCGCCATACCATCTAGCCCTGGCCGAAATGCAGGAACTGTCCAGCCAACTAAATGAACTGTTGAGCAAAGGCTTCATCAGACCAAGCTTCTCACCATGGGGAGCACCAGTCCTATTCGTGAAAAAGAAAGACGGATCCTTCCGCATGTGCATCGATTACAGAGAACTGAATAAACTCACAATCAAAAATCGATATCCCTTACCGCGCATAGACGATTTGTTCGATCAACTACAAGGAGCATGCTACTTCTCAAAGATCGACCTAAGATCTGGTTATCACCAACTGCGAGTACTGGATGGAGACATCCCCAAAATGGCATTCCGAACACGCTATGGTCACTACGAGTTTGTAGTGATACCCTTCGGATTGAGAAATGCACCAACAATATTCATGGACTTGATGAACCAAGTATGTCGTCCCTTACTAGATAAATTCGTAATCATGTTCATAAATGATATACTCATCTATTGAAGAAGCTAGGAAGAACACAGCCAACACCTCTGCCAAGTTTTGGAAACATTGAGGGCAGGGAAGCTATACGTAAAATTTTCAAAATGCGAGTTTTGGATTCGGGAAGTAGATTTCCTAGGTCACGTTGTAAGCAAAGAGGGAATACACATGGACCCTTCCAAGATCAAGGCAATAGAGAGTTGGACGACTCCAAGAACCCCAACAGAAATCCGGCAATTTTTGGGACTCACCGGATATTACCGAAGGTTCATACAATACTTTTCGAAGGTTGCCAAGCCACTTACCACCCTAACTCAAAAGAGTGTGACCTTTGACTGGGGAGAAAAACAAGACATCGCGTTTCAGAAACTAAAGCGAGCGTTATGTAGTGCGCCCATCCTAACCTTGCCAGAAGGAATAGAGGACTTCGTAGTCTATTGTGATGTGTTGAACCAAGGACTTGGGTGTGTCCTGATGCAACGAGGGAAGGTCATCGCCTATGCCTCAATGCAACTAAAGACGCACGAAGTAAACTACATGACGCACGATCTTGAACTAGGAGCAGTCGTTTTTGCTCTAAAGATATGGAGGCACTATCTCTACGGCACGAAATGTACAATCTTCACCGATCATAAAAGCCTCCAGCATATCCTTAACTAGAAAGAACTTAACATGAGACAAAGACGACGGGTAGAACTGCTAAGTGATTACGAATGTGAAATTCAATATCATCCCGGAAAGGCTAACGTAGTGGCTGATGCACTCAGTCGAAAGGAATACTCGGGCCGCAAAGTGAAGTCTCTAACTATGACAATCCATTCACACCTGTCCCCGTAAATAAAGGAAGCCCAAATAGAAGCCTTAAAATCTGAAAATGTGACAGGAGAAGCCTTAAGGGGAATGGATAAGAAGCTTGAAGTCAAGAATGATGGAGTTCGTTACTTCATGGATCGGATGTGGACACCGAAGTTTGGTGGATTCAGAGAAGTCGTCATGAACGAAGCCCATAAGACACGATACTTCATACATCCCGGCTCTGATAAGATGTATTTGGACCTCAAGAAACTGTACTTGTGGCCGAACATGAAAGCTGAAATTGCTACCTACGTTAGCAAATGTCTAACGTGCACCAAATTCAAGGTGGAATACCAAAAGCCCTCGGGAGTTTTACAACAACCAGAAATACCCGAATGGAAGTGGGAGCGAATAACCATGGATTTCATCACCAAATTACCCAAAACGGCAAGCGGACTCGACACCATCTGGGTGATTGTCGACAGGTTAACTAAATCCGCACACTTCCTACCGATCAAAGAAAAGGATAAATTGGAGAAACTAACTAGAACATACCTCAGAGAGATTGTACGATTGCATGATGTACCCATATCCATTATCTCGGACCGAGACAGTAGATTCACCTCAAGGCTCTGGCAATCGCTGCAAAGATCCCTAGGCACGAGACTTGACATGAGTACTGCATTTCACCCACAAACCGACGGCCAGAGTGAGAGAACCATACAAACCCTAGAAGATATGCTGAGAGCTTGCGTCACCGATTTTGGCAAGGCATGGGACACCCATTTACCCCTGGTCGAGTTTTCGTACAACAATAGCTACCACACTAGCATCAAGGCTGCCCCGTTCGAAGCCCTCTATGGCCGTAAGTGCAGATCACATCTGTGCTGGGTTGAAGTAGGTGACACTTAGCTAGCAAGAGGACAAGCAATAAACAACACTCTCACTAGGCCAGAAATCATAAGGGAAACTACGAAGAAGATTGTTTAGATCCAGGAACGACTGAAAGCATTAAGGGACAGACAAAAGAGTTACGCAGATAAAAGACGAAATCCCTTGGAATTCCAGGTTGGAGACCATGTCCTACTAAAAGTCTCGCCCTGGAAAGGATTAATACATTTCGGAAAGCGTAGGAAACTGAATCCAAGGTACATCGGACCATTCAAGATCCTTGCCAGGATCGGTCCGGTGGCTTATAAACTTCGATTACCTCAGGAACTCCACAACGTACACCCTACCTTCCACGTGTCAAACCTAAAGAAGTGCTTGTCCGATGAGACCCTCATCGTCCCTCTGGACGAAATTGCAATAAATGAAAATCTTTAATTCATAGAAGAACCAGTAGAGATCATGGATCGGGAAATTAAAAGAACCAAACAAAGCCACATACCTATTGTGAAGGTTCGCTGGAACGCCAAGTGAGGACCTGAATACACCTGGGAACGCGAGGATCAGATGAAACAAAAGTACCTGCATCTTTTTCCTAACCTATAAACTCTATCTTAGATTAAATTTCGGGACGAAATTCCCTCTAACAAGGGGATGATGTGACAACCCATTATTTTTCCAAAGCAATGTCACACGTAAAAGTCTAATACAATGAAACTATTTGGAATCAACGGGATTAGCCTCAAAAATAAAATGTTCAAAATCTAAAGTTGAGATGCATCAAATGATAGATATCGTATCAAGGTTTCAAAAAAAAAAACATAAAGAACATTAAAAACCGAGTTATAATGAAAAGATTTCAACTACTCAAATATTCACGACACACCCGGTAAGACATTATTAAACGTAAAATAAGAAATTTCAATAAAATGAATTTTTGCCTTAAGTATCTATACAAAAGTCGTAGATTTCGTTAAACGGTGAACGTGCATAAAAAGATCGCCCAAATTGGACCTTGTATGAAGAAGTTACGAATTTTCAAAGTTTCGTAACAGTAGTAGAGAGCTAAAAACTCGAATTGAAGATCGAACGATATTTAGCTAACGTGACCTAAATGAGAGTTGAAGGTCTCCACACCGGGAGTAAGATGATAAAAAGACAAATGAAAACAGACATCGGATAAAGAAACTATGAATTTTTAACAGACTTTAGCAGTCCCGGCCTATTAAAAACATAGTATTAAAAATAAATTCAAAACTTGCTGACGGGGCCTAAATGAAAGTTGTAGAGCATAGTCTCACCTATGCATGGATATAAATAACGTAAAAAACGGAGCTTGTACGCAAAAGTTACGAAATTTAGAAGATTGAAGCTAGGATTACACCGAGCGTAATTCAGGAGTATGCCCAACGTACTCAGGTGCAGGGTTGAGTACCATCGGCTGCAGCTCTACGCCTAGCTAGACAAGAGTCGTAAGCCATGACGCAAAGTTACGCCCAGCATAACCGAAGTACACCCAGCATAACGCGTACGCCAAGCGTACTCCGGTGGTACGCCCAGGGTCCTCGGGTTTTCAGCCCTATAAATTGAAGGCTTAAGCTCCAGATTTTAGCACATATTTCTCAAACTCACACTTGCTCTCACACACTTGTAAGCACCAGAGGTCGTCCCAACACCCTCGATTTCTGCACTCGAGTCCCCGACGAAGGTTCTACGCTACCGAGATCCCTGAGAAGCTCAAAGACGCAACTTTCCGTAGTTGAAGTTCTGCCCGACTCTAGCCCCACTCTCTCCAAACCGAACAAGTGAGTTCATACCCCTACTTTTCAAGTCTTTTCATGTTTTAGGGGCGAAATACAAGTACAATACAAGAAAACGTATCGTTATAAATACAACATCTATCCTACTTTACGTATAAAGATTAACATTTTACCAAGTTATTTTCATCAAATGGAACATACTTTCTAAAACACTATAATCGGTATAGTTGCAAGTTATTCATACATCCTTAAGTATACATATTGAAAAACGAAATACTTTTATCTAAAGTAAAACAAAGACTTTCTTATCGTGAATCTCTTTATACTAAGTAATGTGAGATATTCAACTTCAACGTACTTTCTAGTATGCTTTTCAAGTCTTGTTATATAAACCATAATCTCTTGGAGGGAACGCATGATACTTGTGTATGGATCTATACGGGATTGACAATCCCGCACCTAAACTGTTAGCTACAGTTAGACCGGCAGGTCTGGGGTGACAAATGTCATAACACTACAACACCTGAAGAATGTTGTTATAGGCAGTCTGTATCGATAGTATGATTATAAAACTCACATGAAAGTATAAAAACAAACTTGATTTACGAGACTCATAAATGCGTTCAATATTTACTTTATTTTGAGCACAAGATTTATCTTTATCATAAGTACGAAAGATACTAACGCCCTCCAACTTTGGGAACTTTTCAAAAACTATATGTGGAAAATATTGGATGCTCTGGAAACTACATTATTTTATTATTTTCCAAAATGACATACTTTTCTACACAAAACTCTTATGTACTCACCAACTTTATTGTTGACACTTTTTCGAAACCACTTGTATTTCTCAAGGAATCGGTAATACAGGTAATGACCCGCTTTTACAGAAAAGAACACTATGGCATTTATTATCAAACATTTTAAACCATCTTATTGTAATATTCTTTTGGAAACGTGTATAATGCAACAGTGAACGTTTTTATTATATATATGATGGGTGTGTTAGTTTCTTTACGATATTCAATTGCTATGGTACTACGTGAAGTCATCCACCCCCGAATGTTTCCGCCATTCTGGTTTGGGGGTGTGACATGTGGGGCCTTGAAATCCTGGTCAAGGGTTAGGATTTGGGATAGGAGCCACCAGGGGTAGATTATTGACTTCTGGTTGGGAGTCAGAATCTTCTGGGAAATTTTCTGTGAAATCTTCATCCAATGGAATTTCATGATTGTCTTCTGGCTCCGCATCAGTGCATCCACCCTTACCTTGGTTGGGAAAGTATGGGTCGCTGGGGAGATGGGATCCAACCATGTTATATAAGTGAGAAAAGGGGTAAAAGAGATAGCTAATAAACATACTACTTAAGATAATTGTAGGATGATCTTTACTAGTTACTTCAATACTTGCCTAGTGCATACCAATCATATGCAACTAAAATATAATAGAACTTCGAATAAGCGAACCTAACTCTAAGTCCAGAACCAAACAAGGAACAAGAAGTAAATATGCAACTAAAACATAATAGACCTTCGAATAAGCGAACCTAACTCTAAGGCCAGAACCAAACAAGGAACAAGAAGTAAAGCAAAGATCACAGATTCTAAGTCTATGGCACCCTAGTTACATATAACCTTAGTGTATCCACTCAACAACTATTGACCTACTAATAAAGACCTTTTAGTTCTCAAATAAGTCATTATAGTAACACAAAATACTCCTATAGTATTTTATGTTTGTGTTATGTTCTAAAGTTTTCATTGTAGTAGTGTTGGTAAGTTTTTAGACTTGCTGCAACACCGCAACCATTCCTAGGACATGCTAATGACTTCTCGGAAAGATATAGTTGATCAGGTTATATCACTCCCAGATCTGATCATATGTGCCCAAGCCTACTTGTGTTGTCCAACAATCACAATACTTTTGTTTTGTCCTAGTATGACACTGATTTTAGTATGAATGCATGTATGTATACTTTAGTTAAATATTTTATTATTTAAAAAGTATAAACTCTTGCTCAGAGTATTTTAATCCCGATGTGTTTATAGTTGTATATCTTTTATGGGTTGATATACTCAATTCACTATAAACAAAGTTATGATACCAATCTATCACACCCCCAAAGCAGAACGACGGAAACATTCGGGGGGCGGAGGACGTTATGTACAGTATCATATCAATGCATAATAGTAAACAAGCAACAATATCATCCATTGCATTAATAATATAATTTAATACAAGTGTGTTCTGTATATAGTTATAATCAGCATTAAAGCTGGTGAGTTCATAAGTATTTGGTGTCAATGTTTGTATGAAAGAGTTTGTAAATATTTGTTGTAAATGTTTGTAAGAGTTCGATGTAATTGTTGTATCTCCTAGAAAATCTTGTATTTTCTACTTTATTATGAAATGTAGCCTTATACCAAGACCTGACTGTTCTGTATGTTTGTTCTTTTGTAAAAGTAAGTGTTTTTCCCAAGTATGACTATCATTACCAAAATATAGTTTTACATTACCGTTTATGTGAGAAGATGACAATGTGAATGCAATGGGAAAATAAAGATATACTGTAGTATTGTATATAAGTAACTACCAATGTACTAACTACCTTAAACCAGTTCGTTTAATTAAGGTAAAATGTGATGAGGTTATAGCCATACTTGATTGACTAGTAACACACGACGATCAAAGACGTCGAAATGGTATGACATTCGTAAGTTTACGTTTGTTTTCCCGAAAATCCGATATTTTCTTATAAAAGGAGTTATGAATCGTTGTTCGTATAAAATGAATCTATCGAACCACAAAAAACCTATATATTCCTAAAAGTGAGGAGTAGTCTTAAATGAACCAAGACCAAAAAAAAATGTAAGTAAATATGTCATACCTGAACTGAAAATGTATAGTTTTATCAATAAATAAAACTATAGGAAGCTTGAAATTGTACGTAAAAGTAAGTGTAATATTACTTTTTCCGTAAAACTGAATACCATAATAATTTTCTATCCTGTGAGTTTTCATAACCATACTAAGATAAATTTTCTTGTCGTGACGTTCTTCAGGAGTCGGAATGTTACGATAAGTGTAACCCCTTGGACTGTAGGTAACAATCAGGATGTGGGATCATCAGTCCCGTATAGATCTATACATGCTTTTCACGTTCTTCGGATGGAGATTCTGGTTATAAATCAGGGCTTTCTTGTATACTTTGATAGATATAGGGAGGACGAAATGCCTCACATATTCTCAACTAAGTTACGTTTTCTAAAAATGTATATGAATATTTTTGAAAAGATTACCCTTTCTACATTGTTGATAAAGGCATAATAATGATATTTATTTTCTTTGTACAAATGTAATGTTATAGTTGAAATGGTTACCCTTGGTATGATGTAGAATGAAAACATATAAATAAACATATTTCTATTTATAAAACATATTGTATCCCATGAGGGTAAAGTTGTGATGTGTGATGTTTGCATGTTAACAACTTCATATGATACTTAATACGATGGTATGAAAGTATAGCAAAAGATTGATGTTTTCACATGAGCCTAACTGTGTGTTTACTTGTATTCCCCCCTTAAAAGTGTTTAAAAGCATTTAAAAGCATTTAAAAGCATTTGAAAGTGTGATGATATGAGTATGAACTCACTTGATAACTGGTGATTTAGACAACGTTTCGTTTCTAGGAATGATCTTTCTCGACGTATCCCCGAGTTTCTGGTGAAGAACCGGGCTTCGTGCGGGAAGTACTTCAACCGGAAAGAAGGTCTTCTTGGGAATCTCGGGGCTTCAAACTTCCGTCAGAGCTTGGATATGAAATCGGGGCATCGGGGTAGTCGCGAGGGGTTAAACACAAAGCAAATGTAGGAAAGACGATAGAAATGAGCAGCCAAACTCGAAACCCTCGACTTCTATTTATAGGCTGTGATTTTGGAGCTCACGTCGTGAGGTCCAGATAGCCCCACGCTGGAATCCTATCCATCCCTGGCTCATGTCGTGAGCGTGGAGTGGCTCACGTCGTGATTCCTCTGACAGGGTGGGAATTCGTGTCCCGAAATTCAGAAATTCATATCTCTTGCATACGAGCTCCGATTTTGACGTTCTTTATATCCATGCGTACGTGAGATTATGCTCTACAACTTTCGTTTAGAATCCATTGGCTAATTTTGATTTTATTTTTAATATTATATTTTTAATAGGCCAGGACTAGAAAAGTCCGTTAAAATTTCATAACTTCTTCACCCGACGTCCATTTTCGTCTGACTTTTTACCGTTGTACTACTATTGACGAGATCTTCGATTCTCGTTTAGGTTGCGTTGGCTAAAAGTCGCTCGATCTCTATTTCGAGTTTTTAGCTGTCTACTACTATATCTGAAACTTAGAAAAATCATAACTTCCTCACATAAAGTCAGATGTGGACGTTCTTTTTATATATGATTATAGTTTAATGATATGTACGACTTTCATTTAGATACCTAAGGCTAAAAGTATTTTATTGAAATTTCGCGTTTTACGCTTAATAGTGTTTTACAGTATTTGTCGCGTATCTTTGATTGGTCATAAATTCTTCGTTATAAATCGGATCTTAGTGTTCTTTATATTTTTGAAAAACGTTGACACTATATCTATCATTTTATACATCCCAAACAGGGTTATTGAACAATCTATTTTTAACCTAAATTTGACTGGTATTATATTGTCTTGAAATATCGGGTTGTTATAGTTCGGGTCTGCATTTCGGTTATCAACATTACTTCGGTTCAAAATTTATGGTTCTTCAGCAGCGAGTTTTTGATGGGTTTTATACAAACAATCCTATGTGTGCATGCAACCCTAACTTGGATCTATGTTTTGCTATTAGATACACAACATTATGAACACAAGAATAAAACCCTAATGTGCATTGCTATTTTCGAAATTAACATACAAGGTTGTTTTACATACCTCTTGTTGTTATATTGCAATAACAACTTAAATCTTCAAATCCTAAGTCTTGAAAGCAAGCACCACAAGTGTAGTGCCTCTAATGGCTCACAAACACCACAAGCAATCGGAGAGGCTTAAGATAGAGGAGGGAGGAGTTGGAATTCGTCCTTGGGACCTCTTAGGAGCATGTACACGAATTCACAAGGCCTAGGGGTCTTTATATAGGGTTTAGATTAGGGTTTAAGTCCTTATCCTTATCCAGTTACTTGCCCACCAAGCAACCACAAGATAAGCCTTGAAAAACCCTTATACTCTTATCCTTGGACGATTTTAAGGATATCCTTATCCTTAAATTCGTTCATCCTTTAACAAGGATAAATATTGCCCTATCTTGCAACTATTTTATAATTACAATTCAGCACTCTAGTTTAATTAATTACACTTGATCACAAAATTAATTCCTAATTAATTATTGACCAATATTAATTAAACAAATATGATTTTCCTTTAATATATTATTCTTATAACATATTAATAAATCACAATAACTTCTCTCTCTATTTAATTTCTCCAGTCAAGTTGCTTTGGTGAAGGCAACCCAAAAGGACCATGCACAACCGGGTCAAGTACTTACGAAATATGGTTACGGGCTTAGACACTAATCAAAGAGTCTCCCACTTGGATAAGTCTAGTAACCACAAATGTAGCGTGCAACCCGATTAGCAATCGTAGCTCTCAAAGACGCTGTCAAACTTTGATCTTATCAGTAACCTATCCAATAGATAAGGGATCGTACAGTCCTCTGTTAGATATCATTCTGACAATTCTATGGAATGATCAGTCAAGCATTTAGGTTTCTCGATCTCCGATTTATTTGACATAGAACTTAATCAAACACATCAATTTAGTTATGACCGAGCCCGGTACATAAGTCAAATCAAATCATCGAGCGGCCGAGATATCTCTTCTACCCTCTTAGGATAAAATTTACAGATAAACTTCGACTTATATGCATTTACTTATTCAATAATCAACTATACACAACAATGCGTTTTATAACATTGAGTTACCAATGCATTTTCGCATTATCAATGTACAATCAATTAGCAAATAATAAACCATATATCTAGGTTTTAAGACTATATGATATTATCGTCTTACGATCACCTCTTATATATCATATTCCATACGGTGATTCCAGCAAGCGGGTTTGTTCCAATGCTCAAATCCAGTTCATAAGCACTCATGAACGTCGCAACAATCTTTTGCTATGTCTAATACCATTTAGACAATCTACGCACCAATTCACGACAATCTTCATTCATATCTACTTCCAACATATGAACGATTGTGGACAATTTGAATAATTCGATTATTCCTAATAAACTCAATTATTCTGGAAGTCAAAACATGCAAAGTGAAACAATAGTTAAACAATTAACATATGACAGTAACTTTACTTATAAATAAAACTTCTTTATTTAATCATCAAATGTCAATTACATTTATCTATTATACGTTTCTAAAACTATGTAATCTATGCTAATACCATCCTTCAGCCCAATACTCCTAGCATGCTGCAAGTGCTTAACCCTACTCAGTCCCTTCGTAAGCGGATCTGCTGGGTTATCTTCTGATGATATCCTCTTCACTACGAGTTGTCCTTCTTCTACACGATGTCTGATGAAATGATATTTTATGTCGATATGTCGAGATCTACCATGATCCTTCGGTTCCTTTATGGTGGATACAACTCCAAGGTCACCAATGAAGTTCTTCAGCCATATTGCCTCCTTCGACGCTTCGCTCGCTGCTATGTACTCTGATTCGCACGTTGAATCAACTACTGTTTCCTGTTTGGAACTCTTCCAAGTCACTGCTCCTCCATTAAGGGTAAAGACCCAGCCCGATTGCGAACTGTAGTTGTCCCTATCGGTTTGGAAGCTGGCATCACTATACCCTCGCACCTTCAAGTCATCACTCCCTCCGAGGACTAAAAACCATTCCTTCGTCCTCCGAAGGTACTTAAGGATATTCTTCACAGCAATCAAATGTGCTCTGCCAAGGTTCCCTTGATATCTACTAACCATGCTCAAAGCAAAGGCTACATCAGGGCGAGTACAAGTCATAGCGTACATGATTGAGCCAACTGTGGAAGCGTAAGGAACTCGGCTCATTTCAGCTATCTCAGCTTCGGTACTCGGACTTTGAGTCTTACTCAATCTGGCATTACTTTGTATTGGTAATTCTCCCTTCTTCGAGTTTTCCATACTAAAATGTTTTAGTACTTTCTCTAAGTAAGTGTTCTGACTAAGTCCAATTAGTCTCTTACTTCTTTCTCTTACTATCCTTATTCCCAAAATGTAAGAAGCTTCTCCGAGGTCCTTCATAGCGAAGCACTTCCCGAGCCAGGACTTAACCTCCTGCAAAGTCGGGATGCCGTTTCCTATGAGTAATATGTCATCGACATATAAAACTAGAAAGCTTACTATACTCCCACTGGCTTTGACATATACACATGACTCATCTTCGCTTCGTACAAATCCAAACTCTTTGAATTTCTCATCGAAGTAGAGATTCCCTCTGCGAGATGCTTGCTTAAGTCCATAAATGGACTTCTCAAGATTACACACTCTATTCGGATGCTTCGGATCCACAAACCCTTCTGGCTGGACCATGTAAACATCCTCAGCCAACTTTCCATTAAGGAAAGCGATCTTGACATCCATTTGCCAAATCTCATAATCATGAAATGCGGCAATAGTAAGCATTACCCTAATAGACTTTATTTTCGCAACTGGTGAGAAGGTCTCATCATAGTCAACTCCGGGAGTTTGAGTAAAGCCCTTCACAACCAATCGCGCTTTATATGTGTGTACCTTTCCATCCACGTCGGTATTCTTCTTGAAGATCCATTTACACCCAACGGTCTTACGTCCGGGCACATGATCAACCAAATTCCAAACTTGGTTATCATACATGGATTGGATCTCACTATCCATCGCCTCTTTCCATTTTGTAGACTTCAGGCCTGCCATGGCTTCCTTATAGCTATTAGGTTCATCAAGATTTACTAGTGTACCATCACTAATATACGTGTCCCCTTCGGTAGTAATATGAAAACCATAAGACTGGGGTTGAACTCTAACTCTATAAGAACGTCTAAGAGGTAAGGACTCGTCAATTGGTTCAACCGGAGTTTCCTCCTCGGGTTGAGTGCCAGCGGTAGAGGTTCCTTCATCTATCGACTCTTGAATCTCTTCAAGCTCGATTTGCCTCCCACTGTCCTCTTGGCCTATGAGTTCTCGCTCTCGGAAAACTCCTCTCCTCGCAACAAAGACAACATTGTCCTTCGGTCTATAGAAGAGATATCCAAAGGATTTCTGCTGGTAGCCGATGAAAATAAATCGCTCACTTCGAGGTTCGAGTTTTTCGTGAGTATCTCGTCTTACGAAAGCCTCGCAACCCCAAACCTTGATATGCGCCAACGGAGGAGCTTTCCCCGTCCACATCTCGTGAGGTGTTTTGGCAACCTTCTTAGTAGGGACTCGGTTAAGGATATGGGCAGCAGTCTCTAAGGCATACCCCCAAAAAGAGATTGATAGTGAAGCACGACTCATCATAGAGCGAACCATACCCAATAAGGTTCGATTACGCCTTTCTGCCACACCATTCAATTGTGGTGTCCTAGGTGGCGTCAATTGTGAAACTATTCCACACTCCTTGAGATATTTGTGGAATTCAAGACTTAGGTACTCTCCTCCTCGATCGGATCGAAGCATCTTGATCTTCCTGCCTAATTGATTCTCCACTTCATTCATAAACTCTTTGAACTTTTCAAAAGTTTCTGACTTTTGCTTGATTAAATAGATATACCCATATCTGTTATAGTCATCGGTAAAAGTCACGTAGAAGCGGTTCCCATCCTTCGTGGTTGATCTAAACAGTCCACATACATTGGTATGTATTAGGTCCAATAAACCTTCACTCCTTTCACACCTACCAGCGAAGGGTGACTTAGTCATTTTTCCAAGCAAACAAGATTCGCATGTGTCATCTTCCCTAAGGTCGAATGACTCCAACACTCCATCCTTTTGGAGTTGGGCTATGCGTTTCTTGTTGACATGTCCAAAACGACTATGCCACAAGGATGCTTTATCCAAACTATTGAAAGAATCTATAATCAAAACATCATTTCCTAAATTATCAACAATCATCACAGTTTCATAAATTCCATTACATGGTATAGCTTCAAAGTAAAAAACACCATTTAGATAAGCTAAAATAGAACCATTCTCATTATTAAAAGAAAATCTAAAACCTTGTCTACACAAACCATGAAATGAAATGATGTTTCTAGCCATTTTTGGCAAATAGCAACAATTTTCTAAATCTAAACATAAACTATTCCTAAGCACTAAAGAATATACTCCAATCTTGGTCACAGGCGACGATCTTCTGTTCCCCATGATTAGATTTATCCTTCCTTGCTTCACATCCTACTTCCTTTTAGTCCCTGCACATTAGAACAAATGTGGTAACCACAACCGGTATCAAGAACCCAAGAAGTAGCATGATTAGAATCGTTAGATTTAATTGTGTATATACTTGCGAAAGATGGCTTGATCTTTCCTTCCTTGATGGCTTGCAGGTACTCTGGGCAGCTTCTCTTCCAATGTCCTATCTTGTGGTAGTGGTGACATTCAGCCTCCTTAGGGTTAGAGTAGGGCTTAGCGGGATCAACTTTGGTCCCACTAGAAGAGGCACCATCTCGGGCTTTCACCTTGCATTGGTTTTTGGACGAAGCCTTCCTCTTCTTTCCCTTCCCTTGACCAATAGCCAAGACAAGAGCAGTGGCTGGATTGGGAGTTGGTGCAACAGACTTGTCTTTGAAGTTGCTCTCAGCGACCCTCAAGAGACCTTGGAGTTTGCTTAGTGTGACCTCCTCTTTGTTCATGTGGTAGGTCATCCTAAATTGATTGTAGCTTGGAGGCAAAGAGTGAAGCACCATGTCGATTGCCAAGTCTTCCCCAAAGTCAACATTCAACTTGCGAAGACGATCGACATACCTTTGCATCTTTTGCAGGTGCACGGTAAGAGACTCTCGATGACCCATCTTAGCGGAAATCATGTTAGTGAAGATCTCATAACGCTCTTGTCTCGCGTTTTGGTGGTATCACTCCAATAAGTCTTGATGCATCTCATACGGGTACATGTCCTCATAGGAATTTTGGAATTCGGAGTTCATTATGGCTATCATGATGCAGTGAACCTTCGTTGCATCATGCTCATGAGTCTCAAAGGCACTCATTTCAGCCAGGGTAGCAATTTCAGCATTGATCTTTTCAAGCTTCTCATCGAGGACATACTCCTTGTCTTCGTAGCGAGCGATTGTGCGAATGTATCTTATCCGTTCGCTAAAGTTCGTTCCATCGAAAGTAACCTTTTGGCAAAGGCTCATCAATGTGAAGGAACTATCGGCAACGTTGTTTGATTTCAACATCTACAAAAGGAAAGGACAAAGATAGATTAGAATATGAATCCCTAATAATCACCCAATAAGAAAATTAGGGCTAGAATCCAACAACAATATTTACATCTTAGAAACGGGATGTCGTAATCTAAATGCAAATAATTTGAAGGTAAGTGAATGACGATTCACTAATTCTCCATCATGAAAAACCTAACTCTAAGTTCTAAATGTATTGAGAATTCCTAGGTTCGGATGAGATTCATTGAAACTTTTCAATGGCATGTTTAAATCTCGATATGCCCCTCTCGTTTGTGACTGGGATACCGAGGATCACAAAGTGGGTGTGAGTTACCATGCAAATTCACATGGTGCCTTCGTTGTAGCGATCACCTATTCGATGTGCCGGTAAACCACACACGCTCCATCAAACTATGATAAACAATGAATCACCCTTTGCCACCTTCGCTTAGAACCAATTAGTGTGCCGGTAAACCACACACGCTCCATTAACTTCTTAGCAAGGTGCAAAGTGTAATTTCATGGGATTGTATCAATTCACTTTTCCTAAAGCAACTAAGATTGGGAAATTTTAGAAAACATGTAGTTACTTTGTATTTCTTATTATACTTTTAATGAGAGGATGAGGTTGCCTTATCCTACCCGTTCGGCTAACGACCCTCCACCGATCAAGCAAGCGGTGGGTGTGAGGGTACACCCATTAAGCGCCATTTTATAGGCCGCAACCTTATACCCACCTTTTAGACCGGTTTCGTGAATGAGGCCTACTAACGGTAAGACTAGCATTTTAATTATACATATATATATATTTATTAAGCTGGTAATAGTATAATAGTATATGGTGTATTTTAAACATTTCAAAAATACTAGGGTTTTAATCTTTAATTAAAATTTTCGAAATTTATTGTCACTTAAATTAAAATTTTAATTATTAAAACTCTTGATTTAATAATTATCTTAAATTAAACTATTAATTTGTATTATCAAATCATAAGGGATTATCTAGATCTAAAAGATCATTATCATTTAAACATTTAAATTATCCTAATCCCTTAAATCCCTCCATAAATTTCGAAAATAGGGATGGGATAATTCATGATCTTTAATTACCATATTTAACTATTAAAGGATACTTACAAGATATGGGATTATCCAAATCCCTAAAATTTAGGATCTTATCTTGGGGAAGGAGGCAAATCTCGAAATCTAAGGGTTTGCAAACCCTAGATTTCGAAATCTTGGATTGAAAGGAAAGGATTCAAAAACCCTTTCAAGATTTTCGCAAATTAGGGTTAGGAAACCCTAATCTCGAAATCTATGGCCTCCTAAGGTTTATTGGCAATAAACCCTAATTTGTCAAGTTCATACCATTGAATAAAAGTAATTGAAAACATGTTAACCAATGGCTCTGATACCACTGATGGGTTTTATACAAACAATCCTATGTGTGCATGCAACCCTAACTTGGATCTATGTTTTGCTATTAGATACACAACATTATGAACACAAGAATAAAACCCTAATGTGCATTGCTATTTTTGAAATTAACATACAAGGTTGTTTTACATACCTCTTGTTGTTATATTGCAATAACAACTTAAATCTTCAAATCCTAAGTCTTGAAAGCAAGCACCACAAGTGTAGTGCCTCTAATGGCTCACAAACACCACAAGCAATCGGAGAGGCTTAAGATAGAGGAGGGAGGAGTTGGAATTCGTCCTTGGGACCTCTTAGGAGCATGTACACGAATTCACAAGGCCTAGGGGTCTTTATATAGGGTTTAGATTAGGGTTTAAGTCCTTATCCTTATCCAGTTACTTGCCCACCAAGCAACCACAAGATAAGCCTTGAAAAACCCTTATCCTCTTATCCTTGGACGATTTTAAGGATATCCTTATCCTTAAATTCGTTCATCCTTTAACAAGGATAAATATTGCCCTATCTTGCAACTATCTTATAATTACAATTCAGCCCCTCTAGTTTAATTAATTACACTTGATCACAAAATTAATTCCTAATTAATTATTGACCAATATTAATTAAACAATATGATTTTCCTTTAATATATTATTCTTATAACATATTAATAAATCACAATAACTTCTCTCTCTATTTAATTTCTTCAGTCAAGTTGCTTTGGTGAAGGCAACCCAGAAGGACCATGCACAACCGGGTCAAGTACTTACCAAATATGGTTATGGGCTTAGACACTAATCGAACAGTTATATCATATATATTCTACAATTTTTATTCAGTTCGGCAATACATCTCCATGTCTACCCATGACCAGAAAAATAAAATCCTCATTTTACAGGTCGATGCTCACATCAAGGGGGAGCGTGCGTTGCTCCATCATATCTGACATATTCTTTTGCCTAGTTTCATGGTAATTTTTTATCTTTATTGCATGGTCAATCAAAAATAGGGGGAGAATCATGAGCATCCATTGTAATTTTATTATTGGAGTTTGAATTTTAGAGACATTTGAAGATGGAGATTGATTTAGTATTGTGATGTGGCACTGATTTTTGATCTTTACATATCGAATTTTTAGCATTACTAGATGTTCTTCGGATTACAATTATTTATCTTCAGACTCTACACTTTAGGGATGTATCATTTGTGTTTGCATATGGATCACATCTTATGATTGTTCGAGTTTGGATTTGCGATACTTTGAAGACAAATATTCTTTTAGTGATGCGACGTGACACTGATTTTTGATCTTCTAATCAATTTTTAGGCATTGCTAGATCTTTATTCAGATCCATATTACTTATTATTCAGACTTTACTTTGGGATGCTTCACATTTTTAACAGGTTATTCTTCCGAGATTATTTGGTGCATTATCACTTGTGTTCGGAATGTTGAACACGTTGTGTGATCCGAAATTGTGCTATTTGATTCAACAGTCGAAGGGAGATTGTGAATATGATTAGTTTTTGGGGACTGATCAATTTTGGAGATTGATATTTCATATTTTTATTCAGAGATTGGGGTCCTGTGTGAGTTCTTTGATGCTAGAGATTGCATTTCTAGATTCCGATATCACAATAACTTCAGCTCTTTCGAGACACTTCAGCACCAAAGCCTACCCGTCAGATGTTCTACCTATTATTATTGCTTATTACCCTCACAATTTCCTAGAATTTATGGGAGATTGTTGGAGCATGAAAATGCTTTACAATGTTGATTGATTTATTAGGTTAGAATATTCCATTATATGAGAGTATATTCCCTTTACTAGTATATAGAGTGGAGGTGAGTGGTCATTTATGTAAGAGTGCACTTATGTAGACTTTAGGCTAGAGAGAGTTTAGATGGGGTCTCTCCCCATCCATGAGTGTTGTTCATGTTATATGTTGTTTATTGCAATATATTCATCACAATTTACTCACATATTTTGTTAATCATTGTTCATATACGGTTTTCTTCTTGATATTATTATTCACACCAATCCAATCGAAAAAATAGGAACCTACACATATAAATTTTTGAAGTGATAAGGAGGATTATGCATCTAAGCATAACTAAAAACTTGCTCGACCATAATATACCCACGATTCAGGTACCCTGAACAACTGTTTTGGTGTAAAGAATGTCCTGGAGAGGAACCATAGCGGACATGTCAACAGAAGTCGAAAGCATGATCTTGAGAAAGTGATTGGTCATGCACCAGTCATCACACCTGAAACCACAACCTATCACGATGGAAGAAGTTTAGGAAATGATGCAAGCCATGCTAGACCGACGGATGGAGGAAACAAGGTGACTACTTCAGAAGAATAAGGATGCACTTAGCGCACCAGTTGTGAAACCTGAACTGGATGAGGAATAGTCCAAAGAGGGGAGTTATAGTAGGACTGTTCACCAAGCTAAACCACAAAGGGTTAGAAGGAACAACCCTAATGAGGAGATTGAAAGGAACGAATGCAAGTATAAGGACTTCACGACTGGAAAACAGTCAACTTCTAAAGGAAAGGAAGTTCCAATTGGAGTTACATATTAGATTTATGAGATGAAACTAGCCTTCATAACATGTGGTTGCAAGGGTAAGTTGTAGACCACTTATGTTGTGCGTTAATTTACGGGTGGAGCTGTTCATTGGTGGAAAACATTGGGAAATATCATAAGCCCTAACGAGCCGCTACAAATGACATCAGAAAAATTCTTGGTACACTTCAAGCGCAAATTCCGCTCAACCCAAAACATGATAGAGCTAGAGAATAAGTTTCAGACATTAAAGAAGGGAAACTTGTATGTTGATGAATACACCAATTCCTTTACAGACAACAGGGAGTTTACCTTGATCCTTGTACCCAAAAAGCTTTAAAAATCAATAGGTACTCTAAAGGACTACCATAGAAGTACATTGTGCCAGTTAAGTAGGTTGTAACTTTTGAAGCAGCCATCTGGGTTGTAAGATATATGGAAAGCATGATGAAAGAAAGAACCACCGACAAAGTCAAAAGTTGGAGAGAAAGTGAAGAGCAAAGGATTCTCAAAATTCGATAAAAAGAGTAAATTATCAAAGTTTGTCCCCAACTACAATATGTCTGGAAGTAACAAAGAATCCAAGCGGTGTGAAAAATGTAGAAGGAAGCATTTGGGGCAATCCAAGGAAGAAGTGACTTGCTACAAGTGTGGAGATCCATAATCGAAGTTGTTGATGAGGAAAAGCACAAGATCTTATTCGATGTAATCGAAGGAGATCTAGTGGAGGATAAATACAAGACCATAAAATTCATATTTCATATTGAAAAAAGGGAGATGCACAAGTTCTAATTGTGACACATATGATTCTTATCGCAATTCATGGAATTTTACAAGATGATGTCCAACATTCTATCACTAAGATTTATTTGTTTTTTAACAACATTCACTCAAAGGTTATTGATGTAGAAGATTTTGATCAATGGAAGAAAGACGTTTATGTTACACTTTGTGAACTAGAGATGTACTTTCCACCCTTATTTTTTGATATAATGGTTCACCTCCTATCTCATATTGTACAATAAATTAAGGCTTATGGTCCTGTATTCTTACGGTATATGTACCCTTTTGAAAGATACATGGATATCCTAAAAGGTTATGTAAGAAACCGTAATCAGCCTGAGGACAATATTATTGAAGGGTATACTTCTGAAGAGGTTATTAAGTTCTACCAAGGTAATCCTATTAATAATATATTATAGTTATAATAATGTATAATATATTACATATAATATAACTTTTTTATAGGCTATATGAAAGATGTCGAAAGTGTTGGTGTTCCTAAAACTCGTCATTTAGGTCGAGAAGGTAAGGGAGGAGTCAGTTTGAAAATAACCATGCCAACTTATGAAGAGTTACAAGTTGCACATTTAGTGGTCCTAAAACACATGACATGTCTTATTCCTTACGTTGGTGAACACGTGGACATGTTAAAGTCGAAATACTCGGGTAACGAACAAATGTGGTACATAAAAAATCATAACAAAGAGTTTTCGAGGTGGATGGAAAGGAAAGTAGCGGGGACTAATGTTGATGAAACCATGAAAAGGTCGGGATGTGGTCCAGAATGTAGATTTAAATCTTATCAAGGGTACGACATTAACGATTATACGTTTTACACCAAAGATCAAGATGAAAAAAGTACAATGTTGAATAGTGGAGTTATAATGACAACATCAACGACCGAATTCGACAGACCGGATCGTGATACTTTGATAAGAATAGCCAAAGATTCTTATTATGGTGCTATACAAAAAATATGGGAGTTGAACTATTATGACTTTGTTATTCCTGTGTTCAAATGTAAGTGGGTGAATAACCATACATGTGTTCCAGTTCATAAAGATGCTTTTATACTTGTCGGCCTTACAACTAATGGCTACGTATATGAGTCATTCGTTCTCGCAAAACATGTCATGCAATTTTTCTTTATCAAATACCCGAGCAAGAAAAAAGAGCACATAATCTTACAAGGCAAATGACGTATTCTTGGTGTTGATAATGTCATTGACGAAGAAGAATACACCCACTTTGATGATCTATCGCCATTTTCGGTTGGTATTGAACCGAGTAATTACGATAATATTGAATGCACAACATTCGTACGATCTAACATCCAAGGGACATGTGTTGATTAAGTGCATGAATATATATATATATATATATATATATATATATATATATATATATATATATATATTTCATTTTTGAATATTGTTTTTACATGATTTTCGTAAAAAATAGTATCGAATGATAAAGTAAGAACAATATTGTCCTTATCTTTTGATAATTACAATGTTCGTATAATTGTTATAAGTGGAAATATTGAATAACATTTAAATGTATCATGAAAGACTTTTATTTGTGGTGTGCATTTTACTGTATCAATAAGGCTTTTGCTTGTTCTGTTAACAAAATAGAACAATGTACATTTATAGGAAGGTAATGTACTTTGTAACGTCAATACAACCCCAAAAATAAACCAAACCGCATTAAAAGATAATATAAACTGCCTTAAAAGATACTGAAAGCCCCTTGAAAAACAAATAAAAAGCATCAAGGAAAAAAAACATACCAACTAAGAAAAAAAACATAAAAAAAGAAAAAAAATTTGCCTCAAAGAAGCATAAAAAAAACCAAAAGACCTCAAAAAAGCATCTAAAAATCATCAACTAAAATAGCATCAAAAAATCAAAAAACACATCAAAACATATAATGATTATCAACCATTTGATTATAATATTTATCTAAGGATAAGGTTATTCTTTAATGGATCGCACAGATTGAGTTTTTGATTGAGTTGTATTTTAGAGAAGATAGTTTTGTATTGTTATTTTCTTTTTTAGATAAACTAAATTTTTAAATTTAAAAAGCAGCAAGTAATAATTTTTTAAATTTTACAATTAATTAATGTACAATCTATTGGTAAAATGAAAAAAAAATCATTATAGCTAAGTCCAATTCTTTAAAGACGTACATCAATATTCACGAAGGAGTTGGTTAAAAAAAAAAAGAACCAAACATTCAATTATCTAAGTTATGGAATACCACCTGCCTTTTCTCCTTATGTGTTGTTGCGAATGTATCCATTGGTAAGATGGGAAAACATAGTGTTACCAATATATATGGAAGAATAACGATGAATTCTAGTTCTTTGTGCCAGAATGCGTCAAGAAGAGTCAGATATCCACCTTATAAACCATGAGCTTACCGGAAATTCCAACTCAAATCTATAAACCCTAACCCTAAAAGCCTAAACACGAAACCTTGAACCTTAAACCGTACACCCTAACCAATAAACACTAAACCTAAAACCCCAAAACTTAAACCCCAACACTAAACCCTTAAACCCAAAACTACAACTCAAATCCATAAACAGTAAACCGTAAATCCTAAACCCTGAACCTTAAACCATAAACATTAAACCGTAAACCCTACACCCTAAACACTAAACCTTAAACACTAACCCTAAACCCTAAACCATACACCATAAAACCAAAACACTAAACCCTTAAACCCTAAACCCTAAACCCTAAACCATAAGCCCTAAACCCTAAACCCTAAACCCTTAAACCCAAAACCCTAAACCCAAAACTCACTCTCAAATCCATAAACCGTAAACCGTAAACCCTAAACGTTAAAACCTAAACCCTAAACCCTTAAACCTTACACCCTAAGCATTAAACCATAAATACTAACCCTAAGCCCTAAACCACTAAACCTAAACCCTTAAACCCTAAACCCAAAAACATAAACCCTAAACCCTAAACCCTAAACCTTAAACCCAAAATTCCAACTCAAATCCATAAATAGTAAATCGTAAATCGTAGGCCCTAAACCCTAAACCCTAAACCATAAACATTAAACCATAAACCCTAAACACTAAACCTTAATTTCTAACCCTAATTATTATTATTATTATTATTATTATTATTATTATTATTATTATTGTTGTTGTTGTTGTTGTTGTTGTTGTTGTTGTTGAGAGTATTATTAGTATGTTTACAAATAATTAATAACATTTTGTTGATATGTGTGAAGGCAAAAAGTGCAAATACTAAAGAAAGCAATGCTAAAAGGAAATTCATTATGCACTTAGGACGATGTGGATGGAAGGGTCTCAAAAAAAAGACATATTATATGGCCTCAACTTGTATCAAAATCCGAGTTTTTGAATCGTATACAAAATGAACAGTTTAGGTTGTATTTAATGGCTTTCGCAATAAAAAAAACTAAGAAACCAATACGTACGATCTTCCACAAGGGATAATTGAAGATTTTAATTTTTTGGTAAACAATTATGTTATTCACTTGATAAAGATTTTGATTTTTTAGTAAATATATCTTACCAAGTATTTTTTTTCATAAGAACAAGAAGAGAAAAGAATGATAGTCGATGGGAGTTATTTTAAAAAATAAAGAAGACCCATTAGTTAGACTTTTGGAAGCGAGCATGGGGGCCATCACGGACAATATCCAATAT
This sequence comes from Lactuca saligna, assembly GCF_052625555.1. Taxonomy (NCBI): domain Eukaryota; kingdom Viridiplantae; phylum Streptophyta; class Magnoliopsida; order Asterales; family Asteraceae; genus Lactuca; species Lactuca saligna. Next base: position 284,006,975 of record NC_136421.1, on the reverse strand, counting down.
CGTTTTCCCTACTTAGGTTTACGGTGGATTGTTTAAGAATGTGGAAAATAGTCGAAGAAATATACCACAGGTTGACATGATCCCAACATTCCATGAATCTAGTGGTGCATCTGGTGGACGGTTGACATAATATCCACCTATTGAGGTAATATATTTATAGTTTCCACATAATATATATATATATATATATATATATATATATATATATATATATATTACAAGTTATGTTTTTTATATTATATTTACAAAAAATGTTGTATGATTTGCAGGTTAGGACAGAATGTTATTTGCTAGTGAATGTGGCTGACAACCAATTAAAGGCAGCTTACGATATTGCATGACCATTATTTGAAACGATCATACATTCAAAACCTATAAATAAAGGTTGTGTGAAAGTTCAGGTTGATGAAATCGTCAAAATATATGAGAACTTTCATGTGCATGCCTTCACACAAACGAAAGAAGTTGAATTCGTTAAACATCTTCTGCATACCCTCGTTCAGTGGTCGAGATATGCAATAAAGGTATATTTATATTTAAATATAACTATATATATATATATATATATATATATATATATATATATATATATTAGCTTGTGAATAAGGCACCTAGAAAGTCATATAGTGGCACGGTAAAGGGGTCGACTCGTGGCTTGCCACATACATGCTGATGACATCACAACGACTTCAGTTTATCGTCCACAAGTAGTCGACCGGTTCACTCTTATTTTATGTTAATTTAGTTTGATTTGTTAACATTATAGCAATTTGTTTATTATTTTAGTTTGAGGAAAACCTTATTGCTTATCATCATGACATTAATGAACATTTTCAAGGTGGTTTACTTGATATGGTTAGTCTTTAAAACTTGTTTTATGCTTGGATTTATTATGTTTGTTTTTAGATGTTTTATGTTTGTATATAATCATATCTAAGTACTAATGTTTTGTGTTTGTTTTTAGATATTATATATGAATCCACCACAAGTAGATTTAAATGCACCCGGAGTCGGAGCCAAACCCGAACACGAACACGAGTATGAAATCTGAATCAAAATCCGAACTCAAACCCGGACCCAAAACCAAATTCTATAAACTTGAAGATCCTGAGATGGGTATAGCCTTGAGCAAAGCACAATAATTAAGACCTGAAATTCTATCTATTGCTTTTCAAGTATCACAGTTTTTTGGGAATGCAATTGTCACTAATACTTTTTCACCCAAAGGGATGTATTGCCGCAGGGTTCAAGTTACCATCCCATGTATCCACGCAATACAACTATTTTTAATAGATTTGCTTTATTATAGCCTTATGCATTGGTTTGCGATGGAATTTTTTTTTTAATACAATATAATAACATTTTAGATATAATTAATTTTATTAACAATGTGTAATATATATATATATATATATATATATATATATATATATATATATATATATATAGATATATATATATATATATGCTTTTTTTAGGTCGCCCAATTTCCAATGCACTTTTTTTGATCCGCTTTGCATTACAAACTTAGATACTAAAAAGAACCTGTTGCCCGTCGTTGAACATATCAACGAAGTATTTTCGTATCATAAAGGCAAAAAAATATTTTCTTGCTCCATATTTACAGAGGTACTTTTTTTTTTCTTTTCATAATATGTTCACATACATATACACACTACACATATATGCTTACTTGTTAAATAATTCTTATTTTTGTAGTAGACATTGAGTGCTTTTTATCCTATGTTCGGAAACCAAATTTGGTTATATTCTTGACTCTTTAATTTATAAAAAGAACAAGGAATAGAAAAAGGATGATTACCTCTTTGCTTCTTTAATTAATAATGTTTTCCCGGAACAATTTAATAAGTAGGAAACGGTAAATGTATATATCTATTAGTTTTTATCGAGATCATTCAACATGATTTAGAAAATAAAGTAAGTATTTTGAATATATTTTAAGTAAGTATTTTGAATATATATATATATATATATATATATATATATATATATATATATATATATAAAATTTTTTGTTTCATGCAGTTTTGGAAAAAGATAAGTTTTGCTTTGGCCAATAAACTTGAAGACATGGTCTTAGAAATAATACCTCATTTAATTGACATGGTGAACCTGGTTAGAAAAGAACTTTGTAAGAATTATAATGTTTTGTGTTTTTTATTATAACTAAAGTGTAAATTAGAAATTATTATATTGTAACACCGTAAAAAAAATTAAGACAATTTTTTTTCACTTTTTAAAACCAAATTCATTCATAATCATTTTCAAGAAAACATTGTATCAACATTATCTCATTACAAATCCCAAGATCAAATCATAATAAACTCCAAGGGTGTGTGTGTGTGTTTGTGTACTAATCATGTTGGCGCCTTCCCGCGATCATCGCTGGTACGTGAGACACATAACACAAAACATTGTAAGTATAAATGCTTAGTGAGTTCCCCAATATACCACTCTAACACATATTAGCCACTCAAGGCTATAACTCTGTTGAACCTCTGGTCGGTGTCTCATAGTGGAGCCCTCCAGTTCCAGCTCTCTGTGGGCCTTCTGGCCCTAACACTGTGGACCCAAAGGTCCTAACTCTATGGATCCACTAGTCCTAACTCTGAAACTCTTAATCATGCATATCACATATCACAATAAATCTCAACACATAAATAGCATACAAATACATGGTCACATAGCTCTAAAATATATTGTAACATAACCTTGTTACCACTCTAGGTAAAGTATAGTGAGAAGACTCACCTCAGATGTCTCGGTAAACTCTGACTCGGTAGAATATGATCTAGCCTCCGCCTAATCACATAAAATAAATACCCTCATGAATATAACTCTGGGGACTAGACTCAACCCTCTCATGGCACCCTTAGAAGGGTGAAAAACCATTTTACCCCTCTCTTGGCTCAAAGGCCCACATTGTTGACCAAACCCTAAAAGTCAACAAAAGTCAACGATCAACTTGACCCGACTCGTCGAGTGCACTTAGGTGACTCGGCGAGTCTACACGTGTGCACTAACTCCTTAGTCCCACATGGAACGTCGACTTCCTCCCCTTGCTCAACGAGTCACACCTGGCATGAATCATGGGGCCACCCCGACTCAACTCACCGAGTATCAAGAACAACTCGGTGAGTTCCACCTTGAAATCCAGTACTCTAATCCCCCCTCTGAATTACTGAGTTATTTCCCAAAATCGGAAAGTCTACTCACTGAGTGATTTACGTGAAACCCTAACCTTACTCGCCGAGTTGATGGGTTTTGGTCATAAGAACATCCTATGTGCTCAGACAAACCCTAATGCTTGGATCTAGTTTTCTCTATTGTACATGCAAGTTATCCAAGACTATAAACCCTAATTCTAGCATTCAAGTAATCATATTAACATGAGAATAGGTTTAAGATCAGACCTTGATTGTTATGTAGCAATCAGAATCTCAATTCCTCCTTGTATTGACTTTAGAAAGCTTAGAGTCACAAATGTCACTCCTCTAATGGTTCACAAACACCAAGAGCAAGAGGATGAAGAGGAGAGAGGATGGAGGCTGCCCAAAAACGTATGAAACCCTAAAAGGATGCTTAGCCACGTTTTTGGGTCATAAGGGATGTATATATAGTTAGGCTTATCTAACAAGGAAACCCTAATTTGGATGCTTAAGCCCTAAGCAACCCATGGACCCGCTTTCCTTAAGGCCTTGGATGATTTCTCATGGGTTTCCCCATAGAATTCGTCCACCCCTTAATATAAGGCAATCCATAGCCCAAATTGCAATTATCTTATAATTACAATTCTAGTCCCTTAAGTTTAGTTAATCTCTTTTAGTCACAAAACTAATTACCAATTAATTCTTGACTAATATTAATTAAACAATATGATTTCTCCTTTAATATATTATTCTCATAATATATTAATAAATCATATTTAATCCTTTATCTCCATAATTCATCCTATCAAGTTGCTTTGGTGAAGGCAACCCAAAAGGACCATGCACCATCGGGTCAAGTACATACCAAAATAGTTATGGACTTAGACACTAATCCAACAGTCTCCCACTTGGATAAGTCTAATAACTATTATGCGTATGACTTCAGATCCTGATCTGCAATCGTAGCTTTCCAAAGCCGTTGTCAACTCTGATCCTATCAGATACGCGTGTCCTTTAGATAAGGGATCATATATTCCTCCATTCTCGATATCGTATGAGGCATGATTTCTAATCATTCTCTTTGTACTATTTCTTGGCTTCCGATTTATGACGATTGACTAATTGAACAAATCAAATTATCCCTAGCCCGGCCGAGCTTTTACGTTTGTCATCACTAAATCATCGAGGGGCCCAAAGATATCGCTTTTATCCTACTTTAGATAAAAGGAATGGATAAACTTTGAGACAATGCTTGCTTGTGCGCACTCACCGAATCACACACAACGATATGTTTTATAACACCAAGTTACTGGTGCGTTTACATATTATCAATGTGCAACCGATTTGTAAGATACAACTCACATATCTTAGTTTTAAGAATATAAGATGTTATCGTCTCACCAATCACTCGTGATATAATTCATGGAGTGATCCAAGTGAGCGTGGGTTTAATCCAATGCTCAAATCTTATTCATAAGCACTCATGAACGTTGCAGCAAACATTTACTTATGTCTAATACTCTTTTAGATAATCCACACACCAATTCACGACAGTCTTCATTCATATTACTTCCAACATATGAATGACTATGGCCCGTTCGAATAATTTGACTGTTCTAAACCAATTAAATTATTCAGGAAGTCAAAACATGCAAAGTGAAACACAAGAATAATACTAATCCCATATGGCCTCAAACCTTTGAGCATAAATAAAACACCTTTTATTTATCACCATATTGATTACTCATTATTTGTCGTTTCGGGTAATCGACTTCTTACTTGAATTATTACACTTGTCCTATGCTCCTAGCATGCACACAATGTTTACCTATGGTTCTTTCTTTGTGAAATATATCAAATTGAACACATTTCCAATCATTCTCATTTCACAACTCCGAATCCTTTTCCATAAGTGAATGAATATCAAATTCTTGCTACTTATAAAATATGCTAGATTCTAACATTTTATGCAATGATCCTTTCGTAATGTCACTGCACCAAAGTCACAAAGACTATTGCCAATGATATTACAAAGTCCTCTATCGGAGATTGTTACAAGATAATTCCATAGATATGATGTCTCTCACTCAAGGTACATTCCTTTGAATATCCTTTTGCATAAATGTTTGTAATCTAGACATAGATTTTCAATATTTAATTCCCAATATGGACACGTTTCCATATTTTCAATATGACAACTTATTCTTAATAGAATCTTATCTGTTCATAATAATGTCGATATGGTCCATCCAATATGGAAACATTTCCATATTTTCCATATGACAACTCATTCTTAATAGAATCTTTTCTATTCATAATAATGTCGATATGGTCCATCCAATACATTGCTTCCAACTACTCACAAGCAACCAATCCTTGTCGAACTTTGGATTGTCCTTTCATAGTTGTTTAATTATTTTAGTCAAAACCGATTCTAGTCCCTTTTCCCTCTAAATGCGCTATACATTTGGAAAATTTTAGAATGGTCAAATATTAAAGCATTTGCAATCAACACTATACCCGAAGCGTATGGGGCACGATGCATAATGTTTTATTTGCTATGTTCTCAAAATTCGAATTGTGAAGAGGAATGTCGTAATCATAATCGAAATTTTAAGAACACACTATGTACCTTTGACTAAATTTATTAACATTTCTCAACCTAAGCCTTTAGATTTGAAATGACACATAATATTCTCTCCCTTAATTATAGCAAAACAACTTTACAACCCTTACGACTTTGCAAGGTATAACTCTTGTTTTCGATAACTAATATTGCCAACTTGCAATACATGCCTTAATAATCATACAATCATAACATTTATGCTCCCACAATCATGATGATTATTATAAAACATAACACTTATGCTCCCACTAGCTTTGACATGTATTCAGAAACAGCTTAACTTTCAGAAAAACAATACTTATTGAATTTCTTAAGTTCATGTTTCTAATACATAGTGCTTTGATAATATTTTATCAATGCTTCTTGAACTTATACACCTTTGCCTTAGATAGTTCATATGTGTGTCTAAACAATTAAGACTAATTGCCAAACCTCACAATTCAAATCATGGAAAGGGATACCGTAACCACAATCGAATTCAAGAATGCAATTTTACAATCACTATCTTCTTAAAATCTTTCTAAGTGAAAGCATTTAACTCAGAATCATTTTCATGAAGGAGGAAATCTTATGACACTTAGATTTAAACGGTGTATGTGTTTCTATCCATGCGAATTTGTTAAAACCAAGGTTTACGACAAATTCAAACTCATATGGACCGAACTTTCTTAATCTTGATTTCTTGCCTTATGGTAGCACGGCTGCCCACCATGTCTTCCAAGTAGTTAAGCAACTCACTGTTTCCTATCAATGTAATTTCCATTGATCAAGGTCCTTGCCTTTTATGCATTCATATGAGAACTCATAGGATTCACATGCATAATTAACTAAATTGGAACAACACAGAAACAAAATAATGTTAACATGATAGGTTGTTAACCTTAACTCGTGTGCTAGTGATGATCGATAAGGTTTATTTGATTTGTTCTTGAAACCTTTCAAGACCATTAAGACTCCCACTGACTCCTTGGCATATAATATTCTCTTTTCAATAAACATTTCTTGACAAACAAATATTCAAGAGTTAGTGTAGTTTTTATCAAAACACTTCATAAAGTGGTCCTAGTCGGTCTTTGTCTTATCCAAGACATCACAACTTTCCACATTTGATGAACGTTATAAACCTTTTAATACTTGTCACTCATTGTCACAATCTTACCTCTAAGACTTGTTTTGGAACGAAGTATGATTGACTTTTTGATTTAACCATTTCTTTAATTCTTGATTCCTCTTCTTAAACATATAATTGTACTAAGACTCACTTAGAGGATCTGATGAGATTAAACTAACCTTTAATCTATAAAGATCGATTAGATCTTGAACAAATATATAAACATAAAACAATATGAACGCAATAATAAGAACATGTCAAGATGGAATCAAACGTGTCGAATGATTAAACAAAATCCTCAGAAGAGCTCTATTAGGAACATCAACTGTAGAGGATTGGAAGGTTACAAGAACGATTAAAGAAACCTGTTACCGTCTAGATGAATTGCTATTTCGTAGATCTCTAAAAATGTTAACCTAATATGCATGCAAGCGAAGACTTATATACAAAACATAAAAGGTTCTCGGTTGGACAGGCCCAAACCGGAATACAAAATAACTTATGCTATCGAGCCCAAAAGACGCAATCTTCAAAATAATCTTCAGCCCAACACACTCCCCCTTTGTGTCAATTTGGAGCGAGACCTTCACTAGGTACTTGGGCCAGCAGCTGAAGCAGGTACCTTCTTCTTCACGGTGCTAAACAGACATTTGGTGATGGAGAGAATGGTCTGTCTAAACCGAATGTACCAATTAATCATATCTTCGAAGTACTTGATGTCATCAGCCGTGTTCTCTTTACACCGTTTGATAATGAATAACACATGCTCCAAACAAGTTGTGGTGTAAAGGTGCTTGTCAGCTAAAGCGAAGAGACATTTCTATCCTTCCGCTCTAGTGAACATAACCGAGTTGCATCTCGGGTCGATCCTACCCAATTGCATTTGGTTGAGATCACTGGCCGATCCCACAGGAGCAATCTTTGGTTTCTTCTTGAAGACTGTGGCGACCTCCTGATCCATTAGGGCAACCTCCATGATGTAGCAGGCTAACATCCTTTTGACATGGTCTAGAATGGGACCATATTCGGCTTCATTAGTCAAAAGGATATTATACAGGAAAATCCAATCATGAGGATTTAGATTCGGTAGATCTTCCAGGGAGATAATATGAGCAGTTCTTGCAGATCCCCGAATCAACTTGAACCGAACGTTTATAAAACGACCTTCGGTATAAGGTTTTAGCACCCGAACGTTTACAATCTTCTGGGCGCTCCAAGTGAGGTATTGAGGACGAGCAGCCGCCAGATAGAAGTCAATGAGCTCCCTGTCAAGCTCAGCATTCGGGTGAGGGACTTCAAAGATGTTTGAGAAGACGTGGAAGATGAACGCCTTTCGAGTCAGCGGCATATCGAACTGCGAATCGACAGTGTTGTTGCAGTCGAACGAGATAACCGGCTCGAGCCATAAAATGCTAGGAGTTTCTATGGCCTCTTTAATCAAACGTTCCCTGGTCCAGGCAGGGAAGAGAGTCTTCCGACTCTCAAGGAGATCGTGGGCTTCCTTTTGTTTGCGTTCAGCTTCTGCAGCCTCTCGCGCCACACGACTGGCATCATCGTCAACCTTGCGACTGTTCTTTCTTTTTAAAATGTCAGCAATGGTCTCCTTGTCTCCTTCTTCATCTTCTTCCTCAGCTAAGTTTTTGCCTTTGTTCTTCACACCCGAGCCTAAAGCTTGACCAGTTGGAGATGGTTCGGTCGTGTGAGTAGCTTTGGAGGAAGGAGGTGGTTTCGATCCTGTCTTCTCATCTCCCCCTTGTTTCGGAATGGACACGAAACTCGGTAGCCCTTCGACTTTGTTGAGAAGATCGATGGCCGGAGAGAGTTTTTCAGCGAGGGAACGCCTCACCGAAAAGTTTAGAATGGGATCATGTGCTTCCAGGATGTTGGATATTGCAGCGTGGACATCCGAAACACACGTTTTGATCACCTCCCTTTCGGATCGAAGATCTTCCAGTTGTTGTTGGGAGTTGGAGAGTTGTGTGCTCTTGACCTCGAGGGCGGTTGTTTTGCTCGCCAGATCGTCCATCAACGAATGCTCGGTTGCAAGATCCTCTTATAGCTTGGCGAGGCGAGCATCGATGGAGGCACGAAGTGCCGAGTTGTCGTCGCTTAGGTTTTGGCAAAGAGTAGCGAACGAAGTCAACTCCGATGAGACAAAGTTGGCCAATTGCTGAACAATTGGTTCCAAAGATATCCTGGTGGCATGGGCGCTTTCCTGCAAGGACTTCAGCAGGTCAGAAGCGTATGAGAATAGTTTATCGACTTTTGTGGTCGCTGCCTCACAGGCTCTAGTGGAGGCATCAATTGCAGCAGTTGCTGAGGCCACCGAATCATGTTGAGCCCTAGAGAAGGCATCAACAATTTTCTGAAGGGCAGCTTCAGAAAGAGAGGACTGCTGGTTAGAAGAGGAGGCGAGAAGTAGGTCAATCTTCTCGTTAAGCTCTTTGAGATGCTTCTTTGTCACTGGATCATCATCCTCCTCGTCACTCTGAACCTGAAACGGACTATAGTAGACCGAATCAAAGATCATATTTTCACCACCAAGATAAGGGTTTTCGCCCTCAGAGGCATTTTCAGGAGATGAAGGGGGTGGTGAAGTTGGGGGTGTTGTAGGTTTGGTAGGATCAGGTTGAGTGGGTGTTGGTGTAATTTTAGGTGGTGGTTGAGTATGGGTAGTTTCGGTTGTATGGGTTTCAGTTTGTGGTGGTTCGGTTACATGAGGTGATTCGGTTGTAGTGGTAAAGATAGGTGGAGGTGAAGGAACTGGGGAAGTGGGAAGTTCCATCTCTGGGGTAGGGGACTGAGGTGGTGTGTTGCCTCGTTGAGGAGATTCGTCTCCTTGAGAGCCGTCAGAACCTGAACTCTCACCCTCAGAGTCACTCGAAGAAGAGGGAATTATAAGCTTTCGCTTCGGTTGAGTCTTCCTCCTCTTCGGCTGTGGGGATTGTGCAGCCTTCGTTTGTTTCCTCTTTTTGGGAGAAGGTCCCTTTGGAGCTTTGGATGCATGCTTCCCTTTTTCCGCCTTTTTGCCCCTGCTCACCGGTTTGTCTGCATCGTGAATCGACCTGAGCATATCCGGTGTCAGTTCCCTTGGACCAGTTGGCCTAAGATCCTTGATCTTCCGAATTAACCTGCTGTCAGATGGCACGTCGCCATACATTGACTCCGGGATGGAGCCAATGAAGGAAAATTTCGATGCATCTGAGACGATGATCTTCTTGGTATGGAACATACCGACAGAAGACATTGATGCACCGTCAGCAGTAGGAACATCAAATCTATCCATGGCCCATTTTGTAATCAAGATCCAGAATCGGGCCAATGACACCTCAGAGTGTCGGGATGATGAGGAGAGGCTCTGGATAAGTTGTTGCCATAGGACAAACCCATAGTCCAGGTTAATCCCATTGTAAACCCCGTACATTATTGTTAGGAAGAGACGACTTGCACCGTCGGATCCTGAGCTCCTTTCCGACAAGCCCTTGAAAAGGACTGTAAATAGCCCATTCCACTGTGGCGGCAGGCAAGACTTTTTAAATTTAGCGACAGAGGTGAGAACCTCTGTGTATCCCATGTTGTAAAACATGTTATACAGATGACCAATCTGAATCGACTCCGAATGAACTCTTGAAGGGTCAACAGCAAACCCTAGCAAGGTGCAGAAGCGTTGGCGAGAGACTGAGGTCTTGTGTTCTGCAATCTCGAAAAACACCCGGTCGACGGCCTTGTCGTAGTATGCAGTCGCGTAAACCTGCGCTAGGGCCACCATTGGCACAGATTCAATTCTAGAGAGAGCCGGAACAAGTTGGGAATACTTCAAACATTCTATGACCGGCGACATATAGGATTCATACGCCAGTGTGTTAAGATCAATAACCAGACATTGTTGTGGGCGAATGGGAAGGATCTGTGAGGTAGCATGAACGGAAGATGAATCAGCCATTTTTGCAGGTATGAAGAAGATGATGAACAGGAAACTGTTTGGGAGTATTTGCTCGTTGGAAATTTTGGAAGCAGTAAAGAGGTAAAAGGTGGTGTTGAGGGCTATTTATAGTGGGTGATAGGAGAGAGAAAAATCAATTCAAATCTCTTATGGAAATTTGAACCGGGTTCTTGAGTGACAGATGGATGACAGTTGAGGCGTGCGATGATCACGTAGGAGAGAGAGTGTCAGGTTCCTAGGATCACGCCGCCCAACAAGCGCTGTTTCAGAGAGACAAGCCGTTACTATTTCCACACGTGCATTTAATGCCACAGGACAAGAGAGAACTTAAGGTTTAAGAGTGGATTCCCGTTAAATTACGATCAAACATTTATTAAGAAATGTTGAAAGGCTTCTTTTAATTAGGCTAAATAAGGGTGGCTTGGAAAAATATAAAATCTCAGAAGAAAATTAAAAACTGGATCCCAAGGGAAGAAATGTTATGGTGTTTAACAATTTCATAGGAATCACACAAAGTAGAATTTGAGATTTTAGTAGGGTACATTCGTCAATTCTTTAGTGAAAACTTGAGCAACTTAATTGTTCACCGTCAGTTCATTAGGTGTTGAATTTTGGGTTTCACTTAGCTCGTAGTGACACGAGACTAAGATCATAAACACAGATGTTGTGTAACCATAAACCTCAGCGGTAATTTCTGAGAGTCTCAAGGGTTACTATGATGGAATGAGTGTAGTGGAGAAGTAAAGTGGAGATGGTGTAAGAGAATGTAGTACCTCTGCTGCGAAAATTAGGACCAAGCAGGAAACTCTTAACTCATGTGAGAAAAGAGTGAGGTAGCTCACGATTAGAATAAATGAGTTAGCCTTATTGGGAAGACAAGGTTTGTGTATACCAGGTCATGAAGGCCATTATTCAAAATCTTATGAGGCTTGAGACACATACAACAGCATGCTTCTAGGGACACTTAGGTAATTCATCAAATTTATCCCCATAAACGAACACGAACACACAAGAAATAAAAAAAAATATTTTGGAGTTTTTGAGATTAAAAAAAAAAATAAGCAAGAAGAAAAGAAAAAGAATAAAACTTAAAAAAAAAAACTTTGGAAAGAATATGAAAAACCGAACCCGAACGTTCGGTTGGTTTCGGTTCAAGAAAATTTTGAAAAACCGAATCTGAACCTTCGGTTGGTTTCGGTTTAGGAAAATTTTGAAAAACCGAACCCGAACCTTCGGTTGGTTTCGGTTCAACAAAATTTTGAAAAACCTAACCCGAACCTTCGGTAGGTTTCGGTTTTGAAGAAATTTTGAGAAACCAAGGAATTTAGACATACAAGGAAAAAAAATTTAACACAAGGAAAAACAAAATTGTACAATAAATATATAACAGAGAAAGACTACCTTTGAAATAATGAGCGAGGCAGATAGTTGAACCGAACCCGAACGTTCGGTTGGTTTCGCTTCTTACGTTTGAGGTTGAGAGGTAGTGTGAGGTACTGAATCTGATTCCATCATACCTAGCCCTTGCAATATTTTATTGAATGATGCTTCAGGAAGAGCTTTGGTAAAGACGTCAGCTAGTTGATCAGTGGTTCTTACGAAGTGAACTTCGACGTTTCCATCTTCCACGTGATCTTTGATGAAGTGATACCTCAGTGCTATGTGTTTGGTTTTAGAGTGTTGCACTGGGTTATGACAGATCCTAATTGCACTTTCAGAGTCACAATATAGTGGGATCTTCTTCATATTGAGTCCATAGTCTCGAAGTTGACTCTGGATCCAAATCACTTGTGATGTGCAGGATGCAGCGGCAATGTATTCCGCTTCGGCAGTAGACAATGACACACACGTTTGTTTCTTGGATTGCCAGCTGACCAACTTCCCGTCAATGAATTGACAGCCACCAGTTGTGCTTTTACGGTCGAGTCCACATCCTCCAAGGTCAGCATCAGAATAGGCTTGAACGAAGAAGCCTGAGTTGGATGGATACCATAGACCTAAGGAGGTGGTTCGTTTGAGATAGCGTAAGATGTTTTTCACTGCAAGCATGTGAGGTTCGCGTGGGTTTGCCTGAAATCGAGCACAATAACACACAGAAAACATGATATCAGGTCTGCTAGCAGTTAGATACATCAGTGAGCCTATCATTTGACGATAGAGCGTGATATCGACAGCCGGTTTGTCTAAAGATGGGGTAAGCTTGGTGCCGAATGCCATTGGGACTTTGACTTTTGAGTCTCCCATCATGCCAAACTTTGCTAGGAGAGTCTTCGTGTAAGCTTCCTGATTAATAAAGATGCCTTCGGGTCCCTGTCTTATGTTTAAACCAAGGAAAAAGTTAATAGGACCCATTGAGCTCATTTCAAACTTAGTCTCCATCAGCTTTCTGAAGTCAGCTGTTAAGCTGGGATTCGTGGAGCCAAAGATGATGTCATCGACATAAATTTGAACTATCATAAGGTGGTTACCTTCCTTTTTGCGAAAGAAGGTTGGGTCAACCGAACCTTGTTTAAATTTAGACATCTTCAAAAATTTTGTAAGCGTTTCATACCAGGCTCTCGGAGCTTGTTTGAGGCTGTACACAGCTTTATCCAGAATATAGCAATGATTTGGATGCTTTTCGTTCACAAACCCAGGAGGTTGCTCCACATACACAGTTTCTTCGAGTTCTCCATTGAGAAATGCACACTTGACGTCCATTTGGAAAACCTCAAAGTTTTTGTGAGCAGCATAAGCCAGATATATTCTAACAGATTCTAGCCTAGCTACTGGAGCAAAAGTCTCTTCATAGTCTATCCCTTCCTCCTGACAGTATCCCTTTACAACCAGACGAGCCTTGTTCCTTATAACATTACCTTCCTTGTCCATTTTGTTCCTAAAAACCCATTTGAGACCCACAACCGAAGCATCTTGAGGAGTTGGAATGAGGCGCCAGACTTTGTTCCTTTCAAATTCGTTCAGTTCATCCTGCATTGCTTCAACCCAATCAGAGTGATCTAGGGCAGTGTTAACTGTCTTCGGTTCAACTTTTGATACGAATGAGTTAAACATACAAAACTCAACCTTTGAAAATAAGGATGTTTGTTTTGCCTTCAGTTGTGATCGGGTCAGAACCTTTTCAGATACATCACCAACTACTTGAGAGATAGGATGATCTCTGGTCCATTTGATAAGAGGAGGGTAATTTGGATCAAAGGTTGGGTCTAGTTCAGCATTAATCATTTCTTCTGGCTCAGATTGGCTATCGTACTCAAGCGTCATATCATTATGTTCCCCCTCAATTGATGAGCTTTGAGAAACATGAGGTGCAGGTGTCTCTTGTGGTGCTGAGCTTCCAGGCGTTGAAGCACCTTCGGTTGGAGAGGTATCATCGGTTGGAGAAGCACCTTCGGGTGATGAAGGACCTTCGGTTGAAGTGGTAGAATTTGGCTCCCCCTGGACTTGTGAGCTTGGCTCCTCCTCGACTTGTGAGCTTGGCTCCCCCTCGACTTGTGAGCTTGGCTCCCCCTCGACATGAGCGTTGTTGGAAGGAGAGTCATTAGTGGTCGATCCTCCTTCATGCATTCTTCTTGCAGCATCTTCGACAATCTGCTTCATATGATCAACTTTGTTGTCTGCTGCACCTGCTTCGGAGAGTGAAGCTTTCTCTGGTTCGTCAAAGAGCTCCAGAAATGTCTCGTATAAATTGGCGACCGAGACTGTGACCTGGCCAGTTAGAGGAAAGATTTCCCCAGTGGTGTCTTCTTTGGCCTGTAGCTTCTTGACATAGCTATCGTCAAAGGTCACATAGTATGTCTCTTCAATCCTTCTCGAACGCTTGTTTAGGACCCTGTACGCCTTGGATGTGAGCGAGTAACCCAAAAAAATTCCCTCGTCAGCTTTGACATCAAACTTGTTGCGGTGTTCTTTAGAATTAAAGATGAAACACCTTGAGCCGAACACATGGAAAAATTTTCACATTGGGCTTTCTGTTGTTTAGTATCTCATATGGAGTGATCGTGAAACGATTGTTGAGATAGGACCTGTTCTGTGTAAAACAAGCAGCCGAAATAGCGTCAGCCCAAAAATAAAGAGGTAAGGAAGCGAAACTTAGCATAGTTCGGGCAGCTTCACACAAAGATCGGTTTCGTCTTTCGACTATTCCGTTCTGTTGTGGTGTGTAGGGAGCTGAGAAATTGTGACTAATTCCCTTTTCTGCAAGAAACTCTTCAAACTCCCTGTTCTTGAATTCGAGACCATTGTCGCTCCTGATGTTGCGGACGACCTTCTTGAGCTCTATTTCAATTTGCTTGATAAACACTTTCAGCTTTTGAGTCGCTTCAGATTTGAGCTTTAGAAAGAATACCCATGTAAATTGTGAAAAGTCATCAACAATAACAAGAATATACTTGCTACCACCGATGCTTTCGATAGATGAAGGACCACACAAATCGATATGAAGTAATTCGAGTGGTTCAACAACTTTTGTGTTGATTATAGATGGGTGACTTTGATGACTCTGCTTCCCCATTTCGCATGCAGCACACAAATGATCTCTGTCGAACTTGAGCAATGGAAGACCCCTAACATGACCTCCAGTGACAAGTCGGTTGATATCTTTAAAATTGAGATGAGAGAGTCTTCGGTGCCACAACCAGCTTTCGTCGGATTGAGCTTTTGATAACAAGCATATACCTGGGTTTCCTTTGATGGGTTTAAGGTTTAAGGGAAACATTTCACCCTTTCGCTCTGACTTGAGAATCACTTTCTTTGTCCTTTTCTCTACGATTTCAGAACCTTCATCATCAAATGAGACTTTGAGACCTGTTCCTCCAACAAGCTAAGATACACTAATGAGGTTGTGTTGGAGTCCTTCCACATAAGCCACTTTCCTTATAGTAAAGTCCCCATTTGTTATCATCCCGTATCCCTTTATGGTGCCGAAAGAATTATTTCCAAACTTGATGTTGCCACCATTTGCAAGGGATCTGTATTCCCTAAGCTCCTCTTTCCTCCCTGTCATGTGACGTGAGCAGCCACTATCGATGTACCATTCTTCGTCGAACTGCTCGTCACTTATAACCTGCAAAAATTAGGCAGATTTAGGAACCCAAAGTTTCTTGGGTCCTCGTGAGCTTTTCATGGGAACAGGAACAGTAAGAGAGATGTCAACTAGATAAGTTCGTTTTATAAGAGTTGTTTCATCTTTCTTTTTAATGGTAAAAACTTTTATTTTGTTAGGATTGGGTGTGTTCGGTTTGGACTCTGGTTTGGATTCATTGACCTTCTGCTTTCCCTTTTGTTCAGCTGACGAATGAGATTTTTGAGAACTAGTGGAGTTAGCTTTAGAACAAGATGAAGATGAATCGGTGGAAGTAGAAGAATTAGAAGAACGAGAAGAATTAGAAGAACGAGAAGAATTAGAATGAGAGAATTTGGATTGAGAGGACTTCCTTGCTGGAGACTCGAGGTGACCTTTTTGCTTTTGATCGTTGGAGGAACTGACCTTAGAGTCTTGATCTCTTTTGACTTCAGAACCGAACCTTTGCCTTCGGTTGATATTTTCTCGTGAACCGAACCTTGGCTTTCGGTTGTTGTGACTTTCAGGCTTTCCTACAGGATTGTTTTCATACTTCAGATTCTTGTCTTGGTGTGAGAAATATGCATTCTGGGAATGCCAGAATTGTTTCCTTTCAGAAAGGTTCTTCCTGTATCTATTGTTCCTTTCTCTCTTTCTATTCCTCATCTGTTTAGGTTGATGATGAACATTCGCTTTCGTTTTCGGTGTCTCCTTGGCTGGTTCCTTTTGAATTGTAGGAGTTTTACTTTGAGCCGAAGGAGCAGAGGGAATGTCTGTAGAAGTTCCACTTTGAGCTGAGGGAGTAGAGGTAGCGTGTTCTTTTGCCGAACGATCATCCTCCTGAGGAATTTATTTTGTACCACTGGTGCTTGGCTCATCGAAATTATCCGGCTTATTCAAGGGTCCAGGTATGTATCTTCCTTTGCTCTTCCAGGAAGTTCTTTCAGATAAACCAATAGTTTCGTTTGCATTATCTATTGGAGCTTCCCAGAAGTACTCATCGCAGCCATCAGCATTGTCTTCGTTTACAATAACTGTGAGTTCAGCTGTTTGATGTTCGGTAACTCCTGTCACCTTGTATACTTGATTCGGAGTGGTCCTGACCTTTTGATACACAACTGCTTTCTCAACTAATATCGGGGACTTTTGATGGGACAATCGAGCGAACTCCACTGAATTTTCAGAAATAAGATTCTTGTGGTTTTCAGGTTCGTTTTTAATAAATTCTGAGCAGTCAACTGTGTCCTCTACAGAAATTTCACTCATGTTTTCGTCCTCGTTAAGCTCAGATGCATTTTCAACATCAATTTTGTTTTCTGAGCTTACGTTGGCGTTTAAAGAGTCAAATTTTTGCATGGTTTCGGTTCTCAGTTTAAGTCTGTCATTTTCATCCAAAAGGTTTTTAAGCATGTCCTTGTGGTCCTTGGATTTAATGAAGGACTCAATTTTGTCCAGTCCATACATGTAGGTCGGATTGACATCATCGGACGATATCACACTCTCACAATTGTAGGCTTCGGCATCGATTTCATCCTCCTTAAACTCTAGGAAGGGCAAAATCATGCGATGGATCTTTTGGCCTATTTCACAATCCAAGTGAAGCTGAGTAATATTAGAATACAAACGTTTAGCAATTAAACAAAAAACATTCCGCTGTTTTAAATATTTTTAAATTGTCTCTTTGCAAATAAATGTTTTCGTCTTTAACTTTAACTAATTCCGACTCCTTTAACTCAATCCACATTCTCCGCTCCTCACTCTTCGACGTCACCCTGCTTAATTGATCAGTTAGGTTAGAATTGGTGACTCGAGTTTGAGTTAAGCTACTATCTAGATGAGAAATTCTTGTATTAATGTTTTTTAGTTCTTTCTCATATGAGGATGGTGGTACTTTGGATAAAATAAAAACAGATTGTACCTTCTTTATCAGTTCATCGAGCTCATTGAACTACTGGCTAAGTGGTTTGGCCGTAAAGCACATGTCCTCCTGTACCTTCGGTCCATCGCTTCCTCCATCGGTGTTGTATCCCCTCATTTGAGATACGTCAGTCACCATGAAGCACCTTCCTCCACTGCTTTCCTCCTTAGCCACATAATCCTTTCCATGGGTAGGCTTCCTTACTTCATCGTCTTCAGAGTCGGTAGACCAAACTTCCGTGCTACCGAACTCGTCATCTTTAACCGAACCCTGCACAATGAGAGCATTAATAGAGGGGGTTAGCGGTAGAGTTCTTCTTTCTCAACTCGTCCAATCTTTTCTGCAACACAGCTTCCTCATCATTTCCATCATCCTTTTCAGCCATCTTCTTAAGGACACAGTCCTTAGCATAGTGGTTTTTCCCACCATAGTAGAAACAGCTTACTCCGGAATCGCCATCCACCTTCGGTTCCTTCTTGTGCTCCTCAGCCTTCGGTTCATTGTTCACCTTTTCAGAGCTGTAACTCCCCTGCCAGTTTCGGTTTTTGTTGCTGGGGAATCTCTTCTTTATGAACCTCTTGGGATTGGACACCGTCATGGCATAATCCTCAGACGTGAGATCATATTCCTCCAAGTTGAGGTCTTCATCCTCCATCACGGCTTTACTTTTAGATAGGAGGGCCAACGAACCAAGACTAGAAACAACGTTCTTTTCTTGCACCACAATCTTCTCTTGGGACTTAAGAACACCCACCAGTTTCGCCAAAGAGTATGATTTAAACTGCTCATGGGCTTTGACTGTGGAAACTACTGCTCTCCATTCAGACCTCAGTCCGTTCAAGAAAGTAACCTTCTGTTCGATAAGCTTCCTTTCAATATCGTGTTTGATCATCTTGCTGAGAAGATGATTGAAGCGATCAAACGTCTGGGTCACCGTTTCTTCGGCTCCTTGCCTGAATTCTCCAAACTCAGATAAAAGCAAAGTTTGAATAGAATGTTCAAGATCCTCGTCTGTAGAGTACAGTTCACGAAGTCTATCCCAAACTTCCTTTGCCGTCGTGCATGAGCTGACCAACCTAAATGTGTCAGACTGAAGGGCGAATCTGATCAACCTTAACACCTTAATATTGCACTGGAATTTATCCTTTTCATCTTGTGCAATATCCTTCACGTCCTTTAGCAGATCATTGTACTCGTTTTGTGTTTTGATGATTCTGGACGATGCAGAATGAGAAAACGGTCCATTGGTGATGGCTTCCCATATGAGGTACCCATTATCCTCCGATCCAATCACGTAGTCTTCAAAGTGATGCGCCCATACTTCATAGTCATGGGTGTATAAGATTGGAATCTTTGTCGTTGAACCGATGCTGTTGGAAATATTAATAAGGTTTGATTGCATCGCGTCCATTATGATCGTAAAAACCTATTCAAAGATCAGACTTGTAATAAAGCAGATTAGGGCAAAACAATAAATATCAAGATACGTCAATAAAGAGATGACGGCTCAATAAATATTGATAATTGCGGAAAAACCCTAATGGAAATCTTTTTCACAGAAAAGATGTGTATTGATTACACAGCCTCCTGCTCTGATACCAATTGATGAGATTAAACTAACCTTTAATCTATAAAGATCGATTAGATCTTGAACAAATATATAAACATAAAACAATATGAACGCAATAATAAGAACAAGTCAAGATGGAATCAAACGTGTCGAATGATTAAACAAAATCCTCAGAAGAGCTCTATTAGGAACATCAACTGTAGAGGATTGGAAGGTTACAAGAACGATTAAAGAAACCTGTTATCGTCTAGATGAATCGCTATTTCGTAGATCTCTAAAAACGTTAACCTAATATGCATGCAAGCGAAGACTTATATACAAAACATAAAAGGTTCTCGGTTGGACAGGCCCAAACCGGAATACAAAATAACTTATGCTATCGAGCCCAAAAGAGGCAATCTTCAAAATAATCTTCAGCCCAACAGGATCATTTGGGATATGGTTCTTAATCATTAAGACCTATCATAAAACATAAAAGGTACTCTCCCTTCTTCTTAGAATGGAGAACCTTTTATCTTTCTGCCTACTTGATTCTTTTTATTCGTTCTGCCATTGATTTAAACCTTTTTAATCAATTCCGAATTACACTTAATCTTATCATATTTACTAAACCTTTAGTAAATCATGACGAATATCTTTGTTACTCTTATGGTGGACTTGATCAACACACAACTTTGTGTGCTCGATCTCCTAGTCCTTCACTTGACACTTTGTCAACGAATTAGTCTAATTTACAAATATGAACTTTCTCATTCATCATGCAACCAAGTTGCATGATTCCAAATTTTTGTCCAATTGAAATTTGGGCGATGAGAAACTCTCCCTATTTGGTAAATTCTCGACACTTCCATAAATAAGAATCATATCCATTCTTTGTAGAAATATATAAATATCAATTTTCATAACGATTTCATTGCAAGGAAATAAACAAATAAATGAGTCAAACAAAATTTTAGTTTATTTATAAAAGCAGCGGAAAACATTTGTCCTTACAATGCAAAATCCATTGAAAACTATGTAGTCGAATATTCCTAACAATTCTATCATAAATATATAAGCTCAAAATCTAATCTTCAAGTCCATGTGATCAAGATCCATTTCTTTTTTGTTAGACTCATCTTGCTCTTTCATCAAGCTTCCTTTCTTTTCACCGATCCTGCAAAACATTCAAATGCAATCTTATCACATCATGTATTAAGAATCAACGAATAGGAACTTAATGGAGTTAGATAGTGGATTTTTACCTGAAGCACAGCCATACTCTTTGACTCTCCCATCTTTGGAACCTTCAGGCTCTTGGGGCAGACTTCTATCCAAAGCCCTTTCTCTTGGCAGCAAACGCAGGTCGCTTCTCTTAGAAGGTCCTCGGAAGCATGGTCGGTTGACTTTCCCAACAAATACGCTCCATTGCTTTGCCAAATCATTTCTGATTCAGCAGCAATGAGCATGTAAGTTAGGTCAATGAGGTTATCATCATGATCCATCATATAATACTTTCTTTTGAACTCATTATATGATTCAGGGAGTGACTGCAGAACCTAGTTCACAGCCAACTCATTGGGAAATGACACACCCAACATCATCAACCTATCGATATGTGATTTCATTCCTAGAATGTGGGCACACACGGATTTACCATCTTCATGTTTCATTTCCAATAGGGCCTTAGTGATATTGAACCTTTCAATTCTTCGATCTTGTGGGTTAGGGAGAACAATTGTAGGAGGTGGAGGAAGTGAAGCATGATTTCTTGTTCCTCGATCAAATCGTGGAATACCATCTTCATGTGGAATGCTTGTTCCATGGGATTTGGGAAGACCATAGTTGTCGAACTTTGACATCTACAAAACGGGAGAAACAAATTTGAGTTAGTTGATTGATTGAGTCATTAGTAAATCACCCAAATGAGATGCTAAGGCTAGGACCCGACACAATATTCTACAACTCGGGAGAGGGATGCCATAACCCAAATTGCAGAACATTTGAAGGTAAGTTAATGACGATTCACTAATTTCCACCATGAAAAACGAAAAAGAAACTTAAATATTAAATCTATGAAAACTCCTAGATCCTTTGAGATTCATTGAACATTTTAATGGCATGTTTAAATCTCGATATGCCCCTCTTGTTTGTGACTGGGATGCCGAGGATCACAAAGCGGGTGTGAATAACCATGCAAACTTACATGGTGCCCTCACATGTTACAGTCACCCATTCGATGTGTCGGTAAACCACACACGCTCCACTGAACTATGACAAACATTGTGTCACCCTTTGCTACCTTTGCTTAGAACCATTTAGCGTGTCGGTAAACAACACACGCTCCACTAACGTCTTCGCAAGGGCACAAAGTGTAATTTCATGGAATTGCATCAATTCACTTTTGCCTAAGTAACTAAGATTGGGAATTTGTAAAACATTTAGTTACTTTTGTACTTCATTATACTTATAATGGAAAGTTTTTTTTTGTCCTATCCTACCCGTTCGGCTAACGATCCTCCACTAGTCAAGAGTGCGGTGGGTAAGAGTGGATACTCATTCAATCGCCATTTTATATGCAATTTCCTTAAACACCCCTTATAGACCAGCTTCGTGAATGAGGCCTACTAACGGTAAGACTGACTTTTACTCATACATATATATAATGTTAGACTTTTAATGTTATATATAGTATAGGGTGTATTTTACACTTTTAAAATGTTAGGTGGTCAAATATAACAATTATACTTTTAATTTTAAACCAAAACTTTTATGGATTTATTAAATCTCCTTTAATTATACACCTTAATTAATTAATTAAACCATAAGGGTGTGATTTGAACTTTTCAAAACATTACTAGGGTTTTAGAATTTAACATTCCTAATTAAACCTTTTAATCAACTTTTAAATTCCAAAACTTGAGGGCAAGTTTTGAAACATTTCAAAACATTAGGGTTTAGAATTTAAATATACATCAAAATTAAACTATTAATCAAAATTTAAATTTCAAAACTTGAGGGCAAGTTTTGAAACCTATTTTCAAAACATTAGGGTTTCAACTATTTAATTTTCAAAACAACAAAACTTTTGGGTTCAAATTTAAACTATAAAACCTAAAAGGGAAAATATGAAACTTTTCATAACACAAGGATTAAATAAAAAATAATCTAAATTAACATTTAATTACATAATGATCCATATTTGATTTATTTAATGATTTCTTGCAAAACAATTTACCAATTTAATCAAAATAATTAATTAATTATCACATAAGGAAACAAATATTTTATTAATTGATAAATATCTTCAATTAGATCAAGAATATACTCATATATATAAAAAAAACGGATTTATATTGATCTAACATGATAAGGCAAGTATCCTCAAGCAAAAAAATAAGAAATCCCGGTTGTCCCTCATTCTGACAAACTGACACATCGAGTCAGGCATGGACTCGGCGAGTTCAGAAAGCAGAACCACGAAAAAAAAAAACGAATTTTTTCAACATACAAGGCATCAATACAATAGAAACCAATCAAGGCTCTGATACCACTGATGGGTTTTGGTCATAAGAACATCCTATGTGATCATACAAACCCTAATGCTTGGATCTAGGTTTCTCTATTGTACATGCAAGTTATCCAAGACTATAAACCCTAATTCTAGCATACAAGTAATCATATTAACATGAGAATAGGTTTAAGATCATACCTTGATTGTTATGTAGCAATAACAATCTCAGGTCCTCCTTCTATTGACTTTAGAAAGCTTAGAGTCACAAATGTCACTCCTCTAATGGTTCACAAACACCAAGAGCAAGAGGATGAAGACAAGAGAGGATGGAGGCTGCCCAAAAACATGTGAAACCCTAAAAGGATGCTTAGCCACGTTTTTGGGTCATAAGGGATGTATATATAGTTAGGCTATTAGGGTTATCTAACAAGGAAACCCTAATTTGCATGCATAAGCCTTAAGCAACCCATGGACCCCCTTTCCTTAAGGCCTTGGAGGATTTCTCATGGGTTTCCTCATAGAATTCGTCCACCCCTTAATATAAGGCAATCCATTGCCCAAATTACAATTATCTTATAATTACAATTCCAGTCCCTTAAGTTTAATTAATCTCTTTTAGTCACAAAACTAATTACAAATTAATTCTTGACTAATATTAATTAAACAATAAGATTTCTCCTTTAATATATTATTCTCATAATATATTAGTAAATCATATTTAATCCTTTCTCTCCATAATTCATCCGATGATGTTGCTTTGGTGAAGGCAACCCAAAAGGACCATGCACCATCGGGTCAAGTACATACCAAAATAGTTATGGACTTAGACACTAATCCAACACGAGTCTGATCTTTGGACTCGGCGAGTTCATGCCATGCACAAACTCCATTGACCTCCTGAGGTCAGATCTGCTCCTTAAATCCATAAATCTGACCTTCCCAAGCATGATAATCATATAAAGTTCAGACCTTGACACTCATATAACATCGAGATGGTCTCACATGGTGATTTAGCCCCAAAAATAACCTCCTAAGTTCATGGCTCCCAAAATAACTCATAAAGCTCCAAGGGTTAAGGTCTCTGGACCTCTTTGAGTCCAGATCCAAAGCATAAACTCGAGAAGGGACCAATTGCTCCACATATCCATCCTCTAAAAAGGTTAGAAAACCCTAACTCTAAGAATTAACACCAAATCTGAAGAAGGTTCGAATAATTACCTCAAGATGAAGTCTCTAAACTCTGAAATCACCAGAATCGCTCTTCCTTCAGCCTCCTCTTGCCTTGGTCACCTCCTTCTTGCAATCACACCAACAAAATGATCAATAGTGGCCTCTCCTTCCTCAAAAATGCTCTAGATCTCTTAGGGTTTCTCTCTGGGGTTTGGTAGCCACAAATGACGGCCCTAAGGGCCTTTAAATAGGTCTCAAACCTAGGAAATTAGGGTTTCATTAAACAGCGTGGACTCGCCGAGTCCAGCTGTGAACCCGGATAAGATTCTGCAACCATACTTGGCGAGTCTAAACACCAACTCGTCGAGTCCCCTCCCATCCACCAAAAATAAAGGAATAAAATAATATACCTGGGAATCCGAATGTTATAATTCTCCCCCACTAGAATTAGACTTCGTCCTCGAAGTCTCGCTCTACAAACAACCATGAATGCTGCTCCTGCATCACACGCTCCGGCTCCCAAGTCGACTTTGACCCTTTCCGATGCTGCCACTGGACCTGCAACAAAGGCACCTCCTTGTTCCTCAAAAATTTGATCTTCTAATCCCTAATCGCCACCGGTCTCTCAATATAGTTCAGGCTCGCATCCACCTGAATATCTTCTAATGGAACCACTGCCGACTCATCGGCTATACACTTTCTCAACTGCGACATGTGGAAAGTGTCATGAATCTGACCCAACTTTGCAGGTAACTCCAAACGGTAGGCTACTCTGCCTACTGTTGTGATCACCCTGAAAGGACCAATATATCGGGGCCCCAACTTTCCCCTCTTCCTGAATCGAATCACTCCTTTCCAAGGAGAGACCTTCAGGAGCACGAAGTCGCCGACCTGAAACTCGAGCTCGGACCGGCGCCTATCTGCATAACTCTTCTGACGACTCTGAGCGGTCAACAACCTCTATCTAACCTACTATATCTGCTCAGTCGTCTGGAGTACAATCTCTATACTACCCATCACATGTTGCCTTACCTCTCCCCAGTAAATAGGGGTCCGACACCTCCTCCCATACAACAGCTCAAAGGGTGGCATACCAATGCTCGAATGATCGCTGTTGTTGTAGGAAAAATCTGCCAAGGGAAAGTACGTGTCCCAACTCCCGCCGAAATCCAACACACATGCTCGGAGCATGTCCTCGAGCATCTGAATCGTCCGATCACTCTGACCGTCAGTCTGTGGGTGGTATGTGGTACTAAAATACAGCCTCGTACCCAATTCCTCATGGAATTTCTTCCAAAATTTGGAAGTGAAATGCACATCTCGATCTGAGACAATCGAGATCGGCACTCAATGTCGCGATACCACCTCTCTCACATACATCTCTGCCAATATCTCCGTGGAAGATCTATCACTGATAGCAAGGAAATGAGAGCTCTTCGTTAACCTGTCCTCAATCACCCAAATTGCATCGATACCTCTCACAGTCCTTGGCAATTTGGTGATGAAATCCATGGTAGTCTGATCCCATTTCCACTCGAGAATCCCTAATGGATGCAGCTTACCATGTGGACGTTGATGCTCGACCTTAACCCTGCAACAGGTTAAGCATCTCTCTACAAACCATGCGACATCCCTCTTCATACAGGGCCACCAATACTCCCTCTTCATATTCAAATACATCTTAGTGGCCCCGGGATGGATCGAGAACTTCGATCGATGAGCCTCTTCCATCAAAATGTTACGCGTCCTGCCCATAAATGGTACCCATATCCGACCGTAGAATGTCATAAGCCCACGACTATCGGTAACGAACTACGATACCAGCCTGACAACTCATTCTCTCTTCTGGTTTTCTGATCTCACAGCCTTAGCCTGGGCCCCACGAATGGTGTCCAACACCGGAGTCATCACTGTTAATCTCAAATAAACATCTCGCATCAGGGCACTCTCCGCCTTTCAGCTCAGTGCATTGGCTACAACATTGGCCTTGCCCGGGTGGTACAGGACCTCACATTCGTAATCCTTCACCACATCCAACCATCTCCTCTGGCGCATATTCAGGTTGGGCTGATCCATTAGATACTTCAGGCTCTTGTGGTCCGTGTATATGGTAAACCGAACCCCATACAGATAGTGACGCCAGATCTTGAGGGCGAACACCACTGCCCCCAGTTCCAGATCGTGGGTAGGATATCTCATCTCATGAGGCTTCAGCTGTCTCAATGCGTATGCTATCACATAACCCCTCTGCATAAGAACCGCTCCCAACCCCGATATCGACGCATCACAATACACTCCGAAGTCCTCCATCCCCTCTGGAAGAGCTAACATCGGGGCTACGCATAGTCTCTGGCGAAGTGTCTCGTAGGAGGCCTGCTGCTCTAGGCCCCATGAAAAAGAAACACCCTTCCGGGTCAACTTGGTGAGTGGCACGGCGATCTTGGAGAAATCCCTGATAAATCTCCAATAGTAACCAGCCAACCCTAGGAAACTCCTGATCTCGGTAGGTGACCTCGACACCTCCCAACTCATCACTGCCTCAATCTTGACCGGGTCGAACAATATCCCTTTCTGGTTAACGAGGTGCCCTACCAACTGGACCTCTCGCAACCAGAAATCACACTTGGAGAATTTGGCATAAAGCCTCTCCGATCTCAGAACTCCGAGGATCTCCCTCAAATGATCCTCATGTTGCTCTCTGGATCTCGAATACACCAATATGTCGTCGATGAATACGATCACCTAGCAATCCAACATCGGCCTGCACACTCTATTCATGAGATCCATGAACACCGCCGGTGCATTGGTGAGTCCGAAAGGCATCACCTCAAACTCGTAATACCCATAACGAGTCCTGAACGCTGTCTTCTGGATGTCCTCATCTCGCACCCTCACCTGATGATATCCAGACCTCAAATCGATCTTGGAGAACCAAGATGCTCCCTGATCGAACAAATTGTGGATCCTCAGCAACATGTAACGGTTATTGACCGTCAGCTTGATTAACTCCCGGTAATCAATGCACATTCGGTGTGAACCATCCTTCTTTTTGACAAAAAGGATAGGCACTCCCCACGGCGAGCTGCTCGGCCGAATAAACCCTTCCCCAACAACTCCTGAAGCTACGAGGATAACTCATGCATCTCTGGAGGAGCAAGGCGATAGGGCGCCTTGGCGATAGGCGCGGACCACGGAACCAAATTGATACTGAACTCCACCTGCCTCTTGAGAGGCACGCTCGAAAACTGCTCCGGAAATACGTCCAGGAACTCAGGCACTATCGGAACCTCATCAACTGACCTCGGTCTCTCTAAGTCAACCCTCGTGCCCTCGGTGCCTCGGTCTTCACTGGCCGGCTCTCAATGGCTTTGATAGCAGCAGGGGCAAATCCCTGAGATGCTCCCTGGGTTGTCCGTCGCAACCGTGGACACTCTGCCTTGCGGTGTCCGGTCTGGTTGCAGTGAAAACATACTGCAAACCCCTTAGGGGAATCCTTGGCCATGTGCCCCTCCTTGCCACATTTGTAGCAAGACCCCACTCTGCACACCCCATCGTGGCTCTTGCTGCACTTGCCACAAGTACGGCCCTTCTGACTCGCAGGTCTCGAATCAGCGGGCTT
The DNA here is from genome assembly GCF_052625555.1 of Lactuca saligna. Taxonomy (NCBI): domain Eukaryota; kingdom Viridiplantae; phylum Streptophyta; class Magnoliopsida; order Asterales; family Asteraceae; genus Lactuca; species Lactuca saligna. The sequence goes on along the minus strand of NC_136421.1, from coordinate 283,979,296 downwards.
GGCCCGCTTGGCTGCCGGTTGAGACTGCGCTGGTCGCCGATCCCTCCCCTAAGACTCAGCCTCCTCCCTAGCCTGAGTCTCGAGCTCTATCTCCCTCTTCCGGGCATCTGCCTGAAGCTCGGCAAATTTCCAGTACGTCGAGTTTGCCACGAACTCCCATATATCCCTCCTCAAAATGCTCAGATATCGGCTCATACATGCCTACTCGGAGGACACGTGCTCTGGGCAGAACATTGCCCGCTCATGGAACATCCTCGTAATTACTGTGACAAACTCAGTCTCCTGCTTGAGGGTCAGAAACTCCTGGTCCAAATGCTCCCTCTCCACCTGAGGAATGTACTCATCTCGTAACATAGCAGTAAACCTCTCCCAAGTCACTGCGGCAAGCTCAACAGGCGAATAATGCGCCGTTACAAACTTCCACCAGTCCTTTGCTCCCAAGCGAAGCTGGTTCAACGCGAACCGGACTCTCAAATGCTCTGGAGAAGAGCAAGTAAAGAAACACCCCTCAATGTCCGAAATCCACCTCATCACAGCAATCGGGTCCTGGGTCCCATCAAACTCTGGTGGTTTTGAGTTGCTGAACTCTCGGAACAGCAACGCATCACCACCCTACGGCCTAGTCGTAGCTATAGCTGCAGTGGCTGCAGCCTCTGAAAGAGCAGTGTATCTCTTGTCAAATGTCTTTATCAGTGTGGTCTTGATAGACCCAAACATCTCTGGTATGTCTGCCCTGAAGGCCGTAGCCACCTCCTCATGGATGATCCTACGAATCTCCTCATCACTCGTACTGTTGGTCTATGATGTGTGGCATGTCCCTACCATGATCTCTCTCTAAAATACAACATAAGGAATATTAGGGAATCGCTTGAGCATACTCATACTCGATAACTCCACCCTACTTGTTCCTTAGCACTCTGAGGATTCTTACTTGGACTGCACACTGATCCGGTGTCTTCGGTAGTACTGGCCCAATACTACCGTCCACACCGCATCAGCATTCATCCCAAGTCCTCCTCCCATAGTCCCAAATCCCAAGTACTCTATTCTTTCTAATCATATGCTACTCACTAGCAGAACTCTCGTATGCTCCTCGCTGCTATCTAAACATCTCAAGCATGTCTAGCAGCATAGCTCTTAGACTAAGGCATCACATATCAGGCCACTCAATTCCTAATAAGAATACCTAGTCTACTCTAGCATGCATAACATAACTCATCATATAGCGTAGCATTGCATATCATATAACACCTATTGCGAGGGTATTTTGGGAAATCACCGTTCGGGTGCTGGCTGATCGTACACACGGCTCTGCTCTGTTTGTCTCAAAACTCTTTTTACTCTTCTAAAAATTTGTTTTATTTTCAAATTTTCCTCAAATCCTTAGTTTGAGTTCAAATACGCCTGAAGGTGCATTCGAATCCCTCAAACCAAGGCTCTGATACCAACTTGTAACACCATAAAAAAAATTAAGACAATTTTTTCACTTTTTAAAACCAAATTCAATCATAATCATTTTCAAGAAAACATTGTATCAACATTATCTCATTACAAATCCCAAGATCAAATCATAATATACTCCACGGGTGTGTGTGTACTGATCATGTCGGCGCCTTCCCGCGATCATCACTGGTACCTGAGACACATAACACAAAACACTGTAAGCATAAATGCTTAGTGAGTTCCCCAAAATACCACTGTAACACATATTATCCACTCAAGGCTATAACTCTGCTGACCCTCTGGTCAGTGTGTCCCAGTGGAACACTCCAGTTCCAACTCTCTATGGGCCCTCTGGCCCTAACACTGTGGACCCAAAGGTCCTAACTCTATGGACCCACTGGTCCTAACTCTGAAACTCTGAATCATGCATATCACATATCACAATAAATCTCAACACATAAATAGCATACAAATACACAGTCACATAGCTCTAAAATATACTATCACATAACCCTGTTACCACTCTAGGTAAAGTATAGTGAGAAGACTCACCTCAGATGTCTTGGTAAATCTCTGACTCGGTAGAATACGATCTAGCCTCCTCCTAATGACATAAAATAAATACCCTCATGAATATAACTCTCGGGACTAGACTCAACCCTCTCATGGCACCCTCAGAAGGGTGAAAGACCATTTTACCCCTCTCTTGGCTCAAAGGCCCACATTGTTGACCAAACGCTAAAAGTCAACAAAAGTTAACAGTCAACTTAACCCGACTCGTCAAGTGCACTTGGGCAACTCGACGAGTCTACACGTGTCCACTAACTCTTTAGTCCCACATGGCACGTCGAGTTCCTCCCCTTGCTCGACGAGTCACACCTGGCATGAATCGCAGGGCCACCCCGACTCAACTCGCCGAGTATCAAGAGCAACTCGGCAAGTTTTGCCTTGAACTCCAGTCCTCTATTCCCCCCTCTTACTTACTGAGTTATTTCCCCAACTCAGCAAGTCTACTCACTAAGTGATTTACGTGAAACCCTAACCCTACTCGCCGAGTCTGATCTTTGGACTCGGCGAGTTCATGCCATGCACAAACTCCATCGAACTCCTGAGGTCAGATCTGTTCTTTAAATCCATAGATCTAACCTTCCCAAGCATGATAATCACGTAAAGTTCAGACCTTGACACTCATATAACATCGAGATGGTCTCACATGGTGATTTAGCCCCAAAAATAACCTCCTAAGTTCATGGCTCCCAAAATAACTCATAAAGCTCCAAGGGTTAAGGTCTCTGGACCTCTTTGAGTCCAGATCCAAAGCATAAACTCAAGAAGGGACCAATTGCTCCACATATCCATCCTCTAAAAAGGTTAGAAAACCCTAACTCTAAGAATTAACACCAAATCTAAAGAAGGTCTGAATAATTACTTCAAGATGAAGTCTTTAAACTCTGAAATCACCAGAATCGCTCCTCCTTCAGCCTCCTCTTGCCTTGGTCACCTCCTTCTTGCAATCACACCAACAAAATGATCAAAAGTGGCCTCTCTTTCCTCACAAACGCTCTATATCTCTTAGGGTTTCTCTCTGGGGTTTGGTAGCCGCAAATGACGGCCCTAAGGGCCTTTAAATAGGTCTCAAACCCTGGAAATTAGGGTTTCATTAAACAGCGTGGACTTGCCGAGTCCACTCATGAACTCACCGAGTCCAACTATGAACCCGGATAAGATTCTGCGACCATACTCCGCGAGTCTCAGCACCAACTCGCCAAGTCCCCTCCCATCCACCAAAAATAAAGGAATAAAATAATATACCTGGGAATCCGGATGTTACATATATGATGATATTGTTTTTGTTTAATAGTATGTTTTTGTTTATTGATGATTTGTTTTAATGATCAGCTATTTTTAATAGTGCGGGATCTATTTGTTGTGCCATCGTTTAAGCAATAATGCTTTTATCGATTTTTTTAATAATGCGTTTAAGAGTGCGTTTTTTTTGTGCTATATTTTAATAGGGCAGTTTTATATCTTTTTATGTTATTCTTTAATAGGGCAGTTTTGTATTTTTTTTTATGCTATTAGAGTGATTCCTACTTTTTTGGTACGATTTGCGATTTTTACTTAGATATTTTATAAGACGGTTTTTCACATTTTCTAATGCGGTTTACAAACTGCATCAACAAATATTGTTATTTTTTGATGCTATATCTGTTGGTGCGGTTAGGAACCCACATCAACAAATAATAATAACCGTATTATTAAACGTCTTTTGTACTAGTGTTTGACATTACAAACTTTTAGCGTTTAGTTTAAACAAAACGTACAAATCCAAAAGCTATTCCATGTAGCATTTAACAAAACACTACAAACTAACAGCTACCAGCTACCAACTAGTTTTGCAGAACATGCCCTTAGGGTTTTATGAAACAACAGGGGTGGACGCAGGATTTTTACAGTAGGGGTTGTACGAGAAAGTTAGGGGTTGCACGATAGTATAAAAAATAAACTTTCAAAATTTTTTGAAAAATTTTCCACTGCGGCCAGAAAAGTTAGGGGTTGCCGGTGCCACCGTGGATCACCCCTAGATCCGCCGCTGCAAAACAGTTTGGTTTCCTACTCTGATACCATCTTAAATTTTATTCATTCTTATTTTTCCAAGATAAAAAAAAATCATTTAAATACAATACAATAAAGGATATAAAAGGATCCGATACAATTCTTAGCTAGAAGATAGGAAATAAATAACAAGAATAAAAATCAAATCCAATATAAAAAACATGGTTCCTTTTTTGAAAGGGAGGTGATATATCCATTTCTCTTTTTTATCCATCCACTTAAAAATAATTCTTTTGACATATATGCTCTTATTTAAAATTTTAAAAAATATATATTAAATAGAGATAAAAATCCCAACAATGTCAATGTGATTCTTCTTTCCAAACAACGACTTATTATCCTCCTTAGTTGTCATTCAAGAAACGTCGTTTCTTTGTTTTCGCCGGTCGTCGGTTGTCGGTATCTAAGAGGTTGAATCTGTAATAAAGTAAGCAGTTTACAAGTATTAATTATATTATATTACTGGTTTTATTTGATTATATTAGGGTTCTTAAGTGTATATTATATTATGTTTATTTTTATCGGCAGTTCGTAAGGCTTTCATAAGCTTTTCACTGTATATTCATTGGTATCTATACTTGGTGATAGTATTGCATTAAAACATTGATTTTTCAAAATGGGGTTTTACTAGGATTAAGGTTTAGGTTATGAAATTGGTGCACGTGTTATGCCTAGCTACTAGACCTTCAAGGCTTTAACACCACTCAAAAAGAATCTCATTAGTATATGAATATGTACATAACCAAGAAAAAGGATTAAAACTCATTGATTTATGTTTTATATTATGCTATAGGCACCATTACAATACACTAACTAGTAACTTGATTTATGTTTTATATTATGCTATAGGCACCTTTACAATACACTAACGAGTAACTTGATTTATGTTTTATATTATGCTTTAGGCATTATTGCAATGGATTTATCAAGTCCTATGATAAAAAATGAAGAACTATATTTAGCTAACTCCAAATTTGAATCATATGATGAATTGGTAAAGAGTGTACGGAACTTTTATTACACTAAAGGATATGCATTATCTATTCGAGATTCAAGTAAAGACAAATATGTCAAGTTGCACTGTAACCCCCCCGGAGGGGGGGGGGGTGTGACATCCCCAAAATCTCGGCCAGAAAAGACCGATTTTCATTTATGCTTTTAAATAAATTCAGAGTAAATCCTTTTGATTTGAAAGAGTTGCGGGTTCCCAAAAACAAAACATGATAAAACAATGTTTACCAAAGCATTTCATAAAAGAAATGTATTTTCATTATAATCAAAACTCGGGGTGTCATGTTCCGATACAGACCAATAAGCATAAACGAATACATTACAAGTCATATAACAAATATAAACATATGCAGACTTGCAAACAAAACAACTTGATGGTTCGTCCATCTCATGCCCTTCCGCCACTTCCTGTAATACAAATAAAACTGAGTGGGTCAGGCTTGGGAGCCTGGTGAGCATATAGGGTTTTCAACCCACAATAAATAATTAAATTAATTATTATCAACCAACAATAACCCAGTTACCCATTCCCGTTATTCTCACTTTACGTCCCTAAAATAACTAACACAAGGGACCTAATCTAAGAATATTTTCATCGGGGTGACAACACATGCTGCGGGGGTTCCTCAGCAATATAAGTCAAATAAGGCAACCATGAGGGGGATGGAATACAGCGAATGAACACCCAAGTTCATTAACACCTACAGGTTATGAGCCTGCTAGCGTTCCACTGGACTGTCTAGAAAAGTCCGTGGTCGTCATCTAAATTCCGCTAGATGACTGGATCAAAACAACAACGAGGCCTCTCATCTGTTTATTACACTCCAACTATCTACCCATGTTCTACCCAACATATTAGTAGATAAAAACATACATTTTTATACATATTTTCAAAACCTGTATAGCATGCTTGATCGATACATTTTTCATATAACAGATGAGGCACACACAAATAACACGTATTTCATATAGAAATAATCATATCTGTAAGATAGAAGAAAGTGAATATACATTCACACACATAACAATAAAATATACACATAACACGTATCTCGTATAAAATACTTCGTAGTTATACGTTATGAGAAAGTAACAACACATTCACACGTATAAACGACAATAAACTTAATACACTTGAACCATACTTGTATTATTATTGCGTTTATGAAAGGTAGTATACACTCACTTGATCAGAAGATGATTGGACAGCACTATGGCTTGCAAAAGTCGTAATCCTCAGCAGATCTGGAAGATCTCTACGAAAATCGAACTTCTCGCGGGCAGAGCTTCGGCTTAGAAACCGCACTTCTTGGGATCTTCGGGATCTCGGGACTTGCTTCGGGACTCGGGAATATTACCGGGGCTTCGGGATGGCTTCGGGGGTAAAAACGCAGAGCTTCGGCACAAAAACGAGAGGAAATTAGCAATTAAACCTGGAACCCTCGCATCCTATTTATAGGAGGCTGGAAGCTCCTCGTACGTGGGGCGTACATGCGTACGCGGGGCGTACATGCCTCAGAAACGTAAGCGCATGCGTCATCCGAAGTGTTGACACTATTCGGAGTACGCGGGGCGTACTTACTTATGCGGCGCGTAAGTCGGATCGGATCGATGACTCGCCTTTGGATAAGGCTTCCGAATTTTGATTTAAAAATAAATACAAATTAATTAATAAACTTCGGAAATTCATATCTTCTTCATACGAACTCCGTTTTCGACTTTCTTTATTTCCACGGAAATGTGAGACTATGCTCTACAACTTTCGTTTAGACTCCGTCGGCTAATTTTGACTTTATTTTTATTATATATTTTTAATAGGCCGGGACAGAAAATTTCGTTATAAATTCATAACTTCTTCGTTTGACGTCCGTTCTCGCCTAAGTTTTTATCGCTTTGAAACTAACAACGAGATCTTCGATTCTCGTTTAGATCACTAAGGCTAAATATCGCTCTAACGTAAATTTCACTTTTTACTTTAATCAGCGGTGCCGGTTCTGTCGCGAAACTTCGACAGGTCATAACTTCCTCGTTATAACTCGGATTTCGGTATTCTTTATATCTTCGGAAACCTTGTTTCAACTACTACAACATTACCTAAAGATATCAAGTTTATTTTACACTTAAATTTTGATGCTTATTTTTATTCTTAATTAATCAAACCACATAATTAAGCAATTAAGCACAAAACACATAATACTCAAATAATACAATCTTATTATTTCAGAACGGGTTACAAAGGTTAACCTAGACCATTACATTGCTAAAAATGGCAAGCCCAGAAACACAGGCGTTACAATTCTCTCCACCTTAGAATGATTCCGTCCCCGGAATCATACATCAACAAACAAATGCGGGTAGCAACTCCTCATGTCATTCTCCGTCTCCCAGGTGAGATTCGGCCCATTCGTGTGTTTCCATCGGACAAGCACTAACTCGACCATCTTGCGTCGCAAATTCTTAGTCTTTCGGTCAATAATTGCCTCTGGTTCTTCAATCAACCTTTTGTTCTCATCGATTCTCAACTCAGAAATTGGAATTATATCGGGAACTTCTCCCGTGAACTTTCTCAAATAACACACATGAAAAGTGTTGTGAATTCCATTCAGTTCTTCGGGTAATTTGAGCTTGTAAGCTTGGTTCCCAATCCTCTGAAGAACTTTAAACGGTCCAATAAACCTTGGACTCAACTTTCCTCTTTTACCAAATCTTATAAGTCCCTGACACGGCGAGACTTTAAGCAAAACCGAATCCCCAACTTCAAAAGTCATCGGTCTTCGCTTTTTGTCAGCGTAACTCTTTTGACGATCTTGAGCTGCTAACATTCTTTCCCTAATTATTTTTAACTTTTCAGCAGTTTGATGAACCATCTCCGGTCCCATAAACTGCTTTTCCCCAGCCTCAAGCCAACAAGACAGCGTACGACACTTCTGTCCATACAAATCTTGGTAAGGTGCCATCTTAATGCTCGAGTGAAAACTATTGTTATAGGAAAATTCTACCAACGGTAAATGTTCATCCCAATTACCTAGGAATTCCAAGGTACATGCTCTCAGCATATCTTCAAGTGTTTGTATCGTTCTTTCACTCTGACCATCAGTCTGCGGATGGTAAGCTGTACTTAAACATAACTTGGTACCCATTTCCTCTTGTAGACTTTTCCAAAACCTTGAGGTGAAACGACTATCACGATCCGACACAATTATTAACGGAACACCGTGAAGCCTCACAATTTCCTTCACATAAGAATTCGCGAGCTTTTCCATAGACCATTTCTCCTTGGCTGCTATGAAATGCACACTCTTAGTGAATCGATCAACGACCACCCAAATCATGTCGTGACCATTCTTCGTTCTGGGCAGTTTAGTGACAAAATCCATAGCAATGTCTTCCCACTTACCCATAGGCACAGGTAATGGTTCTAAACTCCCATACGGTTTCTGATGTTGTGTCTTGACTCTCGCACAAGTCACACACTCAGCCACATACTTTGCAACATCAAGCTTCATCGTCGGCCACCAGTAGTAGGGTTTCAGGTCCCTATACATTTTAGTGCTACCGGGATGAATCGAATACATGGTCTTGTGAGCTTCTTCCATCAGAAGATCTCTAATTCCTCCTGACTTAGGTACCCAAATACGATCTTGGAATACCTTCAGTCCATGACCGTTTGTACCAAACACCAACGTTTTGCCCAAACGTTCCTCCTTTCGGTCATTTTTCTCAGAAGCTTCCTCTTGAGCTTTCTTTATACTTTCCACAATGGTCGAGACAACTTCAATTCTCAACGCTCTTGGCCTTTTCCTTTCAAGATTGACTTTCCGACTGAGAGCATCAGCAACAACATTAGCTTTACCAGGATGGTAAAGTATCTCACAGTCGTAGTCCTTGAGTAACTCTAGCCAGCGTTGTTGCCTCATATTTAACTCTTTCTGATTGAAGAGATACTGGAGACTCTTATGATCAGTGAAAAGTTTGCACTTTGTGCCATAGAGGTAATGCCTCCATATTTTCAGAGCGAAAACTACCACTGCCAACTCCAAATCATGAGTCGGGTAGTTCTTTTCATGCTCTTTCAGTTGTCAAGACGCATATGCTATCACCTTTTCTCTTTGGGTCAAAACACAACCCAATCCAACCCCAGACGCATCGCTATAAACAGCGAAGTCTTCAACTCCATCGGGTAGAGAAAGTATCGGTGCCTCACATAGCTTCTTCTTTAACATCTCGAAGGCTTCTTTATGCTTATCACTCCAAGCATAAGTAGCTCCTTTGTGGGTCAAAGCTGTCAATGGAGTAGCGATTGAAGAAAAGCCTTGGATAAACCTTCGGTAATATCCGGCTAATCCTAAAAAGCTTCGGATCTCCGTGGGACTTTTCGGTTGTTCCCACTTCATTACAGCTTCAATCTTTGCTGGATCAACCATTATCCCTTCTTGGTTGACCACGTGACCCAAGAATTGGACTTCACGAATCCAAAAATCACATTTGGAGAACTTTGCATAAAGCTTCTCTTTCTTCAAAACTTCTAACACTTCTCGCAAGTGTCTGCCATGCTCCTCCTGGCTTTTCGAGTAAATCAGAATGTCGTCTATGAACACTATCACGGATTTATCAAGGAAAGGATTACAAACCATATTCATCAAATCCATGAACGCTGCCGGAGCATTGGTTAGTCCAAACAACATAACCAATAACTCATAGTGTCCATATCTAGTTCTGAATGCAGTCTTCTCTATATCCTGCTCTCTTACTTTCAGCTGATGATATCCTGACCTCAAGTCGATCTTCGAGAAATAGCTCGAACCTTGTAGTTGATCGAATAGGTCATCAATCCTTGGCAACGGATATCTATTCTTTATTGTTGCCTTATTCAGCTCTCTGTAATCAATGCACATTCTCATACTTCCATCTTTCTTCTTCATGAATAACACCGGATGACTGGATCAAAACAACAACGAGGCCTCTCATCTGTTTATTACACTCCAACTATCTACCCATGTTCTACCCAACATATTAGTAGATAAAAACATACATTTTTATACATATTTTCAAAACCTGTATAGCATGCTTGATCGATACATTTTTCATATAACAGATGAGGCACACACAAATAACACGTATTTCATATAGAAATAATCATATCTGTAAGATAGAAGAAAGTGGATATACATTCACACACATAACAATAAAATATACACATAACACATATCTCGTATAAAATACTTCGTAGTTATACGTTATGAGAAAGTAACAACACATCCACACGTATAAACGATAATAAACTTAATACACTTGAACCATACTTGTATTATTATTGCGTTTATGAAAGGTAGTATACACTCACTTGATCAGAAGATGATCGGACAGCACTACGGCTTGCAAAAGTCATAATCCTCAGCAGATCTGGAAGATCTCTACGAAAATCGAACTTCTCGCGGGCAGAGCTTCGGCTCGGAAACCGCACTTCTTGGGATCTTCGGGATCTCGGGACTTGCTTCGGGACTCGGGAATATTACCGGGGCTTCGGGATGGCTTCGGGGGTCAAAACGCAGAGCTTCGGCACAAAAACGAGAGGAAATTAGCAATTAAACCCGGAACCCTCGCATCCTATTTATAGGAGGCTGGAAGCTCCTCGTACGCGGGGCGTACATGCCGCAGAAACGTAAGCGCATGCGTCATCCGAAGTGTCGACACTATTCGGAGTACGCGGGGCGTACTCACTTACGCGGCGCGTAAGTCGGATCGGATCGATGACTCGCCTTCGGATAAGGCTTCCGAATTTTGATTTAAAAATAAATACAAATTAATTAATAAACTTCGGAAATTCATATATTCTTCATACGAACTCCGTTTTCGACGTTCTTTATATCCACGGAAAGGTGAGACTATGCTCTACAACTTTCGTTTACACTCCGTTGGCTAATTTTGACTTTATTTTTATTATATATTTTTAATAGGCCGGGACAGAAAATTTCGTTATAAATTCATAACTTCTTCGTTTGACGTCCGTTCTCGCCTAACTTTTTATCGCTTTGAAACTAACAAAGAGATCTTCGATTCTCATTTAGATCACTAAGGCTAAATATCGCTCTAACGTAAATTCCACTTTTTACTTTAATCAGCGGTGCCGGTTCTGTCGCGAAACTTCGACAGGTCATAACTTCCTCGTTATAACTCGGATTTCGGCATTCTTTATATCTTCGGAAACCTTGTTTCAACTACTACAACATTATCTAAAGATATCAAGTTTATTTTACACTTAAATTTTGATGCTTATTTTTATTCTTAATTAATCAAACCACATAATTAAGCAATTAAGCACAAAACACATAATACTCAAATAATACAATCTTATTATTTCAGAACGGGTTACAAAGGTTAACCTAGACCATTACATTGCTAAAAATGGCAAGCCCAGAAACACAGGCGTTACAATTCTCTCCACCTTAGAATGATTCTGTCCCCGGAATCACACATCAACAAGATAGATTGTGTATTGGTGATAGATTGTGTATTGGTGATAAAAGAAAGAGGAACACCAGATCTCTTTTGATCAAATGCCCCTTCCAGATTGTAGGTAAAAAAGGAATTGATGGTTCTTGGGTAGTTAATGCAAAAAACTTGACTCATAACCATGAACCATCTATTGATATCTCTGGGCATCCATCATTTCGTCGATTATCATTAGATGACGTACAAAGTGTCAAACATGTCGCTTTCTGGCATACCCCTAAGGAAAATTCTTTCTTCTTTGCGTCAGAGAAATGAAAACCTTCCGGCTGATTCGCGAACTATATACAACTTGAAGACAAGACTCCGTAAGGAAAAGTTGAAAAATCGATCACTAGTTAGTGCCTTATTTGAAGAACTTGAAACAGAGAGTTTTATTTATGATATTTTATATAATACAGTAGGGCATATAACTCATTTGTTCATCGCACATCCTTTGTCAATTAAATTGGCCAAAATATTCTCAACGATCTTTGTGATGGATTGCACATACAAAACAAAAAAATATCACATGCCTCTCCTTGACATCATTGGTGTTTCATGCTTTAATACCTCATTTTATTCTGGGTTTGCTTTTTTGGAGAAAGAGGACGAAGATAGTTATATTTGGGCATTAAGTGCATTTCAGAAGATTCTTGAAAATTGTGACCCGTCCGTTATTGTGACTGATAGAGAGTTGGCATTAATGAATGCCATGAAGATGGTATTTCCTAACACAAGAAACCTTTTGTGTACTTGGCATATCGAAAAGAACGTGTTAGCAAATTGCAAGAAGCATTTTGAACATGGTGATGAGTATAATAATTTTATGTCAAGTTGGACAAACGTAGCGTATTCAATTACACCAATTATTTTTGAGAATACTTGGGCTGAATTTGAGTTGTTGTATCAGACGAAAAAATTTGCACTGAAGTACATAAGAAACACATGGTTGCCGTGGAAAGAAAAGTTTGTTAGTGAATGGACAAACACTTGCTTGCATTTTGGTAATCGTTCATCTTCAAGGGCTGAAGGTGCTCATGCTAAACTCAAGTTGTATCTGCAAGTATCTACCAGTGGCTTTCAAGAAGTTAAAGAAAAAATTTGTCTTGCGGTTACACATGAATTCAACGAGATTAAAGTGAAACTCACAAGTGAAAGAATTCAAGTTCTTCATAAGTGTAATGTGCCTTCTTTCAGAGAGCTTTTGTATCATGTATCTCACTTTGCACTAAATGAGATACACATGCAATTAAAAAAAATGAAAAATGGTAATATTACAAAGACTGTACTTTAAATTGTTATAGCACATTACCTTTTACATATTAACTATTTAGTTTTTTCAGGTACAATGAATCCTTGCACCGGTCATTTAATGGCGGCCATGGGTCTTCCTTGTGCTCACAAGATAAATCGTTTGCAAGGAGTGCCACTTTCATTGGATCTCATTCACTCACCTTGGAGGATTGATACCTTGCGTCTGAATTTAGAAGATAATTCACACAATGATGTTGCCAATGAATTTGATAAGCTGCTTAGTGAATTGTCTTCAAAATACCAAATGTGGCCTCTAAGTAAGAAAGAATTTGCTACTTCAATCATTACTAAACTCTTGACTGAATCTGATGCATTCTTTGAGCCTTTGATTCGTTGACCAACGGGTAGACATCCAAAAAAAAAAAAGAATAAGTTCAACCACACGAGACCCTTCAAGATTTGAGCTTGTGGAATCATCACAAACACACAATCATTTGAGTTCTACTTTGCATTTCAAACAAACAATGAAGTATCTAGAAACGACTTATTTGATTTAAATGCATATCCAACTTTTTAAGTGTTGATATGCAACTAGTATAGGGTGAATGTTTCTTTGTTGTCAATTTTTTTTTACATTATTTTGATTTGAATATTTTGGTTGGACAAGTTTGTTTTAACATTATTTTTCATTTTAGTGTTTCTTTTATGATGTAGTGCATGTGTTTAATAATTTTTTTTATGAACCAAGTCTGTGCCATAAAATTGATATGAGATTAATAACAATGATCAGCACTAAAATAAAGATAAATAGTTAGAAACGAACTATAACTATTTATATTTTACATGATAGAGCAGGTTTAAATATTCATTATCTATGTGACGATGAAAATTAGTATTGACTTTATAAAATGATAAATATTTAAAAAGAAAATTAATTTTTCTACGTAAGAAAAAAGCACATAAGAAATTGATAAATTAAGAAAACAGAAAAGGAAAAAGAAAATAACAAATATGCCGATTATTTCTTTATTTATATTTGGTAATTAGAAAATATTGTTTTTCTTATATTTTTAATAATGAGATTTTCTAATATGTGCCCTAAGAACACGTAAGAAGTATTAATTATAAAAAATATTACCATAATTAAATTTGAAATACATTTATATGAAAATTATTAATGCACTTCACATTTAATTATGGTAATATTTCTTATTATTAATGTATTTTATAATTAATTATGGTAATATATATAATCAATTAATGCTTCTTAAATGTGCTCTTAAAGCATATATTAGAAAATCCCATTATTAATTAAAAGAAAGATATAAAAGGTATAAAAGGGAAACCACTTTTATATAAGTGGAAAATAAAATAAGAAGTAGATATTTCACTCCCCTTTTTTAAAATTTTCACTTGGAAAAAGATTGATATGCAAATATACACGTGTGTAGAGTTTCCATAAAAAAAAATCATTTCGGAACCTAATAATCAAGTTTTTTATCAATTGATCCTAGTCATAAAAACTAAGGTTAATGACTTAGCAGGGTAATAAGGTTTTCAGATTGTCCGTATTAGGTCACTATAGTTTTTTTTTGTACGTATTAGACCAACATGGTTGTTATTACCGTTTAAAATAGTCCTTTTTACCGGTTAAAACCGGTAACCGGTAAAAAGGGTTATTTCTAAACGCTAATAACAACCATATTGGTCTAATACGCACAAAAAAAAACCTTCGTGACCTAATACGGACAAACTAAAAACCTTGTTATTAACCCTAAAAACTACCATTTACAAAAGAAAATCTAAAGCAATTGGCCCACATCCATCCCTCGTCTTGTTTCTTCCCATCTACTCTCCATATCTTGTCCGTTGAGCAAAAGATCCATTGTCTTCATCCTTACTGTTAACGGTTCAGCAGAGTTGTTCAAGAAGCAGAAAAATCGAAGATTAGATGGCTTTTCAGGAGACACACAACTTTTTCTAGTCACCCATTTGCGATATGGATTTCGTTTTTGCCAAGAAGCAAAAAAAAATCGATGATTCGAGAGCATTTCAGATTTTCAGGCGATGTTTTACGATTTCTTTGAACACAAATGCAAGATTTTACGCTATACATGTTCTTGCAGAAAATTATTCAGTCTATACCAGCATTATCAAATTTCACAGTTCACATAAACAGAGATTCATGGAAGGTTTTCAATCACAAATTTATCACCCTTTCAAACGAAAGCAATAGTGCTTTGTCATGATCGTTTCTTTGAAAACTTCCCAAAAACTAGATCTGTATTGTGTTATTTGGAGGAAGGACGAGAAATAGAAAGAGATCTAGAACCTTCCAATACTGATCGTCGGAGGAAGAACGGGATGGGGAAGACATGCGATTAGTTGCAGCCTTATGGGGAAGGAAAAACCCGAAGGGAGGTTATATTGGTAATTTAGGTTTATCAAAAATATAAATAGCTTATATTTTAAATTTAAAAACACGAAAGATGGGTAAATGATTTTTTATGAAAACGCTATTAGTATAAAACTCCATAATAACGATACACACACATTAAATTATTCATCACAATGTATTACATTGCTTCAAATTACTTTGTGTATACGAATTACACAAATACTGATCATTTGATCATTTCTATCTCTTTATTCACCTTCAAAGATGTAGTTTATTCGAACATCATTTCCCTCTTAATTTGATTCATTTATTAGAAGTTGCAGAGCTACTCAGTTTTGCCATGGGCATCTATATCCTTGAGCATATGGCAAAACCAGTCCATAAAAGAAATTGGATAGGGTACACTTGTGTCAAGCTTCTCAAACTCAAGTGTCAAAGTAATCACCTGTGCATCACCTTTTTTTTCAGTATGCAGTATGACTTTCATGGTCTTGAATTTATCATCCACTAGATCTCCTCCAACTACATTGAACACGATCATATGGTTTTCCTCATTCACAGCTTCGATTACCGCTTTATCAATTTTCTTCTTTCCCTCTATTTTCACACCCAGATGCAAAGACGTACAGTATTGTTAGTAATTAGATATGATATAATATTTTTTTGATGAAAAAGAATGTATGAACAAAGAAACAAAAGTAGGTTTTTTCCTATTACGTAATACCTACCATGACTGTAGTGCCAATGGACAAGAGATCCAACAGTCCCTCGATCACCATCAACCAATTCACAAGCATGAATCTTGTCAGGAGATATGACAGCTATCTCGTTGGGGTTGTGCCTAAAGAGATCATGGAAGACATCTCCCTTCTTACTAATCTCTACATAACCAATTAACTTTCCGGATAAAGCCATATTTGGATTATTACAAAACCCTGAAGGTTAATTGTTTACAAGAGAGAATTGATGAGTTTGTGCAAAATATGGCCGATAGCGTTGGACTTATATAGATAATTTTGGTTGTCCGACTCCGACCCACATTTTAGTTACACTCGCTACTTTGAATATACAATCCGACAAAATATGTTTCATGTGGGTTGCAACATGCAAAGTGGTTTATGAAATTTACAAATTATATATATTAATAGAAAGAAAGAAAACAAACTAAACTAATCTTGTGAAATCTATTTTAACAGGAAGTATCAGAGAACATTTCAGTAGCACCTATCGGATTGGGTTTATATATTGTTTTTGGGATTCCTATACTAATTAGTACTAACTTCTGTAATGAGGCAGGGCAAGTTATTAACTAAATTCACAAGGTGTTTGATGAAAGTCATCAAACGTCGTTCTTGAGGTGGAAGAACTTGTTGCAATTTATGCAGTTGTGTGAAGCGTAAGTTGTTTTTATGGAAAGGTTTTTATTATCGCATATAGAAAATATGCATGGTTCTTCAATTGGTAATCGAAAAGTTTACGGGGAAAAATAGTTTGGAATAACAAAGGATAGAAATACAAGTTCAAAATACGAATGACAAACAGAACAGAATTCGGAATCAAATAACAGTTACAGCAAATCAAGAAAATTGAACAACACCCATGTTTGCTTAACCATCGTCAATTAAGAAAATTGAAGAACTGTGTGTTCATGTGACATTCCTAAATTACCATATATATGTATCATAATTTCATTTTCTGCAACTTCTTATTGGGAAGTGATATTTCCACTTGATAAATTGATTAATCCACTTGAAATGTATGTTTTACCAACTTGTACGATAGTTGTAAAGGTGTTGTACCTCATGTGGATTGATAAAATTATTAAGTGGAAATATCACTTCCCTTTCTTATTCAGCAGTAAATACCAAAGAGACATCTTATCTTATGGACCTACTAAATTTAATACTCACGCCCTTGATAATCAAATGCGTGAATCCCATTCGAATTTAATATGAAGAAAATGAAGTCTTGCATGATTGAAGATGTTGTACCACGTGGTGAAAGTTTAGTGCCCTGAGATTATTAAGGTAATTGAAGTGATTGTTTTCCATGTCAGGATCAATGTGTACATTAGTACGTTTGTCGCCAGTCATCCGCATCCAATTGAATCTCCAATAAGGTAATCATCAGGTCATTGTTTTCGGTTGATCCGATCATATGTATTTTGGAAATTGATTCGGACATAATGGTTTTGCTACACACAACAATATGTGTTTTAAAATGTGAGTATTTTATAAGGGATTGTTTGATAGTTGCTACGGTCAGGCATGACTCGGTGAGTCAGGCCGACTCAGTATGAAGCTTTGACTAAATTTGACTATGATTAAAATCATGTTGTTTGATTACGTTTTTTGGCTATGTTGAATGCTACAAATGACCATTTTATGCTTCTTTTCTATTTATCAAAACCAAACTAGAGCTTAGAGGTGATCCACATATTTTCTCATTTTACAACATCATCCATATATTCAGCATAGATACATATATTATATGATTGATAAAGTTAACAAATGACAAACAGACATAATTTACAAATTTCAACACCCAAAAAAGTGAAAATACATGGATCTTGACATTGAAAAGCATGTTCACAAGCTCACATAGATAGCAAGAAATTATTTTAACCTTCAAATAGCTAAAGCAAGAACATCTATTACAAACTTTGCATGATTGAAGCATTCAATTGTTTTGATATATTACAAAAGGCTCTTATATTTAGCTCGGTAGGTCATGCCATGTCAATCTTCAACACTCTCTAAGTTGATTTATCTTTACATCGTCTCATCATATAAAATTTCTATAAGAGGCAAAATTTTGATATTGATTAACATTGCAGATATATATAATTACACAAGGATTTGATCAAGTTAAGTAAAA
Source organism: Lactuca saligna (assembly GCF_052625555.1). NCBI lineage: Eukaryota > Viridiplantae > Streptophyta > Magnoliopsida > Asterales > Asteraceae > Lactuca > Lactuca saligna. The sequence continues at coordinate 283,961,205 of NC_136421.1, read as the reverse complement.
GATAGAATTATATAGAAACATGTATACATATAAACTACAAAGCACACATTACAAGGCATTATTAATTGCACAAAAAGATAAACCCACAAACAGTTTAACATGTGTGGACTGAAAAAAGGTAAATCACATAAAGGTTTTTGTCGGTGAACTACGAAAATTATGTGTTATCTCCAAATATGCACCATCAATAACTGTATGCTTATAACATCCAAAATATCCTTAATTGCTTACACTACTAGAAAACATAGGGTTTTCCTACGGAAAATTTCCGTAGCTAATTAGCTACCGAATTGCTACGGATTAACTACAGAATGAGATATCCTAGTTTAGTAACATAATAGCTATGGATGCCAGTCCAAAGCTAAATAGCTACAAAATAGCTAATGCCAATCCGTAGCTATTCCGTAGCTAAATAGCTATGGAATAGCTAATGCCAATCCGTACCTAATTAGCTACAAATTGACTACGGAATACCTACGGATATAAATTACCTACAGATTAGCTACGGAGTATGCTTTTCGTTAGAATTCCATAGCTAATCCGTAGCTAATTAGCTACAGATTAGCTACGGATTTTTCAGGCACCAAACTTCGTTTTTTTTTTGCTTCATTTTTTTCACACCTCTACTATACATGATTATCCATATTTTCACAAACTTATAGCTATTAATATCGTTCATAAAATTGAGTGCCCCTTCGGGATCAAGTACTCGTTTCACAATTTAACATTGTAATGTCTATACTTTTCACTAACTTGTGATGGATTATGTTTGTATATGTATATTTATATACATGAATGAGTTGTGGTATATATGTACGTGTATATGTGTATGTATATGTAACGCCCCGATTCTCATGTATTGATTTAAATAAGAATTCTTTTGTTTCCAAGGTCTACTCGACGAGTTGGTTACCCTACTCGTCGAGTAGTAGCGAGTTGGTTCGCAAATTTAGTGGCCTACTCACCAAGTCCAGGAAGGGACTCGACGAGTAAGAGCTGGCAGATGAAACCCTAAATCTCGGGGTTTTGCACCCTATTTAAAGAATCATTTGTCCCTTTTTCCTCTTTATAGCCCCTTGAAAGTGCAGAGAACCCTAATCCGTGTGGTGATTCATTCTAGTGTGTTTTAAGCATGGAAAGAGAATCCTTGGAAATAAGAGCTTGGAGGGTAAGAGGCTAGAAGCAAGGAAAGTGTGGGGAATCAGAAATCTACCTCTGTTAGCATCCTTTAAAGGTATCAAGTCGCCACCTTTACCTCATTTCTTTATAAACCTCTTTTGGGTAAGATTTAGGGTTATTTTGGCTTGGTTATGATGATATTGTGGTGTGTGAGCTAGATCTGAAGTTGTAACTTCATATCTGGACCCTTCTTGGGATTTAGATTCAAAAAGTTTGAGCTTTGGTCATGAATGAAGCCTCCCTTGAGTGTAAAGCCCCTTTATAAGCTTGGATTTGTCATTTAGAGCCTTTTTAGCCATGCATGCACGTAAACTTTGCAACTTTATGTGATAAGCAAGCCTAGGGAAGTTGGATCTGTAATTTGGGGCCTTGGCATGGCCCAAAAGGTGTCTGCATGGTTAAAGGAATGAAGGGACTCAGCGAGTCGCATAGTCGACTCGGCTCGTCACGTGAAGATAGGCATAGAACTCGACGAGTTGGATGAACAACTCGGCGAGTCAGTTAATGTCTCCCCAAATTGATGAATGTGTGTGAACCTATCGAGTTGCAAGATGGAAAACCCAACAAGTGGCCTTAGGGCTTCAATCGCGAACCATAGGAACTCGACGAGTCACTCCGGGGACTCGGCGAGTGGACGAGTGTTCTGAGGAACTCGACGAGTAGCCGAGGGTACTCGATGAGTAAGGGTCAACATGGACTGTTGACCTTGACCGTGACTTTAAAATTTACCAGGGGGGTTGACTAGTTGACTTATGAGGGTACCTTAGAAGATTGAGAACTTACGAGTATGGTTCTATTATGATAATAGGTGGTGGATTTACGGTCGTGATCTGAGAGTTGGAGTTTAGTTAACGAGCCGACATTTGCAAGGTGAGTTATCCTCACTATACTAAGGGGTCTAAGGAACCAAGGCCAACCCACTAGATTTGATATCCTAGCAGTTATTGATACATTGAGTTGAGTTAGTGATGTATGCTAATTGATATGCTAGTCGGGTAGATCTTTAGGACTACCTGTGATACTGTATGATTATTTGTATGTGCATTAGTTATGATACATGTTGATATGTTGTGTGGGATGGGTTGAGGTGAGATTGCTTCGTGCGGTAATACAACAAACTAGGGAGCATTCCAGTTATGGGCTAAGGGAGATTCGTACTGTGGCACGATGGCAAGCCAGATGTGCGTTGTGGGCCGGAAGCAATCTAGACTCACACTGTGGGCCCATGGGGTAATCCGGTCTGTAAAGTTGTGGACCCATTTTATGCTGTTTGAGTTTGTTATCTTATGAAGTTGCTGACATGATTATGTGAACTGTATGCGTATCGGTATTTTGGGGGAACTCACTAAGCTTTTAGGCTTACAGTTTCAATTTATTGTTTCAGGTACTTTAGGAGATCGGGGCAAGCTTAAGGCATGATCGTACAACTCCTCACTTTTTATGAATTTGTTTCTGGGATACTCTGATATGACACTTTTGAAAACAAGTTTGTAATATTTAATGGATTTGAAATTGTAACACCCCGTTCTTAAAGTGTTTAATTATGAGTCCCTGAGATTTAAGAGGAAGGGTAATTCTGGTCCTTTTATGGAAAATGGGTTTCATCCGAGAAGGTTTCGGGCTGGTGTATATTGTTAGAAGCATTGTGCTTCTCGTCACCCTCGCATGAATGTAAAGTTATTTGGGAGCGGGTTTAGAGTAGAGGAGTTGCGGCGTTTGGAAGATGATTATTGTTTATAGCTCTTTGTGGAATAAGTGGAAAAGGTCCCATGCATGCATGGCATGCATGTATTTTGAAGTTTGGCTGGGTATGCCTAGCGTAAGCTGGACGTACACCCAGCGTAATAGAGAGAACAGTGCGGTGTGGCCAGGTGAGTACGCCCAACGTACTCTCAGAAATGCTAAACCCTAATTTAAGAGCCACCACTATATAAGAAACATGTTGGTTCATACCCTAGCCTCCAGAAGCTCATCCTTAACCTCAGAAACCCTAGAAACCTGTATTCCCTCCATTATTGGGTGTGTTTGACCTTGGAAAGCTCATTTTGGCAAAAGAAAGGCTAGAAGCAGAAAGGTGAAGTTGTCAAAGAAGAAGAGGAACGATTGGAGCTTGTAGATCTGAAGAGATACCATCCTTTGGAGCTTGTTTGAGGTATAACGCTTCTTGCTTGCCAATTATTTTGCATAGATCTAAGTGTTGTGAAGTTTTTAGCATCTTTCTTGTCCCAAAGTTCTCATCTTGATTCATGCTTTGTGTTGGCTGAGATTATCTGTCCTTTCAGACATTTGGAGAGGACTTGAGTGAGAAAAATGAGGTCCCAAGGGCTGTAGTTGTTCCATGTGTGAGATATATAGGTCTTAATGGATTAAGACCTTGGATTAAGAGCTTATGGACGTCCCAAGTGATAAAGTTTGAGACTTTATGAATTCTAATCATATTTGGCCTAGGGATCTGAAGTTTGGGCTTAATAGCTTAAGCCAATAAGAAGTTACAATGATTTTATGTGTAGTGCAGTTACGCCCCGCGTAGCGGGCCTGAGCCTCGATCTGCAATCGCGAATAAGAGTGTACGCCCCGCGTACCAAGGAGGGTACGCCCAACATACTCCCCCTGAATGGACCTTAATATTGGGATTTTGAGTTTGGGCCGTTTGTGGGTAGTTGGTTTTTGGGCCAAGTCTGGAAATGATGGATAGAGTATTTTTGGGCCCAATTATTGTTATGGACATTGGATCTAGGCCCATTTGGTGAGGTGGGCCCAATTTGGTAAATTGGGCCAATATTGGACTTTGTATGAGATTTGGACCTTGGTCTTGGCCCGATAAGTGGATGTATGATTGACCTAATGTTTATTTTGTTATGATGGTTAGTTCGGGATTTTCGGTGGGTTGGTGATTCGAGAGTCTGCTTCTTCAGTTCAGAGTATCGGCATTCGCGAGGTGAGCAGTCCGGATAGGCTGTAGGCCCCACGAGGGTGGACCAGACGTGCTGAGGCTCGGAGAGTGGACCAGGATGACTGAAGGCCCGATGCCGGCGGACCAATCATACTGTAGACTCAGAGAGTGGACCAGGTGGGTTGAAGGCCCGGTGCGGGCGGACCAACCACACTACAAACTCGAAGGACATGACTAGACTCGGAGGATGGACCCGGTGGACTGAAGGCCCGATACGGCGGACCAGTCACACAGTAGACCCGACATGCATGGCTGTTCTATGTTCTGTTATGTTATATATGTTATTTATGTAATGGGTCGGATGTCACTATGTTATGGGCCGGAAGGCATTATGATTTGGACCGGAAGGTCGTAGCCTGGAAGGGCGTATATGTGGTTGGTATTTTGGGGGTATCTCACTAAGCTTCCGGGCTTACAGTTGTGGTTTAAATGTTTTTCAGGTTCTTTAGGAGACCGTGGCAACACGAAGGCGTGATCGTACCGCTCCTTGTGTTTATGTTTATGACATGGTTCTGGGAATACTCTGATAATAAATGTATTGAAAACCTTTTTATAATAACATTATTTAAATGGGTTGTTTTTGAAATGTTTAAATTTTGTTGAAATTTTTGGTCATTACAAGTTGGTATCAGAGCCTTGGTTTGAGTGAATTGGAGGAACATTCGTGTGAATCCAGTCTCAAATCAAGGAGAGTTTTTGAAAGAGAATTTCAAATGGTTTTCAAATTAAGTAAAAAGAGGACACAGAGGTACGATCAGCTGGAGCCAGTAAGTAACCCCAAAATACCATACCTTATATTTGTTTTCGAGCTTTGATAGAACAGCATGCTAGTACTAGGCTAGGGATCTTTAGGATTTCATGATAATGTTGCCTGTTTTGTGATGCCTGCTAGCCTATGGTTTTCCTCTATATGAGATTTCCAGTGTTCCTCTAGGAGTGAGGATTAAGCGCTTGCTATGTATATTTGTCACTAGGGTGTTGTGGTAGTACTTCACACAAAATATGGGTAGGTGTGGAAGGTAGTATAGGCCCGTACTACTGAAAGCATAGGACCCATATGCGTATCAGGGAAATCATGACCTCTAGGGTTGGGTTGAGAGTTGGTTCCCGGGATAGTGGGAAATGTCTAAGATTTTGTGGTTTATTTTCAGTATGGAGATTTCGAGGCATGCTGGGAGTGGATCCAGGTCAGGATCAGGAGCAGGAGAGGGAGTTCTGGGCGGGTCAGTACCGCCTGAGGTTATCGGTCAGATGAGTACGTGTGAATTGGATGCGAGGATTCATGAGATCCTGCATGATGAGGTTGCTGCGTTGTTCCAGGCCGAGCTGACGGAATTGTTTGGGTCGATCAAGACCGCCATGGTGGAGTATTTCGATGAGCGTTATGCGGCTCTCACTGAGACGGTTGTCGCGGCGGCTACAGCGGCTGTAGCAGCGGCAGGGGGAGGAGCTGGTAGAGGTTTTCAATATCGGGACTTCGTTAATACGAAGCCTCCCAACTTTGATGGAGTTCAGGACCTGATCGTTGCTATGAGATGGTTATCGGACGTGGAGGGTTGTTTCTTCACGTGTTCATGCCCTGCTGATCAGAGGGTGAGGTGTGCTCTGAACCTGTTAAGGCTCGGGGCAAAGGATTGGTGGAGATTGACCACGGGGTCATACTTGGATGCGCAAAGGGCTGCGGTTTCATGGGATCAGTTCAGAGAGATGTTTAGCACTCGTTATGTTCTGTAGGTCGAAAGGGTGAGGTTGGCTCAGGTTTTCCTTGAGCTGAAACAGGATTCGGAGTCGGTGACGGAGATCACCTGGATATTTACTGAGAGGGCAATGTTTTTCCCTGAGTTCGCTTCGGAGCAGGCTCAGATGTCCCGATATCTGAGTATGCTGAAGAGAGATATCAGACAGTTTGTGTCCGCGCAAAGGTGTAAGACTTTATTGGAGTTGCAGGAGGCCGCCAGGCGGCGTGTGTTAGAGATTGAGTTGCAGTTGCGTGAGCTGAGGCAAGCTCCGGTGCAGTCGCAGCCGGCGATTAAACGGTCTAATACCGTTGATTCCAGGGTGGGAGATCAGGGCAACCACGTTTGTGGGAAGTGTGGGAGGGGTCACACTGGAGTTTGTCGGTCCGGTGGTGCATGCCGCAAGTGCGGAAAGGAGGGGCACTATGCGAGGGATTGTCGGCAGTCAGCGACGGTTCGGGATTTGAGGATTTGTTATCATTGTCATCAGGTTGGGCACTGAGGGTTAACTACCCACAACTTGCTGCAGGACCGGTGCAGGCTCCAGCACCGGCCACTTTGAGGATCACAGGTGGAGGTCAGGGTGGAGCGGAGCCCCCAAGGGCTCAGGGTCGTGCTTTTTAGCTTTCAGCAGAGGAGGTCAGAGCAGTGCCGGATGCAGTTGCGGGTATGTTCCTATCTTGATATCTTGTTATCTTGTGATTATTGTGGAGTATTATTATATGCTAGTCTTATTGTCTGGTTTTTCGTTCTGGTATCCGTTGTTCCTTGAGGGTTTGCTATGGTTATGGGTTAGAGTTTGGGTTTTCGTTGGTTATCATTCGTGAGGGTTTTTAGTGGAAATATGGCATTGGTCTGAATGTCGGGTAGCATCTGCAGTCTGAGGAGTGGTTAGCGGAAGATTGAGTTTCTTTTGAGCAGGATGATCAGTGTGGAAATTTGATTTTGTGAAGGTTGCTAGTGCTAGTGGGAATCAGTCCGCGTGTAAGGGTTGGGTTTTGTGCAAGGTTGTTTTGGGAGGTCGATGATAGCGACCGGGGGTTGATAGTCAGTGCCCTAAGTGGGGGAGAATTGGAAATTCTCTGGATGATCGATAGGCTTGAGAGATTGTTTAGCTACTTGGGATTTTGCAGTGTTTCTGTCAGCCGAGAGCAGGCTGGTATGAGTGAGAGCAGGCATGCAGGGTGGAATACATACCTATGGCATTTGATTGCGAAGGGCCTGGATCAGGCCGGGATCGAGTATGTATGATGGAGATAGAGTTTGGAACCCTTTTAGGGCTAGAACAGTATACATGGGAGCATTTCCCCGGAGAGATGACTCGGAGTGATGAATGCTAGTTGAGCGGTCGGAATAGATTGAAGGCCGGTAGGCGTACCAGTTAGGCCGAAGGCTCGGAGGACGGTCCAGCCAGACTGAAGGCCCTGGAGGGCGGTCCAGATTGGCTGAAGGTTTTGAGAGTGGCCCAGATTGGCTGAAGGCCTGGTAAGACGGACCAGTCATGCTGAAGACTCTGTGGGTATTATTGGATCGGTTTGAAGAAATGGGTTGAGTATGTTGTGATGTGTTAGCATTAGAAGGTCTGGCCCCGGGTATTGATCTTGATTGGTGGAGGTAGTGCATGGACTCGAGAGTCCTTGCGAGCAAATTCAGGACATGTGTGTTGTGTGGATAGCGGTTATGCTATAAGGGAGTGTAAATTCACGGAAGTGGAAGTAGCAGCGCAGGGTTATGATGGGAGTGGTCCAATTATGGTCATTGAGCAGTGAGATTGCGGTAGTGGTATGGGATCACATCCGGGTTGGATGGTTGCTGAGGCTCGGCAGGAACGCATGGATGGAATCTCGGATTTCCAGATAGATTTTGTTTTATGTGGTGAAAATTCATCCAAAAGGATGTTTGGAAGTGTCATCAGTGTATCGGGTTTTTCCTAACCGAGGACACTAGAGCCAGTTCAGTGTGGTTATGAGATTACGGTGGAGAACTCGTGGGAGTTTCTCTGAGGCTGAAGCATGTGTCATCTTGTCAGCAAGAAAGGTAAAGTTGGGTTTCGGATTTCGATGGTCGATTCTTGAGGAACCTGGTCCGATAAATGCCAGGCGGTACATTGCGGGGGTAGTTATGGAGTAGAGTTGTCGCACGCTTCGAGGACGAAGCCTAATTTAAGTGGGGGAGAATTGTAACACCCCGTTCTTAAAGTGTTTAATTATGAGTCCCTGAGATTTAAGAGGAAGGGTAATTCTGGTCCTTTTACGGGAAATGGGTTTCATCCGAGAAGGTTTCGAGCTGGTGTATGTTGTTAGAAGCATTGGGCTTCTCGTCACTCTCTCACGAATGTAAAGTTATTTGGGAGCGGGTTTAGAGTAGAGGAGTTGCGGCGTTTGGAAGATGATTATTGTTTATAGATCTTTGTGAAATAAGTGGAAAAGGTCCCATGCATGCATGGCATGCATGTATTTTGAAGTTTGGCTGGGTACGCCCAGTGTAATAGAGAGAAAAGTGCGGGGTGGCCGGGTGAGTACGCCCAGTGTACTCTAAGAAACCCCAAACCCTAATTTAAGAGCCACCACTATATAAGGAACATGTTGGTTCATACCCTAGCCTCCATAAGCTCATCCTTAACCTCAGAAACCCTAGAAACCTGTATTCCCTCCATTATTGGGTGTGTTTGACCTTGGAAAGCTCATTTTGGCAAAAGAAAGGCTAGAAGGAGAAAGGAGAAGTTGTCAAAAAAGAAGAGGAACGATTAGAGCTTGTAGATCTGAAGAGATACCATCCTTTGTAGCTTGTTTGAGGTATAAAGCTTCTTGCTTGCCAATTATTTTGCATAAATCTAAGTGTTGTGAAGTTTTTAGCATCTTTCTTGTCCCAAAGTTCTCATCTTGATTCATGCTTTGTGTTGGCTGAGATTATCTGTCCTTTCAGACATTTGGAGAGGTCTTGAGTGAGAAAAATGAGGTCCCAAGGGCTGTAGTTGTTCCATGTGTGAGATATATAGGTCTTAATGGATTAAGACCTTGGATTAAGAGCTTATGGACGTCCCAAGTGATAAAGTTTGAGACTTTATGAATTCTAATCATATTTGGCCTAGGGATATGAAGTTTGGGCTTAATAGCTTAAGCCATTAAGAAGTTACAATGATTTTATGTGTAGTGCAGTTACGCCCCGCGTAGCGGGCCTGAGCCTCGAGACCCAATCGCGAATAAGAGTGTACGCCCCGCGTACCAAGGAGGGTACGCCTAACATACTCCCCCTGAATGGACCTTAATATTGGGATTTTGAGTTTGGGCCGTTTGTGGGTAGTTGGTTTTTGGGCCAAGTCTGGAAATGATGGATAGAGTATTTTTGGGCCCAATTATTGTTATGGACATTGGATCTAGGCCCATTTGGTGAGGTGGGCCCAATTTGGTAAATTGGGCCAATATTGGACTTTGTATGAGATTTGGACCTTGGTCTTGGCCCGATAAGTGGATGTATGATTGGCCTAATGTTTATTTTGTTATGATGGTTAGTTCGGGATTTTCGGTGGGTTGGTGATTCGAGAGTCTGCTTCTTCAGTTCAGAGTATCGGCATTCGCGAGGTGAGTTATCCTCACTATATCGACAGGGTCAAAGGCACCAAGGCCGGCCCTTTGTCGGATTGAGATTCAGGTATTTTTTGTTATGTTATTGCTTTGATATGTCTGCATCCTAGTAGCTAGGATGGTATATGTTAGAGACCTGGTTAAGGTCAGTTTCCTGATATGTAGGGTGATGCTATGCTAGTGACCGGTTAGGTCGGTATCCTGGTTAGGATGATGATATGTTATGTGATCTGCTTGATCGGCTTGCTGACTATGAACTTTTATATGATTGTATGTTATGTGCACATGGTTGTTTGGACTGGAGTTGGGTTGAGGCGGGTCCTGCTTTGTGCTGTAGGCCAAGATACCCAGGGCGGACCGGTTATTCCAAAGGCCGAGTGAGCGGTCCGGATAGGCTGTAGGCCCCACGAGGGTGGACCAGACGTGCCGAGGCTCGGAGAGTGGACCAGGACGACTGAAGGCCCGATACCGGCGGACCAGCATACTGTAGACTCAAAGAGTGGACCAGGTGGGTTGAAGGCCCGGTGCGGGCGGACCAACCACACTACACACTTGAAGGACATGACTAGACTCGGAGGATGGACCCGGTGGACTGAAGGCCCGATACGGCGGACCAGTCACACAGTAGACCCGATATGCATGGCTGTTTTATGTTCTGTTATGTTATGTATGCTATTTATGTAATGGGCCGGATGGCACTATGTTATGGGCCGGAAGGCATTATGATTTGGACCGAAAGGTCGTAGCTTGGAAGGGCGTATATGTGGTTGGTATTTTGGGGGTATCTCACTAAGCTTTCGGGCTTACAGTTGTGGTTTAAATGTTTTTCAGGTTCTTCAGGAGACCGTGGCAAGGCGAAGGTGTGATCGTACCGCTCCTCGTGTTTATGTTTATGACATGGTTCTGGGAATACTCTGATAATAAATGTATTGAAAACCTTTTTGTAATAACATTATTAAAATGGGTTGTTTTTTGAAAAGTTTAAATTTTGTTGAAATTATTGGCCGTTACAGAAATATTTTAAAAAGTTTAAATTGGTTCGAATTTTTTACGGGTGTTACAGTATACGTGTTTGTGAGATGTATGTGAACGTATTCATAAGGATTATAGTGTTAAACCACTAAATGAGTAATGGATCCTGTATGTGCACACGACTTAAAGAATGATATTAATAGCTATAAGTTGGTGAAAATATAGATAATCATGTATAATAGATGTTTAAAACAAAACAGAGCGAAAAAAACGAAGATTTATGCCTGAAAAATCGAAAATAAGAAAAGTCCGTAAGCTACAGATTTTTCTTATTTTCGATTTTTCAGGCACTGAACATCGTTTTTTTCGCTTTTTTTTTTTCATACCTCTACTATAAATGATTATCTATATTTTTTTACCAACTTATAGATATTAATATTGTTCATAAAGTCGTATGACCCTTCGGGATCAAGTACTCGTTTCACAGTTTAACATTGTAATGCCTATAATTTTCACCAACTTGTAATGGATTATGTTTGTATATGAATATTTATATACAAGAATGAGTTGTGGTATATGTGTATGTATACGTGTTTGTGAGATGTATGTGAAAGTATTCATAATCATTATAATGTTAAACCACTAAACGAGTAATGGATCACATATGTGCACATGACTTTATGAATGATATTAATAGCTATAAATTGATGAAAATATAGATAATCATGTATAATAGAGGTTTGAAAAAAACAGAGCGAAAAAAAACAACGTTTGGTGCCCGAAAAATTGAAAATACGAAAAATCCTCTGCTCTTTCATAGTTCCTCCCACTCATTCCCGCTCCTTCGATCCTCCCTCCATTTTCTAGTCGTTGAAGTAGCAATCCGCAGGAAGTTCCTTCTCCTCGCCGCCGCTACTGTCAATGGTGTTAGTAGATTTCGCCATTCTTAGCTCCGGTTATCCCCACTTTCTATTTCCTAGAATTGGGAATGCCTCCGCCCTTCTAAGCACAACTTCGCTAAAAACCACCATCACTGGTCTACCTCGACACTGCCAGCAGCGATTGAAGAAGAAGAATCTCATCGGAATCGACCACCTCCTCGCCATCGCTTTCCTTCCACTGTCATTATTCACCTTCTCCGCCTCTATTGCTGCCTCCCTCTACTCGATTTTTTCTGCTTCTTTGAAGAAGGTAAACCTTCAAATTTTGGTATCAATTTAGGAATTGAATCTGGTTATTAGGCTGCAAAACAAGACTAAGAACGTTATTTTTGCTGCTTTTCACAGCCAAGCGATGTTGTTGTTTATGGGTGTTCGAGTAAACGCATAAATTGATTATTATTCCCTGCATTCTCAAATAATTTGGTTCAAGTGTTTTTGTATTTTTGATTTAGTTTCTGATTTATTACAATTAAATTATTAGGTTTTACTATTTGGTATGGTTTTGGTAAGTACAACGAATGATAACAAGTCTTATGAAAACTGCTACAGGAAAGGTCCAAATTGAATTTTGCTACTCTTCCTGCATGTAAAATGGGTAGATGGATCAAGGGAGCTGATTCGTATGGGGCTTGCATGTCTGCAGGTAGTGCCTCATCTTGTTATCTTTTTGCTTTCCAAAAAACAAAAATAAAATGTTTTTTTTTTTTTTTTTTTTTTTTTTTTTAAATCTTCTTTCTGTCATAAACAAAAGTACTTTGCTATTATGGTTAAAAGTTAGGTAGTTTGTTGATAATATTTGATTAAATTGATAATAAACAAAAGTATGTTGTTATTATGGTTAAAAGTTTGGTAGTTTGTTGATAATATTGATTTAACTAATAATAAACATAAGTACGTTGCTATTATTGTTATAAGTTAAGTATTTTGCTATAAGTATTATAAACAAAATTGCATTGCTATAAACTAAAGTAAATTGCTAATATTGTTGAAGTATTTAATCATGTTGCCATTTTTTAGGTTGATAAGTTGCGTGCACAAGTTTTTACCATGGAACAACAACAACAACAACAACAACAACAAAAGCAAGAACAAATAGAAATGGTTATGAGGATGACAAATTTGTAAACATTTGATATTGTTTGTTTTGTTAATTAGTGCTTACTTTTGTATGATATTTTGGACAATAGAATGAAATGTGTCAAACTTGTTATTAGGGACATTTTTTTGGTGTATTTAATTTGGTATTTGGGACAAAAGTGAATTGATTGTGGTATTTGACAAAAAATTGAAAATTTTTAAATTTTTATTTTTATTTAAATAAAATGAAGTTAGCTACGGATATCCGTAGCTATTTAGTTCCGTAGCTATTCTATAACTATCGACTTTCGTAGCTATTCCATAGCTATTTTGATCCGTAGCTATTCCGTAGCTATTAAATTCTGTAGCTATTCTGTAGGAAATTTGTAGCTATTTATTTTTGTAGCTATGATAGCTACGGAAAATTCCATAGCTATTATGTAGCGATTCCGTAGCTATAATTTTCCCACGGGCCATTATGCTACAGACATTTTTCTGTACCAATTCCGTAGCAATCCGCTAATAGCTACGAAATATCTACAGATTGTGATGTAGCTATTGCATTAGTTTTCTAGTAGTGTTATATACCAATGAACTAAATTTAACAAATAGATGACAGGAAGCATGCTGAAATGCTTATATACCAATGAACTATAAATTTTATCTGCCATCATCTTCTCAATCCCTTCTGGTATGATCACACACATCAATTCTAATCCTTATAACTTTTTGGTAAGAAACAAAACATGAATTTTCTAATTTCATAATAGAACCAGAAATTGTTATGACAAAAGTAATCAAAACATGAAATATAAAAATTAGAAACTCAAATAAATCAAATTTATATGCAAGATTCACAAACAGAAAATATACTTGAATGTATGTTTACAACATAATCACAATACAAGAAAATATGTAGATTGAGGCATGTAAATTGCAGTGTCATAAGACAAAAATTGCCCTGATATGTGTTTGTCTTGAGGATACAACATTCAATCAAGAGGAAATCTTTATTCTAGCAAAATTCTCTATGTTCCCATCGTGATCTTGAATTACAAAAAATATCAGGATAGTGTATGTTTTTTGTAACCCCCAAATCTAACTTTTGGTGATGTATTTATAGGCTTCTTATTAGCAGTTGATCAATCCCAACCAACATATCAATTCAAATTGAAATTAACTTGTAATTAACTATCGAACAGTTAATTAACAATTAACAGCTTTAATAATTAAATAGTAGTGAAAATTTCAGAATTAATATATAAAATATTAATTAGTCAATGAGACCCCAAGATCCCTAAGACCCAAGGTTAATCTTTTGACGATTAAATATGTATATTAATCCAAGTCTTTCAAGACCCATCTGACTAGCCCAATCACCAAACCCAGCACATTCCCTTTAGCCTAAGTATTTAATCATATTAATAAAATACTAATAGAAGAATTTATAACGGAGAAAAAGTTTTTTCTTAATTCCAATGTGGGATAAGTCCCATAAATGTGATTTCCCTTTAACAAAGTTCTAACAATACCCCATATTTTCTATTCAAATTCCTAGAATACCCCACATTCGAATAGAAAATAAGAGAACACTGATATTCAAATAGGCGAAGTAAGATATGACATGCATCTAAATAGGTTTTGTAAAACTTGAACTTTCATAGTGAGTATTACATGGACCTACTTCGTGGACAGTGAACTAAAGTCTTGAACTAACTACTTTAAATAGTAGAATTAATGACAAGAACTATCACACATATCATATGTAAGCATAGATCATTTCTTACTGTTGTGTTCATCCCGGTCGTGAATAATCCTTTCTTCATGATACTTTTAGAGAGCTTAGCCATATCAGCTCTAAAAGATATGACCTCACTGTTGGATTAGTGTCTAAGTCCATAACTATTTTGGTATGTACTTGACCTGATGGTGCATGGTCCTTTTGGGTTGCCTTCACCAAAGCAACTTGATAGGATGAATTATGGAGAGAAAGGATTAATTATGATTTATTAATATATTATGAGAATAATATATTAAAGGAGAAATCATATTGTTGAATTAATATTAGTCAAGAATTAATAAGAATTATGTTTGTGGCTAAAAGACATTAATTAAACTTAAGGGACTAAAACTATCAATTGTATGATAGTTGAATGTTGGGCTAATGGACTCCATATTATAGGAGTGGATGAATTCTATGGGGGAAACCCATTAGAAATCGTCCAAGGCCTTTAAGAAAGGAGTTCATGGGTTGCTTAGGGCTTAAGCATCCAAATTAGGGTTTTCTTGTTACATAACCCTAATAGCCTCACTATTTAAAGGACCCTTAAGCTCAAAAATGTGGTGAACTGAATCCTTAGGGTTTCTACACATTTTTGGGTGTCTCCTCTCTCCTTATTCTTCATCCTCTTGCTCTTGGTGTTTGTGAGCCATTAGAGGAGTGACATTTGTGACTCTAAGCTTTCTAAAGTTATTACAAGGAGGATTTGTGATTGTTATTGCTGCATAACAATCAAGGTAATATCTTAAACCCATTGTTATGTTAATATTGATTATCATATGCTAGAACTAAGGTTTAAGGTCTTGGATGAATTGCATGTACAATAGAGAAACCTAGATCCAAGCATTAGGGTTTGTATGAGCACATAGGATGTGATGTCTTGGATAAGACAAAGACCAACTAGAACCAATTTTATGAAATGATTTGTCTTGATAAAAGCTACACTAACTCTTGAATATTCATTTGTCAAGAAATGTTCATTGACAAAAGAATCTTATATGTCAAGGAGTCAGTGGGAGTCTTAATGATCTTGAAAAGTTTCAAGAACTAATCAAGAATAAACCTTATCGATCATCACTAGCAGACGACTTGAGGTTCACAACCTATTGTGTTGACACTATCTTGTTTCTGTGCCGTTCTAATTGAGTTAATTATGCATGTGAGTTCTATGAGTTCTCATTTGAATGCATAAAAGGCAAGCACCTTGATAAATGAAAAGTACATTGATAAGAGAGGGTGATCTTCTTAAATACTTAGAAGACATGGTGGGCAGCTGTGTTACCGTAAGGCAAAGATCAAGATTAAGAAAGTTCGGTCCATAAGAGTTTGGATTTGTCGCAAACCTTGGTTTTGACAATTCACATGGATAGGAACACATACACCATTAAAATCTAAGTGTCATAATATTTTCTCCTTCATGAAGATGACTGTGAGGAAATGCTTCCACTAAGAGGAATTTTAAGAAGATAGTGATTGTAAAATTGTATTCTCAAATTTGATTATGGTTACGGTATCCCTTTCCATAATTCGAATTATGAGATTTGGCAATTAGTATGAATTGTTTAAGACACACATATGAGCTATCTTGGATAAAGGTGTATGAGATTAAGAAGCTTAGATAAAATATTATCAAAGCATTAAGTATTAGAAATATGAACTTAAGAAATTCAATAGGTATTGTTTTTCTGGAAGTTAAGCTGTTTCTAAATACATGTCAAAGCTAGTGGGAGCATAACAGTTATGCTTATTTGATAATAATCATCATGATAGTGGGAGTATAAATGTTGTGCTTGTATGATTATTATGGCAAGTATTGCAAGTTAGCAATATTAATTATAGAAAACAAGAATTATACTTTGCAAAGTCATAAAGGTTGAATAGTTGTTTTGCTATAATTAAGGAAGAGAATATTGTACTTCGTTCCAAAATCTAAAAGCTTAGATTGAGAAATTTTAATAAATTTAGTCAAAGGATACATAGTGTGTTCTTAAATTTCGATTATGATTACGGTATCCCTCTTCATAGTTCGAATTGTGAGAACGAGACACATAAAATATTATGGCAAAGTATCATATCTTTATGTAAGACATTATGCATCGTGTCCCGTACGCTTCGGGTATAGGATCGATTTCAAATGCTATAATATTTGACCATTCTAATGTTTTCCAAATGTCTAGCGCATTTAGAGGGAAAAAGGACAAGAATCGGTTTTGACTAAGATAATTAAACAACTATCAAAGGACGATCCAAAGCTTGCTGAGGATTGGTCGCTTGTGAGTAGTTGGAAGTATGATATTGGATGGAGCATATCGACATTATTATGAATAGATAAGATTCTATTGAGAATGAGTTGTCATATGGTAAGTATGGAAAGGTTTCCATATTGGGAGTTGGATATTGAGAGTCTATGTCTAGATTAGAGAATTTTATGCAAAAGGATGTTCAAAGAAATGTACTTTGAGAGAGAAACATCACGTCTATAGAATTGTATTGTAACAATCACAAATAGAGAACCTTGTAATTTCATTGGTAATAGTCATTGTGACTTTTGTGCTATAACATTACGAAAGGATCATTGCATAAAATGTTAGAGTCTAGCATATTCTATAAGTGGCAAGAATTTGATATTCTTTCACTTGTGAAAAGGATTGGGAGTTGTGAAATGAGTATGATTGGAAATGTGTTCATTTGATCTATTTCACAAAGTAAGAACCGTAGGTAAACATTGTGTGTATGCTAGGAGCATGTGACAAATGTAGTAATAATTCACGTAAGAAGTTACCCGAAACAACAAATAAGGAGTAATCAATATGGTGATAAATAAAAGGTGTTTTATTTATACTCAAGGGTTTGGGACCATATAGGATTAGTATTATTCTTGTGTTTCACTTTGCATGTTTTGACTTCCTGAATAATTTAATTGGTTTAGAACAGTCAAATTATTCTAACTGGCCACAGTCGTTCATATGTTGGAAGTAGGTATGAATGAAGACTATTGTGAATTGGTGTGTGAATTGTCTAAAGATTATTAGATATAAGCAAATGTTTGCTGCAACGTTCATGAGTGCTTATGAATATGATTTGAGCATTGGATTAAACCTATGCTCACAAGAATCACTACATGGATTTGATCACGCGTGATTGTGAGTCGATAATATTGTATATTCTTGAAACCGAGATGTGTAAGTTGTTTCTTGCGAGTCGGTTGCACATTGATAATATGTAAATGCGGCAGTAACTTGGTGTTATAAAACATATTGTTGTGTGTAATTTGGTAAGTGAGTGCAAGAAAGCATTGAGTCAAAGTTTATCCGTTCCTTTTATCCAAAGTAGGATAAAAGCGATATCTTTGGTCCTCTCGATGATTTAGTGATGGCACCTAAGCGCTTGGCCAAGCCGGGACTAAATTGATGTGTTCAATTGTAGTCTGTTGTCAGTCATCATAAATCGGAAGTCGGAAAATAGTATAGAGAGAATGATTAAGTTCATGTCTCATATCTATACAATATCTAGAATGGAGGAATATATGATCCCTTATCTAAAGGACACGCGTATTTGATAAGATTAGAGTTGACAGTAGCTTTGGAAAGCTACGATTGCTATCAGGATCTAAAGTCATACGCATAATAGTTATTAGACTTATCCAAGTGGGAGACTATTGGATTAGTGTCTAAGTCCATAACTATTATGGTATGTACTTGACCTGCTGGTGCATGGTCCTTTTGGGTTGCCTTCACCAAAGCAACTTGATAGGATGAATTATGGAGAGAAAGGACTAATTATGATTTATTAATATACTATGAGAATAATATATTAAAGGAGAAATCATATTGTTTAATTAATATTAGTCAAGAATTAATAAGAATTAAGTTTGTGGCTAAAATACATTAATTAAACTTAAGGGACTAAAACTGTCAATTGTATGATAGTTGAATATTGGGCTAATGGACTCCATATTATAGGAGTGGACGAATTATATGGGGGAAACCCATTAGAAATCATCCAAGGCCTTTAAGAAAGGAGTTCATGGGTTTCTTAGGGTTTCTAGATGTTTTTGGGTGTCTCCTCTCTCCTTATTCTTCATCCTCTTGCTCTTGGTGTTTGTGAGCCATTAGAGGAGTGACATTTGTGACTCTAAGCTTTCTAAAGTCATTACATGGAGGATTTGTGATTGTTATTGCTGCATAACAATCAAGGTAATATCTTAAACCCATTGTAATGTTAATATTGATTATCATATGCTAGAACTAGGCTTTAAAGTCTTGGATGAATTGCATGTACAACAGAGAAACTTAGATCCAAGCATTAGGGTTGGTATGAGCAGATATGATGCTCTTATTGCTAAAACTCATCACTCACATCTATCTCACATAGGTAATGATAATATGGAATAAGTTGCACTATTCCACTATAAAAACTATCCGTGTTATTAAGAGTAAAAATTCATCCCTATATCACCAACAAGAAACACAAAATAAATATCACAAGAGTGAGCATACCTTTGTGTTAGTGCTACTTTTAGTCTTCCCCACCTAATTCTCCTATTGACCCTAGACCATGGGATATCCAATGTAGCTAGGTTATATTTTTTCCAGGTGGGGACTCATTATGTTGGCTTTAAGTCCATTCCCCTCAATGTAAATAGAACTTGCTCTCTAGTAAGGCCTTTTGTCAAAGGATCAACTATATTTTCCTTTGATTTTATGTAACTAATGGAAATGATACCATTCTTTAGCAAGTCTCTTATTGTAATGTGTCTTCACCTAATGTGTCTCAACTTGCCATTGTATATCTGACTTTATGCTCTAGTGTGAGCAACCATGCTATCATAATGTATACCAATAGCAATAACAGGTTTAGGCCACAAATGAATACATTCTAGGAAGCTTTTAAGACGTTCAGCTTCTTCAGAAACTTTTTCTAAAGCAATAAACTATGCTTCCATTGTAGAACGAGTATCATAGTTTCATTAGATGATTTCCAAGAGATAGTAGCTCCACCAATAGTAGACACATATGCACTTGTAGATTTTTCCTCAGAAGTATTGGAAATATAATTTTCATCACAATATCCTTCAAGAACAAGAGGATATCTCGTGTAATATAATCCATAATTCATTGTATTCTTTAAATATAAACACTCTCACTAATTCATAACAATGATCTTTCGCAGGACTATGGGAGTAACAACTTAATCTACATACACTATATGCCATGTCTGGTCTAGTACAATTCATAATATACATTAAAATATGAAGAACTTGAGTATATTCTAACTAAGCTACAATATCACTTTTTTTCTTCTTAAGATGATTTGAGGTATCAAAAGGGGTGACTACAGGCTTGCCATCATAGTGTCCAAATTTCTAGAGTACACTTTAAAGATAATGAGACTGAGTAAGAGTATATACATCTAGCCTTCTTTGAACTCTTACACCAAGGATCACATCTACTACTCCCAATTCTTTCATGGAAAAAGGAGTGTAGCATTTTCTTGGTTAGATTGATCACATCCAAACTAGTACCCATTATAAGCATATCATCTACATACAAGCATATGATGACACATGCATTCTTGTATTGTTTGACATAGACACATTTATCACATTCATTAATTCTAAATCCATTAGAAATTAATTTATTTTCCAACTTCTCATGTCACTTTATAGACTAAAGTCTATAAAGTGATCTAACTAACTTTCAGAATTTGTTTTCTTGACCTTCAACCACAAACCCTTCAGGCTGACTCATATATATCTCCTTATCTAATTCACCATACAAGAAAGAAATTTTCACATCTATTTGGTGTATTTACAAATTGTGAATGGCTACAATTTGTATAATGTCCGAATTATTGTAATTCTTGTAACTTGTGAATATGTGTCAAATAAGTCATGACCTTCCTTTTGATGGTACCCTTTAGCTACTAAACGAGCTTTGTCCTTCTCAATGGTACCAGCAGGTGTAAACGTCTTCTTGAATATCCATTTGTTCCTAATTGGTTTTTACTTAGGTGGTAAATCTACCAATTTCCAAGTGTTATTCTACACAATGGAGTCAATCTCAATTTTGATTGCCTCTTTCCAATAAGAAGCTGCAGAAGAATCCATAGCATCCTTATAAGTTTGGAGTTCATTATTCACTACATAAGTCATATAATCAGGTCCAAAGTCTTTGGCTATTTTTCCATGTTTTTTTCTTCTAGGTTCTAAGCTCTCTTCTTAAACCTTGGAAGAACTCTCTTCATTTTATTGTAAACTTTTGTCAAGAATAGTTCCATTTGGTCCATCATCTAGACTTCTTTTCCTAGAGTAGGAATCCTCTTCCCCTTTATCCTTAAAAGGAAATATATTTTCAAAGAATTCAGCCTCTCCTAACTACATGATGGTTTGATTATGGATATCATCAACATGTGATTTATAAGTAAGAAACCTATAGGTTGCACAATTCATGGCAGGACCAAGATAGATGCAATCTATGGTTTTTGGTCCAAGTTTAGTCCTCTTGGAATGAGGTACTTGTACCTTAGCAAGGTAACCCTACATTGTCATCCTATTGTAAGAGGGTGTAAGTCCCAAATCTTCTTGTGTATCAATCAGATCCATTTGATGGTGCGGAATCCCAATCAAATGGATGATGCTAGATCTAATGAAGAAGAAGGAGAAGAAGAAGATGATGAATCTTGTATGATTTGATTAGAATGAAGCTCCAAATACAAGATTCACACATAACTTACACACACTTAAGATCCTCTATTCTCTCTAACTTTCTCTCTCTACCATATGCTCTCTTACCTCACATATGCACTCCTCTCCCTATATATATATATATATATATATATATATATATATATATATATATATATATATATATATATATATATGAGACATAGGCCGTGAACAGGTTCACGACCGTAAACCTGTTCACGGCCGTAAACACATATACAACCGTAAACACCAAGCTGTTTACGGTCCTAGACATAAAAATATATTTTCCTAGAAAAATAAAGTATAAACCATATTTTTGACCCAACAGAGGGTACTCTCACTTTCCACATATGATATATTGATTAATCACTCTTTTTATGAGGAATTCTATTAAGTATTGAATTTTCTGCAAGACATGCTTCTCTCCACATATTATGTTGTGCTCTAGAAGTAATTAACATTGAATTAATCAGTTTTTTCAATGTTTTATTCTTCCTTTTTTTGCCACTCCGTTTTATTGAGGAGTATATGAAGCAGTTGTTTGATGTATAATACCATGTAAAGAACAAAATTCAGAAAAGTCTTTGGACTCATATTCTCTTCCTCGATCAGACCATAGAATTTTGATCTTTTTGTCAAGTTGATTTTCAACTTCAGCTTTATAATTCTTAAAAGAATTCAAGGCTTCATCCTTGTTATTTAAAAAATAAATATAACAATACTTGCTGCAATCATCAATAAAAGATATATAATAATCTTTTTCTCCTCTTGTAGGTGTTGCTCTATAATCACATAAATCAGAGTGGATTAAGCCAAGTGTTTCATTAGATTTTTCAACTTATTTATGAGGATGTTGTAATAATTCTTATTCTATAGAAACCTCACATTTCATATTTTTATCGAATGAATATTTTGGTAGCATGACAAGTTTTTCCATTCTTTGAATAGAATGAAAATTGACATGGCCCAATCTAGAATTCCATAAAAATGAAGGATCATGCATATACATAGAAGAGGGGCTTGTAGTGCCCATTATTGCATTAACATTAACATTTAGTACATCATCATTATTTGGTGTTTCAACACCATAATACAAAGGTTAAACACCGAATTTTAAAAAGATCCAGACTAAGGTATCCCATTTCAACATATACTTCACCCTTGGTAAGAAAAAAACTTATTAGATTAAAATACAAGTTTAAAACCTTTGTTACTAAGAATAGGACTAGAAATCAGATTCATAGTAATTCAGAAACATGAAAGACATCACTTAGAATAAGTTCTTTGTCAGAAGTCAGTTTCACATTCACTTTTATTTTTCCTTCAATTTTTGTAGTAGTAGAATTCCCTATAAACATTGGTTCAGAATCAGAGACTTTCTGGTATGTAGGGAACATGGTTTGAGAGTTGAAAGTGTGCATTGTGGTTCTAGAATCAATCCACAAATCCTCATAATTGCTAACCATGTTGGTTTGAATCACAACAACAAACTGATTTGGTGATTTAACCATGTTGGTTTGGCCAGAAGTTCCTCTAACAAAATTTTCATCATTTTTTACATTGTTTCCTCCTTCATTGCCTCATTAACCCTTCTTGAATCAACAAATTTTGTCCTTATGTCCAGTTCTACCACAAACATAACATGGAACCAAATTCTTCTTGTTTAGACAATGATTTTTTCCATCTTTGGAAGAGTTTTTGGAGTTACCTTTCTTGTTGTTGTGCTTTGTCTTGGAAGTACTTGTTTCTCCAACAAAGTTTGCACTTGGTTCCAAGGAATTTGCATCAGCCTTCTCATTCAATCTGTTATCTTCTTGAACACAAATTCTTAACGCAAGTTGCTTACAAATCATGACATCAGTTAAGTGCTTACGATATAATTTGAAATTATTCCAAGGAGGAAGTTTTTAAATGATTGAGCCAACAAGAAAGTTGGAGTTTATTCCCATACCTTCAAATTCAAGATCATGAGTGATTACTTGAAGTTCCTACATTTTTTTGAGAACAGGTTTGGTATCCACTATTTTGCAATTCATGAACTTTCCAATCACAAATTTATTGGAACATGTTACTTTTGTTTTGTAATTCTATTATAATGAGTTCCCATATCTCTCTTGTAGTAGTTATGGTAGAGTAGATATCATAGAGGCAATCATCCATGGCCTTTAGAATATAATTCCTGCATTTATATTCATTTGTGTTCCAAGATTACACAACTATTTTTTGTTCTGCCAATCAGACTGCAATGGGTGCATTTGTTCCTTCAGTAGTGGTCACACTAGTGGGAGGGGAATGAGAATCATCAGTGAGAGCATTGGAGACATGAAGAATTGTTAGATAAAATAACATCTTCTGTTGCCATCTCCGAAAATCTGAGCCTTTGAATTTCTCAGGTTTTTCTATGTGATTTGATGATGAAATTTTGATCCATTCTTCACTTTATGATTTTTATCTTAGATTGTTCTAAAAAATGTAACACTCGTATTTCTTGCTAAGTATTAATAAAATGATGTAATTGTAATGGTCGACAATTGTAACCTTTTCTGAATTAAATAAAGATAATTATCTTAGTATTATGTGATTATGTGCATCTATATGTATTATATGTGGTTATAGCGTTATATTAAAATAGGAATAAAATACGTGTCTAAAATAGAATAATAATTAAGCCGAATATCCTTGATGAAAGATGAAGTATTCATGATGAGGATTTCAGAGATATAAGGAACGCTCCAATCCAACTGATAACGAATAAATTATGATCGTTTGAAGTTTCATGTTCGACCTGATGCGACAATGCACATCGTAAAAAGTGATTTTTAGATAGGTTGCATATTTTCATAAGTAATCTAAATGAAAGTTGTAGTAATCATAAAACCGAGATCATACATATAAAGAACACCAAAATCTGAGTTCGTATGAGGAAGTTATGAATTTTCGAAGTTTCAGTGTACTGGTGTAGACACAAAAATCGAATTTTGGATCACTTGATTGTTATCCAAAACAATCTAAATGGGAGTTGAAGATCCCATTAATAGGAGCCTAAACGATATAAAGACAGTGAAAAACATAAAGACAATCGAAAATAGAGTCTCTATGTAAAAGTTGTGAATTTTACACGGTTGGTAATAATGTAATCTTCTTAGAATGTTAATTTAAGATTGACTGAGAACTAGTTAACAATCTAAATGAAAGTTGTAGTACTCAAAAATACCTATGTCTGGATATAGAGAACGTGAAAAACGGAGTTCATATGGCCGAGTTTTGATTTTTTGAATTTCTGGTCATACCTACCCGCTTAACCATGTTATCCCACTAGCTGATTGATACATATAGGTTTCTGAGTGGAACCCTTGCCGACCACGCTTGGGTACAGTGCACACCCTGTCTCTACATAGTGTGACTGCCCCAAAATCAGCCTATAAATGCTTAGCAATGTCACATTCCTTCTCCACACAATCCCTTTCATTCTCTCGAGTTTTTCTATATTATAGCCTAAATTCTTTTAGTATTTGTAACAGCTCGAAATCCAAATACTCTTTTATTTAGCCTTCATCTTTAATTATTGTGATTTTAAGTCTTTTATGTTGAGCGAGTACGTTGGGTGTACAAGGAGTACGCTGCGTGTACTCGCGCGCTCCATTTAAACGCATCTTCCCTCGAGTACACTGGGCGTACCCAAGGTTACGTTGGGCGTAACTGGTCTAGACCTAAAAACCCTAATTGTTGTGGTTGGCTATAAAAGGAATGTGTTGGCTCGACTCCTCAGCCACCATCCTTCAGAAAGAAACCCTAAGAGAGTGTTTATTCGTTCCTAGCCCATTTGTGAGTGTTCTAAGCTTGGTGGTGTCATTTCAAGGTAGCAAAGGAGAAGAAGAGTCCATTGGGAAGGCTAGAAGTTGGTGTTCAAGTGTAGATCCGGGCTTTGTAAAGCTTGGAGCTTCATTCTAAGGTAAAAAGTGATGGGTTTTGAGCATTCTAACACTTCCTAAGTGTACATGCAAACCTAATAACCTTGGATCTATGTTTGTCTAATTATCATGCAAAGTTGAATTCCAAGGTTATATTCCTATCTAGCATACATGGGGAACAATTTTAACTTAAAGTATAGATAGAATAACTTACCTTGTTGTTGTTTGTGTTCCTTGAAACCTTGTGAGCCTAGCACCCCAAGTGTGATGCCTCAAATGCTTCACACAACACCAAATGCTCTTGGAAGAACTTATGAGAGAACACACACTTCTCAAAAATCGGCCAAGCCCTCTTGTTTCTTAGTGTAGCCAATTTTGGTGGAGAATATGTTTCTTATATAGTGTTGACACATCTAGGGTTAAACCCTAATGTGTCATGACTCTTCATTTCCATGACCCATGGGTTTGTAACTCCCATGGAGCATCCTATGGGTGGAACCCAACTTGATAATCCATGGAGCCTCTTAGCCCACTATACAAGATATGGATGATTTACATAATCAACCCATATATTTAATTAGTTATCTTTTGATCACATAATTAATTCTAAATTAATTCTTGATCAAACTAATCAAATAATATTATTAATATATTAGAACTTATAATATATTAATAATCTCCAAGTGTTATTTCTCTCATTTAGTCTATCCAATTGCATGGTGCCATGCAACCCAAATGGACCATGCCGGGTCGGGTCAAGTACATACCAGAAATAGTTATGGACTTAGACACCTTATCCAACAGTCTCCCACTTGGATAAGTCTAATAACTATTACTGCAAGTATGACTTCAGGAACCGATCGACAATCGTAGCTCTTTACAAGGTTTCTCGGAACTGAGAAGATGGTGGTACGCCATTTAAGATAAGTGATCATATAATCCTCTATTCTAGATATCAGTCAGACAAATACACGGAACAACGTCTTACTTATTGTCCAACAGTTTGTTTCCCGATTTCCGATTTGTTTGACAAAGAACTTCATTGAACACATCAATTTAGTTCTGACCGAGCCTGGCACATAGGTCAAAAACAAAATCATCGAAGGGCCCAGATATCAGCTTCTAATCCAAGAAGGAACAGATAAACTTCGACTCATATGTTTGTTCTACCACTTATTGAATTACACACAAGAGCACGATTTATAACATCGAGTTACCAATGCGTTTTTCGTACAATCAATGCATAACCAACTTGTAAGTAACAAATCATATCTCTAGGTTTGAAGACTTATACGATATTACCGTCTCACGATCACTCGAGATAGAATTCCATGAAGTGATTCCAGTGAGCGTGGGTTGAGTCCAATGCTCAGAACTTATGAGCACTCATGATTGCTATAGCCTTGTCCAAGACCTCTACAACCAAACATGACAGTCTTGATTCATACCTACTTCCAACATATGACCGACTGTGGAGGTTTGAATAATATGTTATACCAAACAAAAAATTATTCTGGAAGTCAAAACATGCAAAAGAAATATAGTAAACGATCGACAAGAGATAGCAACACTTTACTCATAAATAAAACACTTTTATTCATCATCAGATGTCAATTACACTTTACAAATTTCGAGGTTATCTAACTACTAAATCTAATACCATCCTTCAGCCCTATGCTCCGAGCATGCTGGAGATGCTTAACCCGAGTCAGTCCCTTCGTGAGGGGATCTGCCAGATTCTCATCTGATGATACCCTCTTTGCCACGAGGAGTCCTTCTTCGATCCGATGTCTGATGAAATGGTATTTTCTATCGATGTGTCTGCATCTCTCGTGATCCCTTGGTTCCTTGGCTAAGGCAACGACACTTTCACTATCACAGAAAATTTCCATTGGCTCTTTAATAGCTGGTACAACTCCAAGGTCTCCAATGAAGTTCCTCAGCCATAACGCCTCCTTTGCCGCCTCGCTAGCTGCAATATACTCTGATTCACAAGTAGAATCTTCCACTGTCTCTTGCTTGGAACTCTTCCAAGAAATTGCTCCTCCATTTAGGGTAAAGACCCAGCCCGACTGAGAGCGGAAGTTATCCCTATCAGTCTGGAATCTAGCATCACTATACCCTACAATTCTCAAGTCATCACTCCCACCGAGGGTAAGGACCCAGTCCTTAGTCCTTCGTAGGTACTTGAGACTATTCTTTACCGCAGTCCAGTGTGCCTTGCCAGGGTTCCCCTGAAACCTGCTAACCATGCTCAGGGGAAAAGCTACATCAGGTCGAGTACACGTCATAGCATAGATGATCGATCCTACAGCCGAAGCATAAGGTACTCGACTCATTTGTGCTATCTCAGCCTCAGTGCTAGGGCTTTGTATCTTACTCAGTTTGGCGTTATTCTAGATGGGCAACTCTCCTTTCTTGGAGTCTTGCATGCTGAATCTCTTCAACACCTTATCCAAGTAGGTACTTTGACTAAGTCCAATTAGTCTTTTACTCCGATCTCTCAAGATCCTTATCCTTAAAATATAGGCAGCTTCACCAAGGTCCTTCATAGCGAAACACTTTCCAAGCCAGGATTTTACTTCCTGCAGGGTTGGAATGTCGTTTCCTATGAGTAGTATGTCATCCACATACAATACCAAGAAGCTAACTATACTCCCATTAGCCTTGACATACACACAAGATTCATCTTCACTCCTAGAAAAGCCAAATTCCTTGACCTTTTCATCAAAGCAAAGATTCCATCTGCGAGGTGCTTGCTTTAACCCATAAATGGATTTCTCAAGCTTACACACTCTATTAGGGTACTCGTTGCTGACAAAACCCTCTGGCTGACTCATGTAAACATCTTCAGCCAACTTTCCATTAAGGAAAGCGGTTTTGACATCCATTTGCCAAATTTCATAGTCATGAAATGCGGCTATGGCTAACAGAACCCGAATAGACTTAATCTTGGCTACCGGAGAAAAGGTCTCATCATAATCCACTCCAGGAATTTGAGAGAAGCCCTTTGCAACCAGTCTAGCCTTATAAGTGTGTACTTTACCATCCATGTCAGTCTTCTTCTTGAAGACCCATTTGCACCCTACAATCTTTCGACCTAGTACATTCTCAACCAAGTTCCAAACTTGATTGTCATACATGGATTGTATCTCGCTATCCATAGCCTCTTTCCATTTAGCAGACTCGGGGCCTGCCATGGCTTCCTCGTAGCTGTTAGGGTCATCTTGACTTGCTAGTGTTCCATCACTAATAAGTGTCTCACCTTCTGCAGTAATATGGAATCCATAGTAATGCTCAGGTGCACTCCTAACTCTCGTGGAACGCCTCAGAGGTACAGATTCGTCAATTGGCTCAACAGGAGTTTCCTCGTCAAGTTGAGGGCTAGAGTTTGAAGTTCCTTCACCACTTGACTCTTGAATTTCTTCAAGATCAATTTGCCTCCCACTGTCTCCTTGGCTTATAAACTCTCTTTCTCGAAAGACTCCTCTTCTTGCTACAAAGACCACATTGTCACTAGGTCTGTAGAAGAGGTAACCAAAGGATTGTTGTGGGTAGCCGATGAAAATACACCTCTCGCTTCGAGGTTCGAGCTTATCATGAGTCTCGCGTCTCACAGAAGCCTCGCAACCCCAAATCTTGATGTGGTCTAGTTTAGGTACTTTACCAGTCCACATCTCGTGAGGAGTTTTGGCAACTTTCTTTGTAGGGACTAGATTAAGGATATGGGCAGCAGTCTCTAAAGCATACCCCCAGAATGAGATTGGTAGCGAAGCTCGACTCATCATGGAACGAACCATGTCCAACAAGGTTCGATTACGCCTCTCAGCCACACCATTCAACTGTGGTGTCCTGGGAGGTGTCAATTGTGAGACAATCCCACATTCCCTTAGATAGTCGAGGAACTCTGAACTAAGATACTCACCACTCCGATCGAATCGAAGCATCTTAATGTTCCTGCCCAATTGATTCTCGACTTCCTGTTTAAATTTCTTAAACTTCTCGAAAGTCTCTGACTTATGCTTGATTAAGTAGACATATCCATATCTACTGTAATCATCAGTAAAAATCAAATAGTAATGATTAGCATCCCTTGTGGCATGTTTAAATGGTCCACACACATCCGTGTGTATAAGGTCCAACAAACCTTCACCTCTTTCACACGAGCCTGTGAAGGGTGACTTTGTCATTTTTCCAAGTAAGCATGATTCGCAACTATCATCTGACTTTAGGTCAAACGACTCCAAGACTCCATCATTTTGGAGTTGGCCTATGCGTTTCTTGCTTATATGTCCAAGACGACAATGCCATAATGATGCTTTATCCAAGTTATTATTATTAGTAGAATCAATACACAAAACATTATTTCCTGAGTTATCTACAACAGATACAGCTTCATACACACCATCACAAGGTAATGCTTTAAAATAAAGAACATTATTAAAGAAAGCATCAATAGAACCAACTTCATTATTAAACGAAAAGGTAAACCCTTGTTTGTACAAAGCATGAAAGGAAATAATATTTCTTTCCATTCCTGGCGAGTAACAACACTTATTCAAATCTAAACTAAACCCACTACTTAGCGATAAAGTATAAACTCCAATCTTGGTGACAGGTGAAGCTTTCCTGTTCCCCATGATCAAGTTTATTCTTCCTTGCTCCACATCCTCACTTCTTCTTAGTCCCTGCAAGTCACAATAAATATGAATACCACAACCGGTATCAAGGACCCAAGATTTCGAATGGGGTGAGTTATTAGAAATGATAGTGTAAATACCTGCATGGTTGGGTTTGACTTTCCCATCCTTCACATCCTGCTGGTACTTTGGGCAGTTCCGCTTCCAATGAGCTTTTTCATGGCAATAGAAGCATTCAGCCTCTTTTGGGTTAGAAGAAGGAGTAATGAAACCTTTCTTGGTTCCACTTGAAGAAGAGCCATTAAGGGTCCGACCCTTGGTACCCTTCGAAGATATCTTTCTCTTCCTCCCTCGACTTTTCCCGATTGCCAAAACCGGAGTTGAGTTTGGAGTAGGAGTGATAGCAACCGACTTCCCCTTAAGACCTGATTCTGCAGTCTTGAGAAGTCCCTGAAGTTTGCTGAGTGTGACCTCTTCCTTATTCATGTGATATTTCATGCGTAATTGATCATAGCACGATGGTAAGGAGCGCAAAATTATATCTATTGCAAGCTCCTCAGGGAAGTTCACATTAAGCATCAGCAATCGATCCACATATCTTTGCATTTTCTGCATGTGGCTCGTGACGGAATCCCCGTCCTTCATCATGGTTGTTATCATGGAGCAGATGATTTCGTACCTCTCTTGTCGTGCACTTTGATGGTATCTTTCCATCAAATCTTGGTGCATTTCATAAGGGTAGAAATCCTCATAGGACTTTTGGAGTTCTGCTGTCATTGTGGCCATCATGATGCATGCTACTTTCATAGCATCCCTTTCATGTGCCTGAAAGTCAGCGATCTCCTGAGGAGTTGCAGTGGTCTCATCAATCTCCTTAAGCTCCTTGTCAAGGACATATTCTTTGTCCTCGTAGCGGGTAATCATCCTGATGTTTCTGATCCATTCATTGAAGTTGGATCCATCAAAGGTGACTTTCCCACACAAACTCATAAGAGTAAAGGAGCCATTAGGATTTGAGCCAGAAGCATTATTTGAAGACATCTAAAAGAGGAGAACAAGTTTAGTTTAGATTTAAGAGAGTCCTTAACAAAACACCCAAATGTAATATTAAGGCTAGGATCCAATCACAATATAATATAACTTAGAAGAGGTATGCCGTAATCTAAGCTATACCATATTTGAAAGGTAGGTGAATGATGATTCACCAATTTCCACCACGAAAACCGAAATATTAGATATTAGGTTTTATACTTGGTTCTTAGAAATTCCTAGATTCTTTGAGATTCAATGAACTTTTCAAAGGCATGTTTCAATCTCGAGAGTGCCCTCCAAGTTTTGTGACTGGGATACCGAGGATCACAAAACGAGGTGTGAAGTAACCATGCAAATCACTTGGTACCCTTAAAGTTTATCACTCAATCGATGTGCCGGTAAACCACACACGCTCCACCAATGACTTAGACAAAGTGTAAAGTGTAATTTCATGGATTAGCACCTTATTCACATTTTCCTAAAGTAACGAAGATTGGGAATTTAATAAAACATTTAGTTACTTTATAATATTCATCATACTTTGAATGAGAGTTTATAAGTCCTTGTCTTACCTGTTCGGCTAACGACCCTCCACCAGTCAAGCAAGCGGTGGGTGAGAGTAGACACCCATTAAGTCACCATTTTATAGGCAACAACCTTATACCCACCTTATAGACCGGCTTCGTGAACGAGGCGTACTAGCGGTAAGATGACTTTATTCTTATACATATATATATATATATATATATATATATATATATATATATATATATATAATTATTAAATCATCATAATATAAGTATAAGGGTTGAATTTTAACTTTTAAAATTCTAGGGGTTGGAACTTAAAGTTTTAACTTAACTTTACTTGTTCCAAAACATGAGGGCAAGTTTTGTAACTTTCAAAACTTTTCATTTCTTGTAACTTATGAGTTTAATAGAGTAATAAAATGAAGACTCTTCATTTTTCTAACTCTTGTGTTCTTTTAATGGTTTTAATTCAAGTGTGACTCTTGGTTTTCCATAACTTGAGGACAAGTTATGGACTCCATTAAAACACATTATGATCAAGAATTAATCTACCACATAGGTTACAAATAATTCCTATGATCATCTAAAACATCATAAGAACAAGAACATGAATATGAACACATTCATAAATTACACTTAAAACTTTGTAATTTTGATAACTAGTTGTTGTAAATGAATTAGCAAAGACATTACACCACCAAAAACAAGTTTTCAATTACCAAAACAGTTTAGGGTAATGTTTCTAATTCATTTCCAACAACTAAATCGAAATTCTGCAATCAGTCGACCCTACTCGCCGAGTGCATGAACTCACTCGCCGAGTTGGTTGAAGATACACATGAACTCGACGAGTCCCCCTATAGACTCGACGAGTCCACTCGCAGACAGCAAGATTTTCGACTTTTTTTCAACTTTTAAGCACAAATAAAAAACAAACAAGCCTAGGCTCTGATACCACTGATGGGTTTTGAGCATTCTAACACTTCCTAAGTGTACATGCAACCCTAATAACCTTGGATCTATGTTTGTCTAATTATCATGTAAAGTTGAATTCCAAGGTTATATTCCTATCTAGCATACATGGGGAACAATTTTAACTTAAAGTATAGATAGAATAACTTACCTTGTTGTTGTTTGTGTTCCTTGAAACCTTGTGAGCCTAGCACCCCAAGTGTGATGCCTCAAATGCTTCACACAACACCAAATGCTCTTGGAAGAACTTATGAGAGAACACACACTTCTCAAAAATCGTCCAAGCCCTCTTGTTTCTTAGTGTAGCCAATTTTGGTGGAGAATATGTTTCTTATATAGTGTTGACACATCTAGGGTTAAACCCTAATGTGTCATGACTCTTCATTTCCATGACCCATGGGTTTGTAACTCCCATGGAGCATCCATG
Organism: Lactuca saligna; assembly: GCF_052625555.1. Taxonomy (NCBI): domain Eukaryota; kingdom Viridiplantae; phylum Streptophyta; class Magnoliopsida; order Asterales; family Asteraceae; genus Lactuca; species Lactuca saligna. Next base: position 283,928,765 of record NC_136421.1, on the reverse strand, counting down.
GAGCATCCTATGGGTGGAACCCAACTTGATAATCCATGGAGCATCTTAGCCCACTATACAAGATATGGATGATTTAGATAATCAACCCATATATTTAATTAGTTATCTTTTGATCACATAATTAATTCTAAATTAATTCTTGATCAAACTAATCAAATAATATTATTAATATATTAGAACTTATAATATATTAATAATCTCCAAGTGTTATTTCTCTCATTTAGTCTATCCAATTGCATGGTGCCATGCAACCCAAATGGACCATGCCGGGTCGGGTCAAGTACATACCAGAAATAGTTATGGACTTAGACACCTTATCCAACAAAAAGTTCGGATCTCGACTTGTAGTTCTTGTGGTATACTTTATGGACCATTTTCTAGGGTCTTGGTCCCAAAGGTGGAGACTTTATGAGCAAATGGTCTCCATTAGCTTAGATCCATCATATTTTTGGTCCATTTGAGTTATAGATTCATAAAAATGTAATCTTGGACGTGAATGTTTGGCCATGCATGAGATCTATATCCTTGAGTTGAAATGGAAAGGTGTTAAGGAGTGTAAGAGCCTTTACAGCCATGCCTAGGCTTAAAGGTTTCGACTTTATGAGTAAGGATGCTTAAATAAATCCGGATCTAGAAATTGAAGTAATGGCTTAACCGATTAAGACCAGAAATGAAGAATGTTAGATCTGACGGATTACGCTGGGCGTAACTCCCAGTACGCGCAGCGTACTGGGTGGAGACCCCGACTTCTGGGTTGGCAATGTACGCCCCGCGTACATCAAGCTGTACGCCCCGCGTACTGGAAAGGTTGACTTTTAGGGTTTTGGCCAACATGTGGACTTTGAGTCAAGGAAGGGTAAAATGGTCTTTTACCCTCTGAGGAATGATGATAAGGGGTAAAGTATAGTTGTGGAAGTATATATTAATTAAAATAATATTCGTTATGATTAGACGAGGTTGAGTCTTCGTTGGGATTTGGAGATAGCGAGTACCCGAGATTCTAGACTTTCCACGAGGTGAGTCTTCTCACTATATTGTACCCGGAAGGGTTTTATTGTGTGACCGGAATGTCGGATATGTTCTGAGTTATATGCATTGTATATGATAAGTTAATCGTTTATATGTGCTATGTATGATATGCTTGATATAGGCCGAAGGGCATTATGTTATGGGCCAGAAGGCATTATGTTATGGGCCGAAAGGCGTATATGTTATGGGCCGGAAGGCGTTGTGATGTGGACCGTATGGTTGACGTAGGTAGGACCTGAAGGTTTACCGAGTCGGGATGGAAGTCCCCTGAGACACATGGACCGGAAGGTCAGGGCTTGGAAAGGCGTATGTGCGTAAGTAGTGTTTTGGGGAACTTACTAAGCATTTATGCTTACAGTTGTTGTGTTATGTGTTTCAGGTACTAGCGAGGACCGTGGGAAGGCACCGGCGTGATTTGTACACACTGACGAAGGAACTGTTTTATGATCATGGGATGTATTTTGTTATAATGACATTGTTACACATGTGGTTTCAGAATATTAAATGATGGTTTTGATGTTTGCAAAAATGAAAAATTTGTTTTGAAAATTCACATTGTTACAAGTTGGTATCAGAGCCTTGGTTTGAGGGATTCGGCTGCACCTTCGGGCGTAACTGAACTCAAACCGGGGATTTGAGGAAAATTTTCAATTAATAAAAGCATAAAAATTTTATAAGAGATTTCGTAATAACCAAAGGAGAAGCAGTGTGTACGGTCAGCCAGCACCCGAACGGTAAAATCCCCAAAATACCCTTACAATATATGTTATGAGATATGTTATGATATGATATGCACGCTAGTAGACTAGGTATTCATATTAGGACTAGAGTGGCCTGATTTATGATGCCTTAGTCTAGGGGAACCTGCTGCTATGAGATACTTTGAGAACGAATAAGTAGCCGTGCATAGCAAGAATAGAGTACTCATGATCCGGGGTCCAGGGAGGAGGACTTGGGGTGAATGCTGATGCGGTGTAGTCGGTAGTATTGGGCCCGTACTACTGAAGACACCGGGTCAGTGGGCAACCCAAGTAAGAATCCTTTGGGTATCGGAGACCGAGTAGGGTTGTGTTATCGAGTGCGATTATGCTCGATGGAGTCTTTGATATTTTTATGTTGTATTTCATAGGCATTATGGTTGGGCCACGCCACAGACCTGGGACGAGCAGTGTGAGTGACGAGGAGCTTCGTCAGATGATTCACGAGGAGGTGGTTGCGGCGATCCGGGACGAGATTCCGGAGATATTTGGGTCTATCAAGACCACACTGATGGATACTTTCGATGAGCAGTACGCCGCGGTGACTGAGGCCGTAGCCGCTGCAGCTACCGCAACTGTGGCTGCTGCCAGACCACAGGGGGTGACTCGTTGCTATTCCGGGAGTTCAGCAACACGAAGCCACCCGAGTTTGACGGGATGCAGGATCCGATCGCTGCGATGAGATGGATTGCTGACATTGAGGGATGCTTTTACACATGTTCATGTCCGGAGCATCTGAGGGTACTGTTCGCTTTGAACCAGCTCCGCCTGGGAGCAAAGGATTAGTGGAAGTTCGTGACGACGAACTTCACTCTTGCGGAGATTTCAGCCGTGACTTGGTAGAGATTTACTTCTATGTTCAGAGACGAGTATGTTCCCCCGGTGGAGAGGGAACGGTTGGTTCAAGAGTTCTTGACCCTCAAGCAGGGTAATGATTCGGTTACTGTGATCACCCGAAAGTTTCATGAGAGTGCAATGTTCTGCCCTAAGCAAGTGTCCACGGAGCAGGCTCGGATGAGTCGATATTTGGGTGTACTGAGGAGGGACATTCAGGAGTTCGTATCGAACTCGTCATACCAAACCTTTGCTGAGCTCCAGGAAAATTCCAGGAAGAGAGAGATCGAGTTGGAGACTCAGGCCAGGGAGGAGGCCGAGTCTCAGCGGGTGGATCGGCGGTCGGCTCAGTCTCAGCTGGCAGCCAAGCGGACCAAGTCCACCGATCCGAGGACGGGAGGTCAGAAGGACCGCACTTGCGGAAAGTGCGGCAAGGGTCATGAGGGGGCATGTCGATCAGGTGCTAGCTACAAGTGTGGCAAGGAGGGGCACATCGCTAGGGATTGCCCCAAGGGATTTATGGTTTGCTTTCATTGCAACCAGACCGGCCATCGGAAGCCCGAGTGTCCTCAGCTTCACCAGGGATCTGCGCCTACTGTTAGGGTTACCGAGACTCGGCCGGTGAAAGCCGAGGCTCCGAAGGCTCATGGGAGAGCTTTTCAGTTGACTGTGGAGGAGGTCCGTGCGGCGCCCGATGTCGTGGCTGGTATGTATTCTTTCTTGTATTTACGTTTATGTTGAGATTTTGTGCTTATATTATGATATGTGTAGGTACTTTTCTTGTGAATTCTGTACCTGCCTTGGTATTATTTGACTCGGGTGCGAGTCGGTCTTTTGTATCTTTGGCTTTTAGCTAGCACATCGGTATTGATCGGGAGGTGATGAGTCGACCCCCGAGGGTTTCCATAGCTGATGAGAAAGCAGTATACACCACTGGCTTGATTCGAGGATGTGTGCTCGAGATTTTTGGTGTCAAATTCCCTATAGATTTGGTTCCTATAGCAATGGGAGATGTTTGCATCATCGTGGGCATGGACTGGTTGAGTAAGTTTGGGGCAGTCATTGACTGCGAGTGACAACTGGTGACTATACGAGACCTTAGTGGGGGAGTGCTTACTGTGTATGGCGAGGGGACCCGGTGTGGGTCAGTGTTTTGTTCGGCTGCCAGGGCGAGATAGAGTTTGCAGCAAGGATGGAGTAGATTCATAGCCTATGTGATGGACACACGAGTGGCCGCAGGGAGGCCAAATTCGGTTGACAAGGTTCCAGTAGTGTGCGAGTTTTCGGACGTGTTTCCCGAAGAACTACCAGGCATGCCTCCAGAAAGCTAAGTGGAGTTCCGTATCGATCTAGTTCTGGGAGCGGCGCCCATCGCCAAGGCGCCTTATCGCCTCGCTCCAACAAAAATGCAGGAGTTATCCTCGCAGCTTCAGGAGCTATTGGGAAAGGGGTTTATTCAACCGAGTAGCTCACCTTGGGGAGCGCCGATTCTTTTTGTCAAGAAAAAGGATGGTTTACACCGGATGTGTATCGATTACCGGGAGTTGAACAAGTTGTGTAACACCAAAAATTTCAAAACAAATTTTTCAATTTTTCATAAAACATATTTCATTTAATATTCATAAAACAACCATATTTATTTATTCAATTCAAGTAAATACAACTCCCAAGATCACATATATATATAAAATCCATGTGTGTACGGATCATGCCGACGCCTTCCCGCGGTCGTCACTAGTACCTGAAACAATAACATCAAACACTCTAAGCACAAAGCTTAGTGAGTTCCCCAAAATACCACATATAACACATATTAGCCACTCGAGGCTATAACTCTGTGGGTCCGTGCATCCATACTCTGTGAACCCTCAGGTTCTAACTCTGTGAACCTTCCGGTTCTAACTCTGTAAACATGCATAGCATAAATCACATAGAAATAATTCAGTACAACACATAACATACATAGCATACAAATACTCTGTCACATAACTCTGGTTACCTACTCAAGGTAAAGTATAGTGAGAAGACTCACCTCGCGTATCTCGATAAGTCGTAAGTCCTGAAATCACTAGCGCTCGATCTCCCGAGCTATAGTCCTCCTAAATCACAATACATCCCTAATTAACACTTTCCCAACTAAGGTTGGCTACTCCTTAACAAGTCAACAAAAGTCAACCCTGGTCAATAGTCAACTTTGACCGGACTCGGCGAGTGCATATAGCGACTTGGCGAGTCTGAGCGGGTACACTAATTTCCCTGAAATCCTCCCTTGACACGTCGAGTATTCCCTTAACATGACGAGTTCCACCTGGCATGAGTTGTGGGGCCACCACGACTCAACTCGCCGAGTCTCAAGAACAAATCGGCGAGTCCAACTTGACTCAGTCCACCTGTCCACTCTGATTTCCCCCTTACTCACTGAGTCAACCCCTCCCAACTCGGCAAGATCACACGCTGTATGATCGGGCAACATTCATACTACTCGTCGAGTCTGTTCTTCGGACTCGGTGAGTCCGTGCCATGCAATGACTCAAACTTGCTCATAAGGTGAGATCCAGTCCATTAACCCATAGATCCAGTCCCTCCAAGCTTATTTAGCACGTAAAGTCACTATCTTGATGCACATACAATCTCTATATGGCCCTAGATGATGTTTTTGTCTCAATTACAATAACTCAAAGCCATAAACTCCATTGCCATACATAAAGCTGAAAGAGTGAGGCTCTCTGGACCTCTATGGATCCAGATCCAGAGTCTCAACACAAGAGGGTACTATTTGACATCAAATCATTCCATAAATGTCCATAAGAAACCCTAGATCTCATTTTACTCCACAAAACAGAAGATGGATCGAATTCATACCTCTAGATCGATGCTCTAAGCTTCAAATCCACTGAATAGCAACCTCCTTTGCTTCCTCTTGCTTGGATCCTTCTCCTTCTTTGCTAGATCACACACACAAGATCAATAATGCTTCCTTTCTCTCTCAAAACGTTCCAGCTCTCAAGGGTTTCTCTCTAAGGGTTGGGTGAGCACAAATGACAGCCATAAGGCCCTTTAAATAGGTCCCAAACCCCGGAAATTAGGGGTTCACCACACAGTGTGGACTCGCCAAGTCCACTCTTGGACTCGTCGAGTCCGGACGCGAACCCTTGCCCAAATCCGCAATCCTACTCGGCGAGTCTGAGCTCCAACTCGCCGAGTCCACTCACAATTTACCAAAATGACTCAAAATAAATACCTGGGAAATTCTGGGCTGTTACAATTCTCCCCCACTAGAACTAGACTTCTCCCTCAAAGTCTCACTCTGCAAATAACTCCGGATGCTGCTCTCGCATCTCACGCTCCGGTTCCCATGTCATCTCGGACCCCTTTCGATGCTGCCACTGAACCAAAACCAAAGGTACCTGCTTGCTCCTCAGAACTTTGATTTTCTGATCTCTAATGGCCACTGGCCTCTCTGCGTAATTCAGGCTCGCATCTACCTGAATATCATCTAATGGAACCACTGCCGACTCGTCGGCTATACACTTCCGCAATTGCGACACATGGAAAGTATCGTGAATCTATCCCAACTCTGCTGGCAATTCCAAGCGATAAGCTACCCTGCCTACCCTCGCAACTACCCGAAATGGTCCGATATATCGGGGCCCCAATTTGCCCCTCTTTCTGAATCGGATCACTCCTTTCCAAGGAGAGACCTTCAGGAGCACAAAATCACCAACCTGGAACTCAAGCTCGGACCGACGTCTATCCGCGTAACTCTTTTGCCGACTCTGAGCAGTCAGTAACCTCTGTCTGACTTGCTGGATCTGTTCTGTCGTCTGAAGCACTATCTCCGTGTTGCCCATAACACGCTGCCCGACTTTTCCCCAACAAATGGGGGTCCTACACTTCCTCCCGTACAACAGCTCAAAGGGCGGCATACCAATGCTCGAATGATGGTTGTTGTTGTAAGAAAACTCGGCCAAAGGCAAATACGTATCCCAACTTCCACCGAAATCCAATACACATGCTCGAAGCATGTCCTCGAGGGTCTGAATCGTCCACTCACTCTGTCCGTCTGTCTGAGGGTGATATGCGGTACTAAAATGCAACCTAGTACCCAACTCCTCATGGAACTTCTTCCAGAACCTGGAAGTGAAACGCACGTCACGGTCGGAGACAATCGAGATCGGCACCCCATGCCGAGACACCACTTCCCTCACATATATCTCTGCTAACTTTTCCGCAGACGAACTCTCACTGATGGCAAGAAAGTGAGCACTCTTCGTCAACCTATCCACAATCACCCAAATTGTATCAACTCCTCGAATAGTCCTTGGCAATTTGGTGATGAAATCCATGGTGATCTGTTCCCACTTCCATTCGGGAATCTCCAATGGCTGCAACTTACCGTGCGGTCTCTGATGTTCGGCCTTAACCTTATGGCAGGTTAAGCACCTCTCAACGAACCACACAACATCTCTCTTTATACAGGGCCACAAATATTCCTTCCTTAAATCCAAATACATCTTAGTGGCTCCGGGATGGATCGAGAATTTCGACCGATGAGCCTCCTCCATCAAAATGGCACGCGCACCTCCCATGAATGGTACCCAAATACGCCCCTGAAAAGTCATACGCCCCCGACCATCGGTAACGAACTCCGATACCAATCCAACAACTCGCTCTCTCTTCTGGTTTTCCGACCTTACTGCCTCAGTCTGCGCTCCTCGTATGGTGTCCAACACCGGAGTCATCACGATCAACCGCAAACATACACCTCGCAACGGGGCACTCTCCGCCCGACGACTCAGGGCGTCGACTACCAAGTTAGCCTTTCCCGGATGATACAGGATCTCGCAATCATAATCCTTAACCACGTCCAACCACCTCCTCTGCCGCATATTCAGCTTGGGCTAATCCATCAAATACTTCAAACTCTTATGGTCCGTGTAAATTGTACACCGAACCCCATACAAATAATGGCGCCAAATCTTGAGGGCGAACACCACTGCCCCCAACTCTAGGTTATGGGTGGGATACCTCGACTCATGAGGCTTCAACTGTCTCGATGCATACGCTATCACATGCCCTCTCTGCATCAGTACCGCTCCCAATCCCAAAATCGATGCATCGTAGTATACGACAAAATCCTCCATTCCCTCCGGGAGGGCTAACACCGGGGCCTCGCATAACCTTTGGCGAAGCGTCTCAAAGGAGGTCTGCTGCTCGGGGCCCCACGAAAAAGCAACACCCTTCTGGGTCAACCTAGTAAGTGGCACTACGATCTTAGAAAAATCCCTGATAAATCTCCGATAATAACCGGCCAACCCTAGAAAAATCTTGATCTCGGAGGGTGACCTCGGAACCTCCCAACTCATCACTTCCTCCACTTTGGCCGGATCGACCAATATCCCACCCTGGTTAACAAGATGTCCTAGGAACTGGACCTCTCGCAACCAAAAATCACACTTGGAGAATTTGGCATAAAGCCTCTCCGATCTCAGAAATCCGAGAATCTCCCTCAAATGCTCCTCATGCTGCTCCCTAGATCTCGAATATACCAAAATCTCATCAATAAATACGATCACTGACCGATCCAACATCGGCCTGCATACCCGGTTCATGAGATCCATGAACACTACTGGGGCATTAGTGAGCCCGAAAGGCATCACCACAAACTCATAATGCCCATAACGCGTCCTAAACGCTGTCTTCTGAACGTCCTCATCTCGCACCCTCACCTGATGGTATCTAGACCTCAAATCGATCTTGGAGAACCAAGATGCTCCCTGCAACTGGTCGAACAAATCGTCGATCCTCGGCAACGGGTAACGGTTCTTGACCGTTAGCTTGTTCAACTCCCGGTAATCAATACACATCCGGTGTGAACCATCCTTCTTCTTTACAAACAGAATGGGCGCTCCCCACGGCGAGCTAGTCGGCCGAATAAACCCTTTCCCCAGCAGCTCCTGAAGCTGCGAGGATAACTCCTACATCTCTGAAGGTGCAAGACGATAGGGCACCTTAGCGATAGGCGCAGTCCTCGGGACCAAATCAATACCGAACTCTACTTGCCTCACGAGAGGCACCCCCGACAACTCCTCCGGGAAGACATCCGGGAACTCGCGCACTATAGGAACCTCCTCCACCGACCTCGGCCTCCTGGAATCAACCCGCGTATCCGACACATACGCCACAAAACCCTTACAACCCTGCTGTAAACATTGCCTCACCTTTGCGGCCAAACAAAATGTCGATCCAGAACGGGTACCCTTGCCGTACACTGTGAGAACTCCCCCACTAGGGTCTCATATGGTCACTAGCTGCCGCTCGCAGTCGATAACTGCACCGAACTTGCTCAACCAGTCCATGCCCACGATGACACAAACATCCCCCATGGCAATAGGAACCAAATGAATCAGGAACTCCACACCGAAGATCTTGAGTACGCACCCACGGATCACCTCCGTGGCATATATCGCCTTCTCGTCAGCTATGGAAACTCTCAGAGGCCGACTCAGTGCCTCACGACTAACACTAATGTGCTGACTAAAAGCCAAAGATACAAAGGACCGACTCGCACCCAAGTCAAATAATAGCAAGGCAGGTACATAATTCACAAGAAAAGTACCTACGCATAACATGATATAAGCATAATATTTCAACATTATAAAAAAAATACACGAAAGAATACATACCAGCCACGACATCGGGCGCTGCGCGGACCTCCTCCGCGGTCAACTGAAATGCTCTCCCACGTGCCTTCGGTGCCTCGGCCTTCACTAGCCCACTCCCGATAGCTCTAATGGCGGCAGGGGCAGATCCCCGCAACTGCGGACACTCCGCCTTCCGGTGTCCGGTCTGGTTGCAGTGAAAACATACTGCAAACCCCTTGGGGCAGTCCTTGTCCATATGCCCCTCCTTGCCACATTTGTAACAAGATCCCGCTCTACATACTCCATCATGACCCTTGCCGCACTTTCCACAAGTGCGGCCCTTCTGGCTCCTTGATTTGGGATCACTGGGCTTGGCCCGCTTGGCTGCCGGCTGGAACTGTGTCGGTCACCGATCCCTCCCATAAGACTCAACCTCCTCCCTGACCTGGGTCTCCAGCTCAATCTCCCTCTTTCGGGCATTTGCCTGAGGCTCAGCAAATGTCCGGTATGAGGAGTTCGCCACGAACTCCCGTATGTCTCGTCTCAAAATACTCAAGTATCGACTCATACGTGCCTGCTCAGTAGACACGTGCTCAGGGCAGAACATCGCCCTCTCGTGAAACATCCTGGTGATCACTGTAACACACTCCGTGCCCTGCTTGAGGGTCAGAAACTCCTGAGCCAAACGCTCCCTCTCCACCTAGGGAACGTACTCATCTTGGAACATGGCAGTGAACCTCTCCCAGGTCACTGCCGCAAGCTCAGCAGGCGAAAAGTGTGCTGTGACAAACTTCCACCAGTCCTTCGCTCCCAAGCGAAGCTGGTTCAGCGCGAACCGTACTCTCAAATGCTCAGGAGATGAGCAAGTGAAGAAACACCCCTCCATGTCAGAAATCCATCTCATAGCCGCCACCGGGTCTTGGGTCCCATCAAACTCCGGTGGTTTCGTGTTGCTGAACTCCCGAAACAGCAACGCGTCACCACCCTGCGGCCTAGTAGCAGCAACAGCTGCAGTGGCCGCCGCAACTGCAACCTCAGAAAGAGCGGCATAACGCTCGTCGAAGGTCTCGATCAGCGCGGTCTTAATAGACCCGAACATGTCTGGCATCTCTGCCCTGATGACCGCAGCCACCTCCTCATGAATGATCTGTCGGATCTCCTCATCGCTAACCCCGACACTCTCCGGCATGTGACGTGTTCTCACCATGATCAACCTCTGAAATACAACATACGATAAATTAGAATCCGCTCGAGCATACTCACACTCGATAACCCATCCCTCCTTGATTCTTGGTATTCCAAAGATTCTTACTTGGACCGTGTACCGCCCCGGTGCTTTCAGTAGTACGGCCCAATACTACTGTCCACACCATCTCAGTACACACCCCAAATCCTCCTCTTTGGATCCCAAATCCCAAGTACTCTAACATTCTCTAACAACTCTCTCATAAGCTCCTCGCTGCTACCTATTCGCTCTCAAGCATCTCATAGCAACTCACAACTCCCTAGGCTAAGGCATCACAAATCAGGGCACTCTAGTCCTAATAAGAATACCTAGCCTACTCTAGCAAGAGAATACATCATAAACATATAATATAGGGGTATTTTGGGAGATCACCATTCGGGCGCTGACTGATCGTACACACGTTTCTTCCTTGAATTTCTCTAAAAATCTTTTACTCTTAGAAAAGTTTAGTTTTCTTTTGGAAATATTTTTCCAAATCCTCAGTTTGAGTTCAAATACTCCCGAAGGTGTACCCGAATCCCTCAAACCAAGGCTCTGATACCAAATTGTAACACCAAAAATTTCAAAACAAAATTTTCAATTTTTCATAAAACATATTTCATTTAATATTCACAAAACAACCATATTTATTTATTCAATTCAAGTAAATACAACTCCCAAGATCACACACACACACACACACACATATATATATATATATATATATATATATATATATATATATATATATATATATATATATATATATATATATATAACTCCATGTGTGTACGGATCAAGCCGGCGCCTTCCCGCGGTCGTCACTAGTACCTGAAACAATAACATCAAACACTATAAGCACAAAGCTTAGTGAGTTCCCCAAAATACCACATATAACACATATTAGCCACTCGAGGCTATAACTCTGTGGGTCCGTGCACCCATACTCTGTGAACCCTCAGGTTCTAACTTTGTGAACCTTCCGGTTCTAAATCTGTAAACATGCACAACATAAATCACATAGAAATAATGCAGTACAACACATAACATATATAGCATATAGATACTCTGTCACATAACTCTGGTTACCTACTCAAGGTAAAGTATAGTGAGAAGACTCACCTCGCGTATCTCGATAAGTCGTAAGTCCTGAAATCACTAGCGCTCGATCTCCCGAGCTATAGTCCTCCCAAATCACAATACATCCCTAATTAAAACTTTCCCAACTAAGGTTGGCTACTCCTTAACAAGTCAACAAAAGTCAACCCTGGTCAACGGTCAATGGTCAACGGTCAACTTTGACCGGACTCGGTGAGTGCATATAGCGACTCGGCGAGTCTGAGCGGGTACACTAATTTCCCTGAAATCCTCCCTTGACACGTCGAGTATTCCCTTAACACGACGAGTTCCACCTGGCATGAGTTGTGGGGCCACCACGACTCAACTCGCCGAGTCTCAAGAACAACTCGGCAAGTCCAACTTGACTCAGTCCACCTGTCCACTCTGATTTCCCCCCTGACTCACTGAGTCAAACCCTCTCAACTCGGCAAGACCACATGCTGTATGATTGGGCAACATTCATACTACTCGCCGAGTCTGTTCTTCGGACTCGGCGAGTCCGTGCCATGCAATGACTCAAACTTGCTCATAAGGTCAGATCCAGTCCATTAACCCATAGATCCAGTCCCTCCAAGCTTATTTAGCACGTAAAGTCACTATCTTGATGCACATACAATCTCTATATGGCCCTAGATGATGTTTTTGTCTCAGTTACAATAACTCAAAGCCATAAACTCCATTGCCATACATAAAGCTGAAAGAGTGAGGCTCTCTGGACCTCTATGGATCCAGATCCATAGTCTCAACACAAGAGGGTACTATTTGACATCAAATCATTCCATAAATGTCCATAAGAAACCCTAGATCTCATTTTACTCCACAAAACAGAAGATGGATCGAATTCATACCTCTAGATCGATGCTCTAGGCTTCAAATCCACTGAATAGCAACCTCCTTTGCTTCCTCTTGCTTGGATCCTTCTCCTTCTTTGCTAGATCACACACACAAGATCAATAATGCTTCCTTTCTCTCTCAAAACGTTCCAGCTCTCAAGGGTTTCTCTCTAAGGGTTGGGTGAGCACAAATAAATAGGTCCCAAACCCCGGAAATTAGGGCTTCACCACACAGCAGGGACTCGTTGAGTCCACTCTTGGACTCGTCGAGTTCGGACGCAAACCCTTGCCCAAATCCGCAATCGTACTCGGCGAGTCTGAGCTCCAGCTCGCGGAGTCCACTCACAATTTACCAAAATGACTCAAAATAAATACCTGTGAAATTCTGGGCTGTTACAAGTTGACGGTTAAAAACCAGTCTCCATTACCTAGGATCGATGATCTGTTCGATAAATTGCAGGGGGCATCTTGGTTCACGAAGATAGACTTGAGGTCAGGTTATCATCAGATGAGGGTTCGGGATGAAGATATTCAGAAGACTGCATGCAGAACTCGTTATGGACATTACGAGTTTGTGGTGATGCCTTTTGGGCTCACCAATGCCCCGGCTACGTTCATGGATCTTATGAACAGGGTGTGCAGAACGATGCTGGATCGGTCGGTGATCGTATTTATTGATGATGTTTTGGTATACTCGAGGTCTAGGGAGCAACATGAGGATCATTTGAGGGAGATTCTTGGAGTATTGAGATCAGAGAGGCTATATGCTAAATTCTCCAAGTGTGATTTCTGGTTACGAGAGGTCCAGTTCCTAGTGCATCTTGTTAACCAGAAAGGGATATTTGTCGATCCGGCCAAGATCGACGCGGTGATGAGATGGGAAGTACCGAGATCGCCCACTGAGATCAGGAGCTTTCTGGGATTGGCCGGCTATTTTCGAAGGTTTATCAGGGATTTCTCCAAGATCGCCATGCCACTTACCAAGATGACCCGGAAGGGTGTTGCATTTTCATGGGGTCCGGAGCAGCAGTCCTCATTCGAGACCCTTCGTCGGAATTTGTGTGAGGCCTCGGTGCTCGCACTCCCCAAAGGGATGGAGGATTTTGTGGTATACTGTGATGCATCTATATCTGGATTAGGGGCAGTACTTATGCAGAGGGGACACGTTATAGCGTATGCTTCGAGGCAACTGAAGCCTCATGATTCGAGATATCCCACCCACGACCTGGAATTGGGGGCTGTGGTGTTTGCCCTCAAGATCTGGCAACACTATCTTTATGGGGTTCGGTGTACCATATACAAGGACCACAAGAGTCTGAAGTACTTGATGGATCAGCCAAATCTGAATATGCGTCAGAGGAGATGGTTGGATGTGGTGAAGGATTATGATTGTGAGATCCTGTAGCACCCGGGCAAGGCTAATGTCGTAGCCGATGCGTTGAGCCGTAGGGCGGAGAGCGCCCCGATCCGAGACGTTTGTATGAGGTTGACGATGATGACTCCAATTTTGTACAACATCCGAGGGGCCCAGGCTGAGGCTGTGATACCAGAAAACCAGAAGAAGGAGCGGGTTGTCGGCCAGGTATCGGAATTCGTTACGGATGGTCGGGGACTTATGAGATTTCAGGGTCGGATTTGGGTACCGTTTGTGGGCGGTACGCGTACTATTTTGATGGAAGAAGCGCATCGATCGAAATTCCCGATCCATCACGGGTATACTAAGATGTATTTGGACCTAAAGAAGGAGTATTGGTGGCCTTGTATGAAGAGGGATGTTGCATGGGTCGTCGAGAGGTGCCTGACTTGTCGTCAGGTTAAGGCCGAGCACCAGCGTCCGCACGGTAAATTGCAGGCGCTGGAAATTCCCAAATGGAAGTGGGAACAGATTACCATGGATTTTATCACCAAATTGCCAAAGACTGCGAGATGGGTCGATCCAATTTGGGTGATTCTGGATAGATTGACGAAGAGCGCTCATTTTCTAGCTATTAGTGAGAGCTCTTCTGCGGAGAAGTTGGCAGAGTTATATGTGAGGGAGGTGGTATCGTGGCATGGGGTTCCAATGTCGATCGTTTTATATCGGGATGTACGATTTACTTCCAGGTTTTGGAAGAAGTTTCATGAGGAGTTGGGTACGAGGTTGCATTTCAGTACCGCATACCACCCGCAGACGGACGGAAAGAGCGAGCGGACGATTCTGACGCTTGAGGATATGTTCCAAGCATGTGTTTTGGATTCTGGAGGGAGTTGGGACACCTATTTACCCTTAGCAGAGTTTTCGTACAACAACAACCATCATTCGATCATTGATATGCCACCCTTTGAGCTATTGTATGGGAGGAGGTGTCGCACCCCCATTTGCTGGGGAGAGGTGGGGAAACGGGTAATGGGTAGCACGAAGATTGTACTTCAGACGACCGAGCAGATACAGTAGTTCAGATAGAGATTGTTGACCGCTCAGAGTCGCTAGAAGAGTTATGCGGATAGGCATCGGTCCGAGCTCGAGTTTCAGGTTGGTGACCTTGTGCTCCTAAAGGTCTCTCCTTGGAAAGGAGTGATACGATTCAGGAAGAGGGGCAAGTTGGGACCTCCATATATTGGACCTTTCAGGGTAATCGCTAGGGTGGGCAGGGCAGCCTACCGGTTGGATCTACCTGCGGAGTTGGGTTAGATCTACGACACCTTTCATGTCTAGCAGTTGAGGAAATGTATTGCCGACGAGTCGGCAATGGTGCCATTAGATGATATTCAGGTGGATGCAGGCCTGAACTATGTTGAGAGACCAGTGGCGATCAGGGATCGAAAGGTTAAGGTTCTGAGGAACAAGGAAGTACCCTTGGTACAAGTGCAGTGGCAACATCGGAAGGCGTCCGAGCTGACATGGGAGTCCGAGTCTAAGATGCGGGATCAGTATCCAGAATTGTTTTCAGTGTGAGACTTCGGGGACGAAGTCTGGTTCTAGTGGGGGAGAATTGTAATAGCCCGAAATCCAGGTACTCTTTTATTTAGCCTTCATCTTTAATTATTGTGATTTTAAGGCTTTTATGTTGAGCAACTATGCTGGGCGTACAAGGAGTACGCTGCGCGTACTCGCGCGCTCCATTTAAACGCGTCTTCCCTCGGGTATGCTGGGCGTACCCAAGGTTACGCTGGGCGTAACCGGTCCAGACCTAAAAACCCTAATTGTTGTTGTTAGCTATAAAAGGAATGTGTTGGCTCGACTCCTCATCCACCATCCCTCAGAAAGAAACCCTAAGAGAGTGTTTATTCGTTCCTAGCCCATTTGTGAGTGTTCTAAGCTTGGTGGTGTCATTTCAAGGTAGCAAAGGAGAAGAAGAGTCCATTGGGAAGGCTAGAAGTTGGTGTTCAAGTGTAGATCCGGGCTTTTCAAAGGTTGGAGCTTCATTCTAAGGTAAAAAGTTTGGATCTTGACTTGTAGTTCTTGTGGTATGCTTTATGGACCATTTTCTAGGGTTTTTGTCCCAAAGGTGGAGACTTTATGAGCAAATGGTCTCCATTAGCTTAGATCCATCATATTTCTGGTCCATTTGAGTTGTAGATTCATAAAAATGTAATCTTGGATGTGAATGTTTGGCCATGCATGAGATCTATATGCTTGAGTTGAAATGGAAAGGTGTTAAGGAGTGTAAGAGCCTTTACAGCCATGCAGAGGCTTAAAGGTTTCGACTTTATAAGTAAGGATGCTTAAATAAAGCCGGATCTAGAAATTAAAGTAATTGCTTAACCGATTAAGACCAGAAATGAAGAATGTTAGATCTGACGGATTACGCTGGGCGTAACTCCTAGTACGCACAGCGTACTGGGTGGAGACCCCGACTTCTGGGTTGGCGATGTACGCCCCGCGTACATCAAGCTGTACGCCCCGCGTACTGGAAGGTTGACTTTTGTTGACTTTTAGAGTTTTGGTGAACATGTGGACTTTGAATCAAGGAAGGGTAAAATGGTCTTTTACCCTCTGAGGAATGATGATAAGGGGTAAAGTCTAGTTGTGGAAGTGTATATTAATTAAAATAATATTCGTTATGATTAGGCGAGGTTGAGTCTTCGTTGGGATTTGGAGATAGCGAGTACCCGAGATTCTAGACTTTCCACGAGGTGAGTCTTCTCACTATACTGTACCCGAAAGGGTTTTATTGTGTGACCGGAAGGTTGGATATGTTATGAGTTATATGCATTATATATGATAAGTTAATCGTTTATATGTGCTATGTATGATATGCTTGATATGGGCCGGAGGGCATTATGTTATGGGCCGGAAGGTATTATGTTATGGGCCGGAAGGCGTATATGTTATGGACCGGAAGGCGTTGTAATGTGGACCGTAAGGTTGACATAGGTAGAATCGGAGGTTTTACCGAGTCAGGACGGAAGTCCCCTAAGACACATGGACCGGAAGGTCAAGGCCTGGAAAGGCGTAGGTGCGTAAGTAGTATTTTGGGGAACTCACTAAGCATTTATGGTTACAGTTGTTGTGTTATGTGTTTCAGGTACTAGCGAGGATCGTGGGAAGGCACCGATGTGATTTGTACACACTGACAAAGGAACTATTTTATGATCATGGGATGTATTTTGTTATAATGACATTGTTACACATGTGGTTTCAGAATATTATAAATGATGGTTT
This sequence comes from Lactuca saligna, assembly GCF_052625555.1. NCBI lineage: Eukaryota > Viridiplantae > Streptophyta > Magnoliopsida > Asterales > Asteraceae > Lactuca > Lactuca saligna. Next base: position 283,911,678 of record NC_136421.1, on the reverse strand, counting down.
TGATGTTTGCAAAAATGAAAATTTTGTTTTGAAAATTCACGTTGTTACAGTATTTAGGGTATTTTGGCGAAGCCTTGAGGCCTTGAGAGCCTGCCATCTAGTAGCTAGCAGGTCGGAGTTCTGCCAGTGTAATTTTTGGACTTCTGTTTATGAAATCTCTATAAGTTAAATTATGCTCACCCTTATTTTAGTGTAATTTATATTTACATTCAAAGTCATTTTTGTGAATCTATAAATAAGATATAATAGTGATTCCATGTATTTATAATGATTAATTTATGTACGAGAGGGGTGCCTAGAGTGGTCACATTGGCTTGGTTGTTGTATTTCAGGAAAGTTAAATGCCAAACTAATCATGCCTCCCAACTTTGTTGTGTGGCTGATCCTTATTTGATAGAACTCGCAGTATACATGGGATTGTTGAAGAATATAGACTATTAATTAGTTATAAGTAATGATAAACTAAGACTTAGTAATTATTAAACCTAGGTCACATCAAAGGAAATGTTAAGTTCTGAAGTGAAGCGCTGCCCAACTTTCCAACCATCACTTTAACAAGTGAGTGCATAGTTTGTTTTAGCTTACACATAAATATAAAGTATCTAGATGATTAAATGTTATATGTCCCTATTGTCTAAATTACTTGATTCATGTGTTAGATAAATTATATGATTTTAGTTGATTAATCATATATATGTATTTTCTTATATATTTATATAAAATATATTAGGTAGTAACGAGTGATGAAAATGATGAGATGATGATGATAGGACTTGACTATTGATGAACCAGTCACCTAGCAGAGTATTAAAGATTACGAAAGACTATTCTAGACAGTCCAGTGGAAGGTTAGCAGACTTGTATGTAGTAGGTTTTAATGAAATAACTATTCATTTGATGTACTCTATCCCCCCTGGTTGCCTTATTGACATATATTTCTAAAGGAATCCCCCAAGCAGTATTGTCTAGCCATTGTTGATGATGATCCTTAGCATATGTCCCTTGAAATTAGTATTTTAAGATTATTATATGAGAATAACAGGAATGGGTAATCAGGTAAATTATTTGATATGAGTTATAGAATTAAAAGAACTTAATTATTTGATACTTGGATGATGAGTGATTTGAGGAGTTTGTATGCCGTTAGTATAATAAGATGTTGTAAGGCCTGTAAAGACGTGTTCATGCTTACGTATTTGTATTAACGATGACATCCCATGGGTTTTTATATAAATCAAATACACTTCTTTGGAGAAGACACTATCATGTTTTGGGAACAAATTCCACATTAAGTTTTATACTCTGAAATAAATAAAGCATAAATAAAAAGTTTTAAAGTGGTCGTGAAAATGAGGATGTCACAGTTGGTATCAGACCATTAGTTTAAGTAAACTAGGAATATTTAAGGATTTATGGACTTAAAGTTTGAATGTTAAGCAATGATTGTAAGATGAGTGTCAGTTATTGTTTAGGTAGTATGCATGAAATGACACATGCACTAACTTATTTTAGGAATAATGCCTAAATTTCTTTTATGTGCTAAATGATTTATCATAAAGCATGCTATAGCGCTAAAGCTGCCTAAAGATGCTTTAGTTTGCCTACCTAGGATGCTATAATATCAATAAATCGAAGGTCTATTGCTGACCTAGATTTAGAAATTTTATGTGTTCAAGATTCTAAACGTTTAACTATGATATTAGAGCTGGTATATAACTTTTTAGAGTGATAAGGAGAATTATTTGTCTCAAACTTTCCATATCAACATTCTTGTCTCAGCACATTGAACGTTTGCTTTGGTGTACAAATCATCATGGCCAGAACTTGGAGTGGATTCGATAGTGGTAACAGGAATTAACAGACTGAGACTCGTGTGATCAATGCCTCACCTAAGGTTATAACACTAGTTGAACCCCATTACAATGGAAGGATTCCAAAAAATTATTCAGGCTATGATAGATGAACAAAGGGAGGATATGAGAGAAATGTTACGGAATAATAGAGATGAAACTATGACACTTATTATGAAACCTGAGTTGAACGAAGAATAGTCTGAGGAGGGAAACTACAGCCAGGCTATTAGCCAAGCCGAGCTAAGAATGGTTAAATGGAACCAACCAAATGGAGGAGAAGATGGAAGTGGATGTAAGTATAAGGATTTTATGGCATCTAAGCCACCAAGTCTTTCGGGAAGCCCACCATCGGTGGAGTCATGGGTTGGATCTCCAAGATGGAGATGGGTTTTGAGAGTTGAAACTGTAGCAACAAGCATAAAACCGTTCTTGCGGTTATATAGTAGAAGATTTGGGGTATTAAGCTAGTGGAAGTTACTGTCTGATACCATGTCCAAGGGAGAACCTAGTAAGATGTCTTGGGAAGACACTCTGGTGCAAGTGAAAATATCGTGGTGCTAAGAGCAGGAGCTTCTAGAGATTAATAACGAATCCCAGAATCTGAAAAAAGGGAAAAATGAGTGTCAGCGAGAACGCTGCAAGTTTTAGAGAGAAGATGAAGTTGGTACCTTATCTAGTTCCTACTGAACTCTCCAAAGTCAAAAAATTTGCTAATGGATTACTGACGGATTTTGGTGCAATAGTCAAACAAGCAACCACCTTGAAGGCCACCATCTTGGCAGCCAAGAACGTTGAGACCTAATTAAGGGACAAGGATCTGGAAATAGTTGTGACAACCCGAAGTTGTCCATCGCTGAAACCCATTCAACCCGTAAAAATTTGCCGTTTATCAATTCGTTCCGATTTCGTTTTTGGGCTAAATTATTTAAACTTATATGTTTATTTAATACTAATGAGTGTCCAAACCCCTTAGGAACTCATGAAATTAGCCCAAAATGTTTATTTCAGAAATTTTAGAAACGTCCCCGCCGAGTTATGGAAACTTAATTGGGTGCGACCAAAAGCCCTGTTTAATGCTGGTATCGGGTAGGATTTCACCGTGTCCAAGTTTTGGGATCTATTTAAACTTGTTCAAGCCATCATTTGAAGTTTTTCCCTTTCTCTCTACTCTCTGTCTAACCTCTCTCCACTAACTCAAGATTAAGGTCCAAAAACACCAAATTCAAGCCTCAAATCTTCAAGGTAACCACCCTAAGTCCTAGTACAACATCTTTGGCTTTCAAATTCGAGATTTAACCATGATTTAGGGCCTTGTTCATGTGTTTACAAACCTGGAGCATGCTTGGGCTGTAAACATATATTAAAGGGGTTTTTATGCCCTTAAAACCTTCCAAAACACCAATAAGGCTTAGATACGACTTGTAGAATTATGATTTTGGCCTTGGAACACCTTGAACATCAATTTAGAGGCGTAAACTTGAGTTTACTACCCAAGAACATACTTTGGCCATAAACTCATGTTCTTGGAGAGTAAACTCCTCTAAATGTGTTAAGATGCCACTTAAACACACCTTAAGCCTTGGGATAAATTCTAGAAGTGTCCACAAACAATTTAGAAGCCTAAAACATATTAAAACACCCTCCCTAAGGAGTTCATGGCCATGAGAGCAGTCATGGGTCGTAAACTCCTAAAGACATGCCAAAAGTCACCCAAAAATCGATACAAGGCCGGGAAAAATCAATTAGAATCACATGTGATTGACTAAGGACCCAAATCAACAAGGACTTAGAGTGAGGAGGAGTTTACGGCCGTAATCTCCATGTTTACTACCGTAAACTCCAATAAATGGTCCCTATGTGAGTTTTAATCCATTCCAAAGTCAAAAATCCAAGTCTAACATTTATTCCCGAGTGTTATGAAGCCATTTTGCACCCAAAATCACCATCCATGAGTTCACGGCCGTGAAATCATGTGGATGAGGTATATAGGGCCGAAAAATCTTGTATGAGTTTACTCTTGAAGAGTAAACTCAATATCCAAGCCTCATGTGTCCCCAAATGTCACCCGGGTCCTTCCAAACACTTGTAATGGGGTGTTTCTGCAACTAGAAGTGTATGTACTTAGAAAATAAATTAATCAAGTCCTAATTAAATACAAATATGCATCATGTCATAATACATAGGAATCTTGTGCGTTTGCAAACCCAGAACTGACATTTAGGATCCAAACCGACGCGTTCCTCAACCGGTGAGTTCATATCCCTACCCTTTTTCAAATGTTTTCACTGTTTTCAGGGGGGAATACAAGCAAAAGTACAAGGAAATGTTGTACTTAAACTTATTGTTTTCAGTTTAAATGTTTATATTTTGTATGTTTTAAATATCGAAAACTGTGTTTATCAAATAGTTCGAATTACGAAGTTAGCTTTCAGACTAATCATAGATTTCTTGATAAAATGTTACAATCTAAATTATGTTACATAATCTACAAATAATTCATACTAATCATCATTTAGAACTAATGCGAATACGAATATGAAAGTATAACTAGGAATAGAACGAATAGGAGTACTAAAGTAATAATACAAATACGAATACGAATACGAATAGTACTAGGAGTAGGATTAGGAATATGAATACGAATGCGAATACGAATACGAATACGAATAGTATTAGGAGTAGGATTAGGGATACAAATACGATTGCAAATACTAATACGAATACAAATATGAATAATATTAGGAGTAGGATTAGGGATACGAATACGACTGCAAATACGAATACGAATACGAATACGAATAGTATTAGGAGTAGGAATAGGGATATGAATACGAATGCGAATACGAATACGAATACGAATACGAATAGGATTAGGATTAGGAGTAGGAATACGAATACAAATGCGAATACGAATACGAATAGGACTACAAATATAAATACGAATACAAATATAAAATATAAATATGAATATGATTAAGAATAGAAATACGAATACAAATGCAAGTATGAATATGAATAGGACTACAAATATAAATACGAATACAAATCCAAAATATAAATATGAATATGATTAAGAATAGAAATACGAATACGAAGGCACACGTCTAGGTACATTCAAGTGTAACACTACTAGGATATCAGAATACCTAGTTAATATACCAAGTACGAAAGGTAATCAAACATTACATCGAAATTCAATAACTAAACTTACTTGTTAGAAAATATAGGATTTTCCTGGGATAACAATTGTTCATAACTAGAATCAAGTAATAAAACAGGTAACCAAACTTTACATAAAAGAAAATATAGGATTTTCTTGGATAACAATCTTTTCGGAAAAAAAGAGGGAACTCATACATTTTCAAAAACAAACATCTTATGAACTCACCAGCTTTATGCTGATTTTCAAACTGCTTGTATTCTTAGGTCAACATTAGACAGGTACCTAGCGATTCTTTTGGAGAAGACGGAGCGTATAGAAGACTCGTCTCTACATTTGTTCATATATATGTATAACACTTGTAACACATTACTTTCGATCATATATACTATGTATCACAAATGTACAACTTCACTTTTGAACAAATGTAAACTTTGATATGTAATGTAATGGTTTTTTACTTTGCTTACTATGTGCATTGGATTGGATACTCAACGTGGAGTCTGCCCCGGAAATATTTCCGCCTTCGGTTTTCGGGGTGTGACAGATTGGTATCAGAGCCCTTGTTTACAGTGAACCAGTATACCAAACCTTACATGGTATAAAACTATAAACACTAAAGGGCCTCAGTGCTCTGAACTAAAAAGTATACCTCGAATATAAGTATTTTCAAAAGTATACAAGTATACCCAACCGTCGAAATTCGTAACTACAAGTAGAACAAAACATAAGTAAATGGGTGTTGGACCTTGCGGTTAAACCTGGACAGTTATGTAGTCGTGTCTATGATCAATATAACCTGGCCAACTATATTCATTCGAGACATGGCCAACATGTGCTTGGGAGTCACTGTGGTTTGCGGCATGCCTAAAACTTACCCAATACCCAAACAATGAGTCGTCGTTGCAACGAGACAAGAAATACTATGGGAGTATTTCTCGAGTCAAATCCGTTATAGAAATCCTCATCCCAGCGTTGCTCCTCAATCATTCCTTTAGCGATAATTTATCTGTTTTGATAACTCCTTCCTGCTTTATCGCTTAATAGAATTCTATGTTTGTCATAAAGAGATATCCCTTGTATCATATCTCTTGATTCAATTCGGCGGACTTACCATCCTCTCTTTCCTGATTTTATTAGATCATGATACCTCCAAGAAAGAGACCCAGCTCAAACACCAACAGAAATCCTCCACCACCACCTTCTCTTCAAATTGATATTGCAACACTTCAGACAATTTTAACTGCGGCATTTACATCAGCCATGTCACAAACGAACCCCGTTAGTTCAGGAAGTGGTCCCCAGCCTCAAAACCAGGAAGGTAGCCAGGGACACTGAAAGGAGTGTTCCTATAAAGAAATTATGAACGCAAAACCCACATTCTTCGATGGCACAGGAGGTTTCATAGCTCTAACTCGGTGGTTAGAGAAGATCGAATCTATCTTCGAGATCTGTGCTTGTTCAGAATCCGACAAGGTGAAGTTTGTCGCCTGCACTCTCACCAACAAAGCTCTGACTTGGTGGAACGGCCAAGTCAAATACCTACCTCTACCTGTAGCCAATGCTATGGGTTGGGAAGTTGTGAAGGAACTTCTGCATGCAGAGTATTGCCCTCGAGGTGAAATTCAGAAGCTGGAGCATGAACTCTGGAACCTGAAGATGAAAGGTTCTGATACCGCCGCCTACACATCTAGGTTTGATGACTTGGCACTTCTTTGTCCGGGAATGGTTACCCCGGAAAGCAAAGAGGTAGAAAAGTTCATCTGGGGGTTGACCCAGCCAACCAAAGGGAGTGTTTTAGCTGCAAAGCCGGATACATACGATAGCACCAAATGCCTAGCGCAAATCTTGATCCACCATAGTGAGGATGTAGAGGAAGCAGCCACCACTCTTGAGCCTAAAGAAAGAAGTGGTGAGAAAAGAAAGTATTGGGAGGCGGGGGAGAAATGTCAGCCTTCACAAGAGTTCTCAAAGAAACAACAGATGGTGGCGGTCCACGCTGCCACTACCCCTGCTATTGTTTATGTCGTAGGTTTCCCAGCCCAAGCACCTATCACCGGATATGCCGGTGTTCTCCCGTGATGTAACCAGTGCAGCTACCACCACTACATACCCGGTCCTTGTCGTGTGAAATTTTGCAAAAATTGTGGCCAAGAGGGTCACCTTGCACGGAGTTGCAGAACACCAACAAATCAAGCTTCCAGAGCGAGCATCAGTCAGGCCTGTTATGGTTGCGGTAAAGTTGGGCATTATAAGAGAAACTGACCCAATGCAGCAACAACTGGCAACACTGGAAGAGTCCTAGCTATAGGACAAGGTGAGACATCCGCCGATCCCATAGTTACCTCAGGTATATTCCTTTTCGACAACCCTTGTACTTGCAATCCTTTTTCAATTCTAGTCCGGAAAGATAAACTGTTACCTATTCATTCGAACCTCTTCATAATCATAGTCCTCAATTAGTAACTGAAACATCCTCCATCAAGGTAGCCAATAATGAGAAAGATGGCGTGTCACATTCTGAAACGCGTATCCCAAGGAACATAGAACTTTTTGAAATCCTCATTAGGATTGATTCCGTAGCCAACAAACTCCGACTACCCTCAGGACTTAGTAGCATCCATTCGGTACCCCACGTCTCTGTCCTTAAGGAGTATCTACCCGATGAAACCTTAGTAATTCCTTTGATGAGACCGAAGTCAACGAAAGTTTGAGCCTCCATGGAAGAACAAATTGAGATCATGGATGGAGATATCAAATTTACGAAGTAAAACCGCATCCTGATGGTGAAGGTTCGCTGGAATATCAAGCGGAGACCCGATTCCAGTTGCAAGCGTGAAGACACGAACCAGTAGATTCATCCACATCTCTTTTCATTTCATGATCTGTGTCTTAATCTTTGAATTTTGGGATGAAATTCCCTCTAATGGGGGGATAATGTGACAACCCGAAGTTGTCCATCGCTGAAACCCATTCTACCCATAAAAATTCACCGTTTATCAATTCGTTCCGATTTCGTTTTTGGGCTAAATTATTTAAACTTATATGTTTATTTAATACTAATGAGTTTCCATACCCCTTAGGAAATCATGAAATTAGCCCAAAATGTTTATTTCAGAAATTTTAGAAACATCCCCGTCGAGTTACGGAAACTTAATCGGGTGCGACCAAAAGCCCCGTTTAATGCCGGTATCGGGTAGGATTTCACCGTGTCCATGTTTTGGGACCTATTTAAACATGTTCAAGCTATCATTTAAATCTTTTTCCCTCTCTCTCTACTCTCTCTCTCTAACCTCTCTACTCTAACTCAAGATTAAGGTCCAAAAACACCAAATTCAAGCCTCAAATCATCAAGGTAACCACCCTAACTCCTAGCACAACATATTTGGCTTTCAAATTCGAGATTTAACCATGATTTAGGTCCTTGTTCATGTGTTTACGACCCTGGAGCATGCTTGGGCCCTAAACACATATTAAAGGGGTTTTTATGCCCTTAAACCCTTCCAAAACACCAATAAGGCTTAGATACGACTTGTAGAATTATGGTTTTGGCCTTGGAACACCTTAAAAATCAACTTAGAGGAGTAAACTTGAGTTTACTTCCCAAGAACATACTTGGGCCGTAAACTCATGTTCCTGGAGAGTAAACTCCTCTAAATGTGTTAAGATGCCACTTAAACACACCTTAAGCCTTGGGATAAATTCTAGAAGTGTCCACAAACAATTTAGAATCCTAAAACATATTAAAACACCCTCCCTAAGGAGCTCACGGCCATGAGAGGATTCATGGGCCGTAAACTCCTAAAGACATGCCAAAAGTCACCCATAAAATCCATACAAGGCTTGGAAAAATCAATTGGAATCACATGTGATTGATTAAGGACCCAAATCAACAAGGACTTAGAGTGAGGGGAAGTTTACGGCCGTAAACTCCATGTTTACTACCGTAAACTCCAATAAATCGTCCCAATGTGTGTTTTAATCCATTCCAAAGTCAAAAATCCAAGTCTAGCATTTATTCCCGAGTGTTATGAAGCCATTTTGCACCCAAAATCACCATCCATGAGTTCACGGCCGTGAACTCATGTGGATGAGGTATATAGGGCCGAAAATATTGTATGAGTTTACTCTTGAAGAGTAAACTCAATATCCAAGCCTCATGTGTCCCCAAATGTCACCCAGGTCCTTCCAAACACTTGTAATGGGGTGTTTCCGCAACTAGAAGTGTATGTCCTTAGAAAATAAATTAATCAAGTCCTAATTAAATACAAATATGCATCATGTCATAATACATAGGAATCTTGTGCGTTTGCAAACCCAGAGCTGACGTTTAGGATCCAAACTGACGCGTTCCTCAACCGGTGAGTTCATATCCCTACCCTTTTTCAAATGTTTTCACTGTTTTCAGGGGGAATACAAGCAAAAGTACAAGGAAATCTTGTACTCAAACTTATTTTTTTTAGTTTAAATGTTTATATTCTGTATGTTTTAAATATCAAAAATTGTGTTTATCAAATAGTTCGAATTACGAAGTTAGCTTTCAGACTAATCATAGATTTCTTGATAAAATGTTACAATCTAAATTATGTTACATAATCTACGAATAATTCATACTAATCATCATTTAGAACTAATGCGAATACGAATACGAAAGTATAACTAGGAATAGAACGAATAGGAGTACTAAAGTAATAATGTGAATACGAATACGAATATGAATACGGATACGAATACTAATACGAATAGTATTAGGAGTAGGATTAGGATTAGGAATACGAATACGAATGCGAATATGAATACGAATACGAATACGAATAGTATTCGGAGTAGGATTAGAGATACGAATACGACTGCGAATACGAATATGAATACGAATACGAATACGAATACGAATAATATTAGGAGTAGGATTAGGGATATGAATACGACTGCAAATACGAATACGAATACGAATACGAATAGTATTAGGAGTAGGAATAGGGATACGAATACGAATGCGAATACGAATATAAATACGAATACGAATACGAATACAAATAGGATTAGGATTAGGAGTAGGAATACGAATACGAATGCGAATACGGATACGAATAGGACTACAAATATAAATACGAATACAAATATAAAATATAAATATGAATTTGATTAAGAATAGAAATACGAATACGAATGCGAGTACGAATACGAATAGGATTACAAATATAAATACGAATACAAATCCAAAATATAAATATGAATATGATTAAGAATAGAAATATGAATACGAAGGCACACGTCTAGGTACATTCAAGTGTAACACTACTAGGATATCAGAATACCCAGTTAATATACCAAGTACGAAAGGTAATCAAACATTACATCGAAATTCAATAAATAAACTTACTTGTAGGAAAATATAGGATTTTCCTTGGATAACAATTTTTCATAACCAAAATCAAGTAGTAAAACAGTTAACCAAAGTTTACATATAAGAAAATATAGGATTTTCTTGGATAACAATCTTTTCGGAAAACAAGAGGGAACTCGTACATTTTCAAAAACAAACATCTTATGAACTCACCAGCTTTATGCTGATTTTCAAACTGCTTGTATTCTCAGGTCAACATTAGACAGGTACCTAGCGATCCTTTTGGAAAAGATGGAGCGTACATAAGACTCGTCTCTACTTTTGTTCATATATAAGTATAACACTTGTAACACATTACTTTTGATCATATATACTATGTATCACAAATATACAACTTTACTTTTGAACAAATGTAAACTTTGATATGTAATGTAATGGTTGTTTACTTTGCTTACTATGTGCATTGGATTTGATACTCAACCTGGAGTCCGCCCCGGAAATGTTTCCGCCTTCGGTTTTCGGGGTGTGACAGGTTGTTATCAGAGCCCTTGTTTATAGTGAACTAGTATACCAAACCTTACATGGTGTAAAACTATAAACACTAAAGTGCCTAAGTGCTCTGAACTAAAAAGTATACCTCGAATATAAGTATTTTCAAAAGTACACAAGTATACCCAACTGTCAAAATTCGTAACTACAAGTAGAACAAAACATAAGTAAATGGGTGTTGTACCTTGCGGTTAAACCTGGGCAGTTATGTAGTCGTGTCTAGGATCAATATAGCCTGGTCAACTATATTCATTCGAGACACGACCAACATGTGCTTGGGAGTGACTGTGGTGTGTGGCATGCCTAAAACTTACCCAATACCCAACCAATGAGTCATCGTTGCAACGAGACAAGAAATACTATGGGAATATTTCTCGAGTCAAATCAGTTATAGAAATCCTCATCACAGCGTTGCTCCTCAATCATTCCTTTAGCGATAATTTATCTGTTTGGATAACTCCTTCCTGCTTTATCGCTTAATAGAATTCTATGTCTGTCATAAAGAGATATCCCTTGTATCATATCTCTTGATTCAATTCGGAGGACTTACCTTCCTCTCTTTCCTGATCTTATTAGATCAAGATGCCTCCAAGAAAGAGACCCAAATCAAAGACCAACAACAATCCTCCACCACCACTTTCTCTTCAAATTGATCTTGCAACACTTTAAGCAATTTTAACTGCAACATTTACATCAGCCATGTCAGAAAAGAACCTCGGTAGTTCAGGAGGTGGTACCCAACCTCAAAACCAGGAAGGTAGCCAGGGACACCGAAAGGAGTGTTCCTATAAAGACTTTATGAACGCAAAACCCACATTCTTCGATGGCACAGGAGGTGTCATTGCTCTAACTCAGTGGTTAGAGAAGATCGAATCTATCTTCGAGATCTGTGCTTGTTCAGAATCTGACAAGGTGAAGTTTGCCGCCTGCACTCTCACCAACAAAGCTCTGACTTGGTGGAACGGCCAAGTCAAATCCCTAACTCTACCTGTAGCTAATGCTATGGGTTGGGAAGTTATGAAGGAACTTTTGCACGCAGAGTATTGCCCTCGGGGTGAAATTCAGAAGCTGAAGCATGAACTCTGGAACCTGAAGATGAAAGGTTCCGATATCGCCACCTACACAATCAGGTTTGACGACTTGGCACTTCTTTGTCTGGGAATGGTTACCCGGAAAGAAAAAAGGTAGAAAGGTCCATCTGGGGGTTGACCCAGCCAACCAAAGAGAATGTTTTAGCTGATGAGCCGGATACATACGATAGCGCCAAATGCCTAGCGCAAATCTTGGTTGACCATAGTGAGGATGTAGAAGAAGCAGCCACCACTCTTGAGCCTACAGAAAGAAGTGGTGAGAAAAGAAAGTATTGGGAGGCGGTGGAGAAATGTCAGCCTTCACAAGATTTCTCAAAGAAAAAACAGATGGTGGCAGTCCACGCTGCCACTACCCCTGCTATTATTTCTGTCGTAGGTTTCCCAGCCCAAACACTTATCACCGGATATGCCGGTGTTCTCCCGTGGTGTAACCAGTGCAGTTACGACCACTACATCCCCGGTCCTTGTCGTGTGAAATTTTTCAAAAATTATGGCCAAGAGGGTCACCTTGCGCGGAGTTGCAAAACACCAACAAATCAAGCTTCCAGAGTGGGCATCAGTCAGGCCTGTTATGGTTGCGGTAAAGTTGGGCATTATAAGAGAAACCGCCCCAACGCAGCAACAACTGGCAACACTGGAAGAGTCCTAGCTATAGGACAAGGTGAGAAAGCCGCCGATCCCACAGTTTCCTCAGGTATATTCCTTTTCGACAACCCTTCTACTAGCAATCCTTTTTCAATTCCAGTCCGGAAAGATAAACTGTTACGTATTCATTCGAACCTCTTCATAATCATAGTCCTCAATTAGTAACCGAAACATCCTCCATCAAGGTAACCAATAATGAGAAAGATGGCGTATCACATTCTGAAACGCGTATCCCAAGCAACATAGAACTTTTCGAAATCCTCATTAGGATTGATTCCGTAGCCTACAAACTCCGACTACCCTCAGGACTTAGTAGCATCCATTCGGTACCCCACGTCTCTATCCTTAAGGAGTATCAACCCGATGAAACCTTAGTAATTCGTTTGATGAGATCGAAGTCAACGAAAGTTTGAGCCTCCATGGAAGAACAAATTGAGATCATGGATGGAGAGATCAAATATACGAAGCAAAACCGCATACCGATGGTGAGGGTTCGCTAGAATATCAAGCGGAGACCCGATTCCACTTGGAAGCGTGAAGACCCGAACTAGTACATTAATCCACATATCTTTTCATTTGACGATCTGTGTCTTAATCTTTGAATTTCGGGACGAAATTCCCTCTAACGGGGGGATAATGTGACAACCCGAAGTTGTCCATCGTTGAAACCCATTCTACCCGTAAAAATTCACCGTTTATCAATTCGTTCCGATTTCGTTTTTGGGCTAAATTATTTAAACTTATATGTTTATTTAATACTAATGAGCGTCCAAAACCCTTAGGAAATCATGAAATTAGCCCAAAATGTTTATTTCATAAATTTTAGAAACATCCCCGCCGAGTTACGGAAACTTAATCGGGTGCGACCGATAGCCTCGTTTAATGCCGGTATCGGGTAGGATTTCACTGTGTCCAAGTTTTGGGACATATTTAAACGTGTTCAAGCTATCATCTAAAGCTTTTTCCCTCTCTCTCTACTCTCTCTCTCTCTAACCTCTCTCCTCTAACTAAAGATTAAGGTCCAAAAACACCAAATTCAAGCCTCAAATCTTGAAGGTAACCACCCTAACTCCTAGTACAACATCTTTGGCTTTCAAATTCGAGATTTAACCATGATTTAGGGCCTTGTTCAAGTGTTTACGGCCCTGGAGCATGCTTGGGCCGTAAACACATATTAAAGGGGTTTTTATGCCCTTAAACCCTTCCAAAACACCAATAAGGCTTAGATACGACTTGTAGAATTATGATTTTGGCCTTGGAACACCTTGAACATCAATTTAGAGGAGTAAACTTGATTTTACTACCCAAGAACATACTTGGGCCGTAAACTCATGTTCTTGGAGAGTAAACTCCTCTAAATGTGTTAAGATGCCACTAAAACACACCTTAAGCCTTGGGATAAATTCTAGAAGTGTCCACAAACAATTTAGAATCCTAAAACATATTAAAACACCCTCCCTAAGGAGTTCACGGCCATGAGAGGAGTCATGGGCCGTAAACTCCTAAAGACATGCCAAAAGTCACCCAAAAATCCATACAAGGCTTGGAAAAATCAATTGGAATCACATGTGATTGATTAAGGACCCAAATCAACAAGGACTTAGAGTGAGGGGGAGTTTACAGCCGTAAACTCCATGTGTACTGCCGTAAACTCCAATAAATCGTCCCAATGTGTGTTTTAATCCATTCCAAAGTAAAAAATCCAAGTCTAGCATTTATTCTCGAGTGTTATGAAGCCATTTTGCACCCAAAATCACCATCCATGAGTTCACGGCCGTGAACTCATGTGGATGAGGTATATAGGGCCGAAAATCTTGTATGAGTTTACTCTTGAAGAGTAAACTCAATATCCAAGCCTCATGTGTCCCCAAATGTCACTCGGGTCCTTCCAAACACTTGTAATGGGGTGTTTCCGTAACTAGAAGTGTATGTCCTTAGAAAATAAATTAATCAAGTCCTAATTAAATACAAATATGATCATGTCATAATACATAGGAATCTTGTGCGTTTGCAAACCCAAAACTGACGTTTAGGATCCAAACCGATGCGTTCCTCAACCGGTGAGTTCATTCCCCTACCCTTTTTCAAATGTTTTCACTGTTTTCAGGGGGGAATACAAGCAAAAGTACAAGTAAATCTTGTACTCAAACTTATTGTTTTCAGTTTAAATGTTTATATTATGTATGTTTTAAATATCGAAAACTGTGTTTATCGAATAGTTCGAATTACGAAGTTAGCTTTCAGACTAATCATAGATTTCTTGATAAAAAGTTATAATCTAAATTATGTTACATAATCTACGACTAATTCATACTAATCATTATTTAGAACTAATGTGAATACGAATATGAAAGTATAACTAGGAATAGAACGAATAGGAGTACTAAAGTAATAATGCGAATACGAATACGAATATGAATACTGTGACATCCCCTAATTTCTCGGCCAGAAAAGACCGATTTAATTTATGCTTTTTAAAATAAAATCAGAGAAATCTTTTTAAAAGATTTTGCGGAATTGGTCCCCAATCAAAATATGATAAAAGTTTATCAAAACCCTTCAATAAGAAGGTATATGTTTTCCATATATATATATATATATATATATATATATATCAAAACCTCTGGATATCATGTTCCGACGCAGATCAAAAGCATAAACAAGACATTATAAGCCTTTCAACAGTTATTTACAACTACTTGCCTATAATCCAAAAATATGTCTTCATCATCCGACTATGCTCGTGGTCCACTACCTGTAACATAAAAAGCTGAATGGGTCAGGCTTGGGAGCCTGGTGAGCATATAGGGTTTTCAACCCACAATAATAATAAACTTACTAAGTTCATCAATCAACAATAACCCTGATTACCCATTCCCGTTATCCTCACTTTACGTCCCAAAACACTTATCACAAGGGACCTAGACTAAAGAATATCATCGGGATGGACACTACTGCTAAGGGGTTTCCTCAGCTATACATGTCCTAAAGGCAACCATGAGGGGGATGGAGTACATCGAATGAACACTCTTAGTTCATTAACACCTACAGGTTGCGGACTTGCTAATGTTTCCCACTGGACTGCCTAGAAAGTTCGTGGTCGTCATCCAAACTCCGCTAGATGACTGGATTTCAAAACACATCAAGGTCTCTCATAAATTTTATTTTATCACACATCACTATCTACCCATGTTCTACCTAACATATTTGTAGATAAAAATATTTATACGGTTAAAAACTTGTATAAAACATCAACTCAACAGTTACCTCAAATAAACAATTAATATATCTACACATAGCACGTATTATAAGGTAAATACTTCATATCTATATGTAAAATGAAAGTGACTATACACTCACATGGTTTGATGATAATCAGGCAGCAATTCATTTCCTAAAACGATCGTTTCTAATAAAACCGGGAGTTTTATTGAGAAACCGGGATCTGCAAAAGTTGGGCTTCGAAATCGAAAAGATAATTTTTCCGGGCTTCTCGGGCACTTCATAGGGTATTCCGGGCTTTACAATCGATACCGGGGCTTTGCGGGATGTTAAAATGAAGAAAATATGGGTTTAGGGGTTAAAAGTGACAAAATTCCAAAATTACTCGGGAGGTCTCGCACCCTTCTATTTATAGGGGCGAGGCTTCTGATCGGATGGTCAGGAGGGTGACACGCGTCGCAGATCAAGGGTTCACAGGGGGTGGCTCGCACGAGGACTGCACGTGCGAAGGGCTTGCTGGAGGCTCCTGATTGGATCGCGGTCTACTGCAACACATGCGAGGTTCGGAGTAGGGTGCGAGGGTCGGAGCTAGGCGATGCGAGGCTCGGATGGAAAGCTGGCAGCTTCGGATTGGGCCTTCTTCTCGGTCGAATCAGAAGATGACACGCAAGTACTGTTCACGCGAGGAGTCATCGGCTTGGTCTCCAGCTCGGACACGTGGCTCGCATGACTCATCAGAAGTTCGGACACGTGGCACATGCAAGGCGAGGACACGTGGCAAGAGCATGACTATGCGAAATTTCTCGATTTTTGTGCAAAAACTTCTAAAATTCTTAACTTTCGCATACGAGCTCCGTTTTTGACGTTATTTATATGCACGCGTAGCTAAAATTACGCTCTACAACTTCCGTTTAGACTTCGTCGGCTAATTTTGAATTTAAATTTTATATTATTATTTTTAACAGACCGGGACAGGAAATCCATTGAAAATTCATAACTTCTTCATACGACGTCCGTTTTCATCAGACTTTTTATCGTTGTGCTCCTAATGACGAGACCTTCAATTCTCATTTAGGTTGTGTCGGCTAAAAATCGATCGATCTAAAATTCGAGTTTTTAGCTGTCTACTACTAAGCTGAAACTTCGAAAAATCATAACTTTCTAATACGAAGTCAGATTTGGGCGTTCTTTTTATCGAACTTCTCGGTTTAACGAATACTACGACTTTAGTTTAGATTATTAAGGCTAAAAAGTAGTTTATCGAAAACTCACTTTTTACGACATTCAGCACCGTGCCGGTTTTGTCGCGAAACTTCAACACGTCATAACTTCTTCGTTATAACTCGGATTTTGGTATTCTTTATATCCCCGAAATCCTTGTTTCGACCACTACAACTTTATGTAAAGATATCGGGCTTATCTAAAACTTTAATTTTGATGCTTATTTTTATTCTTAATTAAACAAACCCTAATATTTAAGCATAAAACACATAATTCACATAATTCCTTTTCATTTCTTCAAAATGAGTTACCAAGGTTAACCCAGACTATCAAATCAATATAAATGCCTAGGCTAGAAACACGAGTGTTACAATTCTCTCCCCTTAGGATGATTCCGTCCCCGGAATCACATAACACCAAACAACTGCGGGTAGCGACTCATCATGTCACTCTCTGTTTCCCAAGTGAGATTTGGCCCATTCATATGTTTCCAACGTATAAGCACTAAATCAACCATCTTGCGTCGCAACTTCATAGTCTCAGGGTCAACAATTGCCTCAGGTTCTTCGATCAACCTCTTATTTTCATCCAACCTTAACTCAGAAATCGGAATTATGTCGGGCACATCTCCCGTGAACTTTCTCAAGTAACACACATGAAAGGTGTTATGAATACCCTCCGGTTCTTCTGGTAACTCTAGCTTGTAAGCTTGATTCCCGATCTTCTGAAGAACTTTGAACGGACCAATAAACCTTGGACTTAACTTTCCTCGTTTCCCAAATCTTATAAGTCCCTTCCACGACCAGACTTTAAGTAAAACTGAATCTCCAACTTCAAAGGTTATCGGTTGTCTTTTCTTGTCAGCATAACTCTTTTGTCGATCTTGAGCAGCTAACATCCTTTCTCTTATCACTTTCAACTTTTCGGCAGTCTGATGGACTATTTCAGGTCCCATAAACTGCTTTTCCCCAGCTTCCAGCCAACATGATGGTGTCGACACTTTTCCCCATACAAAGCGTGATAAGGTGTCATCTTAATGCTTGAGTGGAAATTATTATTATAGGAGAATTCTACTAGAGGTAAATGTTCATCCCAGTTACCTTAGAATTCTAGGGCACATGCTCTCAACATATCCTCCAATGTTTGAATTGTTCGTTCATTCTGACCATCGGTTTGCGGATGGTAAGCTGTACTTAAACACAACTTAGTACCCAATTCCTCTTGTAGACTCTTCCAAAACCTTGAGGTAAAATGGCTATCACGATCGGATACAATCGTTAGCGGAACACCGTGAAGCCTCACAATTTCCTTCACATAAGAATTCGCAAGTTTATCCATAGACCATTTCTCTTTGGCTGCTATGAAATACGCACTCTTAGTGAAGCGATCAACGACCACCCAAATCATGTCGTGACCGTTCCTTGTTCTGGACAGTTTAGTCACAAAATCCATGGTTATGTCTTCCCATTTACCTATGGGTATAGGTAAAGGATCTAAACTCCCATACGGTTTCTGATGTTATGCTTTAACCCTAGCACAAGTTACACACTCGGCCACATACTTAGCAACATCGAGCATCATCGTCAGCCACCAATGATAGGGTTTTAGATCCCTATACATTTTTGTACTGCCGGGATGAATCGAGTACATGGTCTTGTGAGCTTCTTCCATCAGAAGATCTCTTACTCTGCCCGTCTTAGGTACCCAAATTCTATCTTGAAGTACCCTCAACCCTTGGTTGTTTGTACCGAACACTAACGTTTTGCCCAAACGTTCTTCCTTTCGGTCACTTTTCTCTAAAGCTTCCTCTTGAGCTTTTTTTATACTTTCCACAATTTTCGAGACAACTTCAATTGTCAACGCTCTTGGCACTTCACGCGGATGCTTTTCATGCTCCTGCTTGCTTTTCGAATAAATCAAGATATCGTCTATGAACACTATCACAGATTTATCTAGGAATGGTTTACAAACCGATTCATCAAATCCATGAAAGCTGTTGGGGCATTGGTTAGTCCGAACGACATAACCAAAAATTCATAGTGTCCATATCTTGTTCTAAACGCAGTCTTTTCGATATCTTGCTCTCTTACCTTTAGTTGATGGTATCCTGACCTAAGATCGATCTTCGAGAAATAGCTCGAACCCTGCAACTGGTCGAACAAGTCATCGATCCTTGGCAACGGGTACTTATTCTTTATCGTCACTTTGTTCAGCTCTCTGTAATCAATGCACATTCTCATGCTTCCATCTTTCTTCTTTACAAATAACACAGGGGCTCCCCAAGGCGATGAACTAGGTCGAATGAAACATTTGTCCAATAATTCCTGAAGTTGTGTCATAAGTTCTTTCATCTCTGTTGGTGCTAATCGATAGGGTGCTTTTGCTATCGGCGTCATTCCTGGTAACAAGTCGATACGAAATTCTACTTGTCGATCAGGGGGCAATCCGGGAAGATCTTCGGGAAAGACTTCCGGATACTCATACACCACCAGAATATTTTGTACCTCCTTTTTTTCCATCTTAGCATAGATCACAAATGCTAAATATGATGTACATCCCTTGGCCAAACACTTTTTGGCTTTCATTAGGGAAATGATTCCAGAATTTACTCTGCGTTTGTCTCCATACACCATAAACGACACTTTCCCTGGCAGGTTTACTTTTACTATCTTCTTTCTACACAATATTTCTGCATCGTTGGCGCTAAGCCAATCCATTCCTAAAACTATGTCGAATCCATTTAACTCGATAGGTAATAATTCCTCTTGGAACTTATTCCCATCCAAGTCAATGAGGATGTTTTTCATACGATGGCTAACAGGTACAAACTTGCCACTAGCAATCTCGACTAATAAGGCATTAACTAGCCTATCTACAGGCAAAGCTAGCTTTCTACCAAATTCATGCGATATAAAGGAGTAATTGGCTCCAGAATCAAACAAAATTTGGGCAGGCAATTCGTTTACGAGAAAGGTACCTGAAGCGACATCGACTTCTTCTTTTGCAGCTTCGAGTGTCATCTGAAAGGCTCTCGCCTTCGGTTTTGGTGGTAGATTGGGATTTGCCGCATCCTTCCTCTTTAGATAGTCTTTAAGAATATGCCCTTCTTCACGGCATTCAAAACATACCCTCTTTTCGGACGGACACACATTGGCATAATGCCTAGTCTTTCCACATTTGAAGCAAGTCACCTCCTCACTGCATCTCCTAGAGTGCTTTTTCTTGCACTTATCACACCATTTAACTTCACCTCCTCCTCCTCCAAACTTCTTGGACTTAGAAAATTTGCTTCTCTTGTTGGAACCTGAAGTTCCTTCAAAATTTCTCTTTTCACCAACATCTGCCCTCTCCAAACCCTTCTCTCTGATCTGAACCTCAACATTCTTAGTAGCCCAGATAGCGGCTTTCAAATTGGTTGCTTGCTTAACCGTCGGACCAAAGTCTGCTGGTAATCCAAGGGAAAACTTGTTGACCTTAGAGAGTTCAGTTGGAACTAAATGAGGAACAAGCTTCATCTTTTCCATAAAACTAGCAGCGTATTCAGTAACGCTCATCTTTCCTTTCTTTAAATTCTGGAACTCATTGTTGATTTCCAGAAGATCCTGCTCAGAGCAGTACTACAATTTCAGTTGTACCACAAAATCTTCCCAAGACATTTTACTAGCTTCACCCTTGGGCATCGAATCAGCTAGTAACTTCCACCAGCTCAACACACCAGACTTTAATAGAGGGATTGCAAGTGCAGTCTTTTGTTTGTTGCTGCACTCGCAACTTCCAAACATCGTCTCCATTTCGGAGATCCAATTCATGACTTCCACCGGTGTCGGACTCCCAGATAGACACGGCGGTTTAGATGCCATGAAATCTTTGTATTTGCATCCGCGTCCATCAACTCCTCCATACTGGTTGTTTTGTCTGACTATCGGTGGGTTGGCTTGACCAAGAGTCCCACTGTAGTTCCCTCCTACTGATTGCCCTTCATTCAGTATGGGCTGTTCAACAGGCATCGTGGTCTCTTCCCTATGCTGTTGTAGTAATCGCCTTGTCTCCTCCATTTGTCGATCTAACATCATCTGTATCATTGCTTGTGACCCAGCCATCGTTATTGGCTCAGGTGCAGCTCCTGCAATAGGTACTTGCTCAACTACTTGAGGTTGATGCATTTGATCCCTGTTTCCGTTTGCATTTGCAGCTCCTCTACGAGTTCTGGCCATTACAATCTATATAACGAATAAGGCGAATTTAGGTCTTTATCCTTGTTAGACATTTCAATTCCCTTATCACTCCGAAACGTTTACATGTTAGTTCTAATATCGTAATCATACACTTAGAATCCTACAAACATAAGGTTTCCAGATCCGGTCGGCAACAGACCATAGATCCTAACAAATAATGGCACACATGGCAAACACATAGCATTTAGCACATAAGGGCATTTTAGGCATCTTCCCTAAAATAAACTAGTGCTCGGGATGCATGTTCCGATACAGATCAAAAGCATAAACAAGACAATATAAGCCTTTCAACAGTTATTTACAACTACTGGCCTATAATCCAAAAATCTCTCTTCATCCTCCGACTATGCTCGGGGTCCACTACCTGTAACATAAAAAGTTGAATGGGTCAGGCTTGGGAGCCTGGTGAACATATAGGGTTTTCAACCCACAATAATAATAAACTTACTAAGTTCATCAATCAACAATAACCCTGATTACCCGTTCCCGTTATCCTCACTTTACGTCCCAAAACACTTATCACAAGGGACCTAAACTAAAGAATATCATCGGGATGGACACTACTGCTAAGGGGTTTCCTCAGCCATACATGTCCTAAAAGCAACCATGAGAGGGATGGAGTACAGCGAATGAACACTCTTAGTTCATTAACACCTACAGGTTGCGGACCTGCTAATGTTTCCCACTGGACTATCTAGAAAGTCCGTGGTCGACATCCAAACTCCGCTAGATGACTGGATTTCAAAACACATCGAGGCCTCTCATAAATTTTATTTTATCACACATCACTATCTACCCATGTTCTACCCAACATATTTGTAGATAAAAATATTTATACGGTTAAAAACTTGTATAAAACATCAACTCAACAGTTACCGCAAATAAACAATTAATATATCTACACATAGCACGTATTATAAGGTAAATACTTCATATCTATGTGTAAAATGAAAATGACTATACCCTCACATGATTTGATGATAATCGGGCAGCAATTTTTTTCCTAAAACGATCATTTCTAATAAAACCGGGAGTTTTATTGGGAAACCGGGATCTGCAAAAGTTGGGCTTCGAAACCGAAAAGATAAATTTTCCGGGTTTCTCGAGCACTTCGTAGGGTATTCCGGGCTTTACAATTGATATCGGGGCTTTGCGGGATGTTAAAATGAAGAAAATGTGGGTTTAGGGGTTAAAAGTGACAAAATTCCAAAATTACCCGGGAGGTCTCGCACCCTTCTATTTATAGGGGCGAGGCTTCTGATCGGATGGTCAGGAGGGTGACACGCGTCGCAGATCAAGGGTTCGCAGGGGGTGGCTCGCACGAGGACTGCACGTGCGAGGGGCTCGCTGGAGGATTCTGATTGGACCGCGGTCTACTGCAGCACATGTGAGGTTCGGAGCTAGGGTGCGAGGGTCGGAGCTAGGCGGTGCGAGGCTCGGACGGAAAGCTGGCAGCTTCGGATTGGGCCTCCTTCTCGGTCGAATCAAAAGATGACACGCAGGTACTGTTCATGTGAGGAGCCATCGGCTTGGTCTCCGGCTCGGACACGTGGCTCGCATGACTCATCAGAAGTTTGGACACGTGGCACATGCGAGGCGAGGACACGTGGCAAGAGCATGACTATGCGAAATTTCTCAATTTTTGTGCAAAAATTTCTAAAACTTCATAACTTTCGCATACGAGCTCCGTTTTTGATATTCTTTATATGCACGCATAGCTAAAATTACGCTCTACAACTTCCGTTTAGACTTCGTCGGCTCATTTTGATTTAAATTTTAAATTATTATTTTTAACAGACCGGGACAGGAAATCCGTTAAAAATTCATAACTTCTTCATACGACGTCCGTTTTCATCAGACTTTTTATCGTTGTGCTCCTAATGACGAGACCTTCAATTTTGGTTTAGGTTGTGTCGGCTAAAAATCGCTCGATCTAAAATTCGAGTTTTTAGCTGTCTACTACTAAGCTGAAACTTCGAAAATTCATAACTTCCTCATACGAAGTCAGATTTGGGCGTTCTTTTTATCGAACTTCTCGGTTTAACGAATACTACGACTTTAGTTTAGATTACTAAGGCTAAAAAGTAGTTTATCGAAAACTCACTTTTTACGACATTCAGCACCGTGCCGGTTTTGTCGCGAAACTTCGACAGGTCTTAACTTCTTCGTTATAACTCGGATTTTGGTATTCTTTATATCCCCGAAATACTTGTTTCGACCACTACAACTTTATGTAAAGATATCGGGCTTATCTAAAACTTTAATTTTGACGCTTATTTTTATTCTTATTAAACAAACCCTAATAAATAAGCATAAAACACATAATTCACATAATATTTACATAATTCCTTTTCATTTCTTCAAAATGAGTTACAATGGTTAACCCAGACTATCAACTCAATATAAATGCCTAGGCTAGAAACACGAGTGTTACAAATACGAATACGAATACGAATAGTATTAGGAGTAGGATAAGGAATACGAATACGAATGCGAATACGAATACGAATAGTATTAGGAGTAGGATTAGGGATACGAATACGAATGCGAATACGATTACGAGTACGTATAAAAATACGAATAAGAATACGAATAATATTAGGAGTAGGATTAGGGATACGAATACAAATACGAATAGTATTAGGAGTAGGAATAGGGATACGAATACGAATGCGAATACGAATGCAAATACGAATACGAATACGAATACGAATAGGATTAGGATTAGGAGTAGGAATACGAATACGAATGCGAATACGAATAGGAATAAGACTACAAATATAAAATATAAATATGAATATGATTAAGAATAGAAATACGAATACGAATGCGAGTACGAATATGAATAAGACTACAAATATAAATACGAATACAAATCCAAAATATAAATATGAATATGATTAAGAATAGAAATATGAATACGAAGGCACACGTCTAGGTACATTCAAGTGTAACACTACTAGGATATCAGAATACCTAGTTAATATACCAAGTACGAAAGGTAATCAAACATTACATCGAAATTCAATAAATAAACTTACTTGAAGGAAAATATAGGATTTTCCTTGGATAACAATTTTTCATAACAAGAATCAAGTAGTAAAACAGTTAACCAAAGTTTACATATAAGAAAATATAGGATTTTCTTGGATAACAATCTTTTCGGAAAACAAGAGGGAACTCGTACATTTTCAAAAACAAACATCTTATGAACTCACCAGCTTTATGCTGATTTTCAAACTGCTTGTATTCTCAGGTCAACATTAGACAGGTACCTAGCGATCCTTTTGGAGAAGACGGAGCGTACTGAAGACTCATCTCTACTTTTGTTCATATATATGTATAACACTTGTAACACGTTACTTTTGATCATATATACTATGTATCACAAATGTACAACTTTACTTTTGAACAAATCTAAACTTTCATATGTAATGTAATGGTTGTTTACTTTGCTTACTATGTGCATTGGATTTGATACTCAACGTGGAGTCCGCCCCGGAAATGTTTCCGCCTTCGGTTTTCGGGGTGTGACAGGTTGTTATCAGAGCCCTTGTTTATAGTGAACTAGTATACCAAACCTTACATGGTATAAAACTATAAACACTAAAGTGCCTAAGTGCTCTGAACTAAAAAGTATACCTCGAATATAAGTATTTTCAAAAGTACACAAGTATACCCAACCGTCAAAATTCGTAACTACAAGTAGAACAAAACATAAGTAAATGGGTGTTGTACCTTGCGGCTAAACCTGTGCAGTTATGTAGTCTTGTCTAGGATCAATATAGCCTGGCTAACTATAATCATTCGAGACACGACCAACATGTGCTTGGGAGTGACTGTGGTGTGCGGCATGCCTAAAACTTAACCAATACCCAAACAATGAGTCGTCGTTGCAACGAGACAAGAAATACTATGGGAGTATTTCTCGAGTCAAATCCGTTATAGAAATCCTCATCCCAGCGTTGCTCCTCAATCATTCCTTTAGCGATAATTTATCTGTTTTGATAACTCCTTCATGCTTTATCTCTTAATAGATTTCTATGTCTGTCATAAAGAGATATCCCTTGTATCATATCTCTTGATTCAATTCGGAGGACTTACCATCCTCTCTTTCCTGATCTTATTAGATCAAGATGCCTCCAAGAAAGAGACCCAACTCAAAGACCAACAACAATCCTCCACCACCACCTTCTCTTCAAATTGATCTTGCAACACTTCAGACAATTTTAACTGCAGCATTTACATCAGCCATGTCACAAACGAACCCCGGTAGTTCAGGAGGTGGTCCCCAGCTTCAAAACCAGGAAGGTAGCCAGGGACACCGAAAGGAGTGTTCCTATAAAGACTTTATGAACGCAAAACCCACATTCTTCGATGGCACAAGAGGTGTCATAGCTCTAACTCAATGGTTAGAGAAGATCGAATCTATCTTCGAGATCTGTGCTTGTTCAGAATCCGACAAGGTGAAGTTTGTCGCCTGCACTCTCACCAACAAAGCTCTGACTTGGTGGAACGGCCAAGTCAAATACCTAACTATACCTGTCGCCAATGCTATGGGTTGGGAAGTTATGAAGGAACTTCTGCACGCAGAGTATTTCTGTAACGCCTGTGTTTCTAGGCTTGCCATTTTTAGCAATGTAATGGTCTAGGTTAACCTTTGTAACCCGTTTTGAAATAATAAGATTGTATTATTTGATTATTACGTGTTTTGTGCTTAATTGCTTAATTATGTGGTTTGATTAATTAAGAATAAAAATAAGCATCATAATTTAAGTGTAAAATAAACTTGATATCTTTAGATAATGTTGTAGTAGTTGAAACAAGGTTTCCGAAGATATAAAGAATGCCGAAATCCGAGTTATAACGAAGGAGTTATGACCTGTCGAAGTTTCGCGACAGAACGGACACCGTTGATTAACGTAAAAAGTGAAATTTATGTTAGAGCGATATTTAGCCTTAGTGGTCTAAACGAGAATCGAAGATCTCGTTGTTAGTTTCAAATCGATAAAAAGTTAAGCGAGAACGGACGTCAAACGAAGAAGTTATGAATTTATAACGAAATTTTCTGTCCCGGCCTATTAAAAATAAATAATAAAAATAAATCAAAATTAGCCAACGGAGTCTACACGAAAGTTGTAGAGCGTAGTCTTACCTTTCCGTGGATATAAAGAACGTCGAAAACGGAGTTCGTATGAAGAAGATATGAATTTCCGAAGTTTGATAAATAATTTGTATTTATTTTTAAATAAAAAATCCGGCATTATCCGAAGGGGGAGTCACAGATCTGATCTGAGGTACGCGCCGCATACTCGAGTACGCCCCGCATACAGCCAAATTGTCGACACTTCGGATGACGCATGCAATGATGCATTTCGGAAGCAGTACGCGCTGCGTACTGCAGTACGCCCTGCGTAACTCGGGCTTCCAGCCTCCTATAAATAGGATGCGAGGGGTCCGGGTTTAATTGCTAATTGATGTGTGTGAAACGAACTAGTTTTAATCCTACTAACTTAGAGACAAAATAAACACACGAAAGGGGGTTTTCTCTAGTTTTTCAAGACTAGAACGGTAAACAATTAAAATAAATGCTAATATTATTTAAATAAAACAAATAACAAAAAAGGGGGGTTTTCTCTAGTTTTTCAAGACTAGAAACTTAAACAATTAACTAAAACTTAAACTAACAAACTAAGAGCTAAGCAAATAAAAATCAACTAAATTCAATAATAAAGAGGACTTTTGTTTAGGTTCGAATCATTTGTTCCCATGGATGATTTTATGGTAAATATATCGAATTAATTATTCATTGGTTACCGACTAAAGTGATTAGATTCACATTCACTATAGCTAATCCTTAGAAAACATATTAATTCAAGCAATGGCCAGTTGTGTAAATTAATGAATTTCCTAGTTTGTTGATTCGGGTTTAGAAAGACTTGTAATTAGCTAATCAAATTGGTGATTCAATTAACCTCTTGTTGATGGTGTATCACACAAGCTCAAACATTAACTTACCTATCTTCAAGTTAATTCTAGTTTCACATTCGTTATTCCTAGACATACAACTATGTGGTCACGTAAATCATATGAAATTAGCAACTAAGAGATGTTCATACAACTTAATTACTAATTTATTAATAGAAGAATAGTTATTGTTAACACATAAGGTTCTTTAACAAGCTTAATAAAACATAATCACCAATTAAAATTAATCCTAATCAAATAATCAATCCATGTTCACAAATTCATCTACCTAAACAGAAGTTATGAGTTTTTAGCTCATGATTACAATGGAAACAAGCACAAAAACGAAATAAATTGGTAAAAACATAGTTCAAACAAGAGATTAGGTAAGAGTAAACTTGATTTTGACTTGATTCTCCTTAAAATTGAATGTAGGGTTGATTCCCTTGCTTCCCACGCTCCAGCAGCACCTTTAGTCGACAATTGGCCTCCAAGGGTTCATCTATATGCTCTGATATCGATCTGAAAGTCCCTTTATATAGATTTTTCACAAAACAGAGGCTACTCGGCGAGTCCAGTGACCTACTCGGCGAGTCCATCACTTAAAACCCGTGTACGGCAAGTCAGCGCGTCCAGAATCGTGAAACTTCTGACCAACTCGGCGAGTAATCGACCCTACTCGCCGAGTACGTTTGGAATCAGCATTTTCTCAAAACACGAAAGTCGTCCGAAATTGTGTCTATTTTTCAGAACATTTTGAATCTCATCAATCGGAGTTACGGTTCATGAGATATGGAAAAAACACTGATGATGGATCAAGCTGTCCAGCAACATCCTTCTTTCTTCAAAATCCAAGATCCAAGCCTCCAATCGTTAGTTCCGCTTCATTTTCCTTTAGAGCATGTCTTTGTTGCTGAAAATGAAATATTTAATCTAATTAAGCACCTTTTGTTCATTAAATGAGACAAAAACAAAATAAAGTATTAAGATAATGCATGAAGTTTATAACTAAATATGCTCATATCACTAATTTCCTCTCGTTTTTGTGCCGAAGCTCTGCGTTTTTACCCCCGAAGCCATCCCGATGCCCCGATAATATTCCCGAGTCCCAAAGCGAGTCCCGAGATCCCGAAGATCCCGAGAAGTGCAGTTTCCGAGCCGAAGCTCTGCCCGCGAGAAGTTCGATTTTCGTAGAGATCTTCCAGATCTGCTGAGGATTACTACTTCTGCAAGTCGTAGTGCTGTCCGATCATCTTCTGATCAAGTGAGTGTATACTACCTTTCATAAACACAATAATAATACAAGTATGGTTCGAGTGTATTAAGTTTATTGTTGTTTATACGTGTGAATGCGTTGTTACTTTCTCATAACGTATAACTACGAAGTATTTTATACGAGATACGTGTTATGTGTATATTTTGTTGTTATGTGTGTGAATGTATATTCACTTTCTTCTATCTTAGAGATATGATTATTTCTATATGAAATACGTGTTATGTGTGTGTGCCTCATCTGTTATATGGAAAATGTATTGATCAAGCATGCTATACAGGTTTTGAAAATATGTACAAAAATGTATGTTTTTATCTACTAATATGTTGGGTAGAACATGGGTAGATAGTTGGAGTGTAATAAACAGATGAGAGGCCTCGTTGTTGTTTTGATCCAGTCATCTAGCGGAATTTAGATGACGACCACGGACTTTTCTAGACAGTCCAGTGGAACGCTAGCAGGCTCATAACCTGTAGGTGTTAATGAACTTGGGTGTTCATTCACTGTATTCCATCTCCCTCATGGTTGCCTTATTTGACTTATATTGCTGTGGAACCCCCGCAGCATGTGTAGTCACCCCGATGAAAATATTCTTAGATTAGGTCCCTTGTGTTAGTTATTTTAGGGACGTACAGTGAGAATAACGGGAATGGGTAACTGGGTTATTGTTGGTTGATAATAATTAATTTAATTATTTATTGTGGGTTGAAAACCCTATATGCTCACCAGGCTCCCAAGCCTGACCCACTCAGTTTTATTTGTATTACAGGAAGTGGCGCAAGGGCGTAAGATGGATGGACCATCAAGTTGTTTTGTTTACAAGTCTGTATATGTATATATTTTTTGAATGACTTGTAATGTTATCGTTTATGCTATTTGGTCTGTATCGGAACATGACACCCCGAGTTTTGATTATATAATGAAAATACATTTCTTTTATGAAATGCTTTGGTAAACATTGTTTTATCATGTTTTGTTTTTGGGAACAAATTCCGCAACTCTTTCAAATCAAAAAGGATTTACTCTGAAATTATTTTAAAAGCATAAATGAAAATCGGTCTTTTCTGGCCGAGATTTTGGGGATGTCACAGTTGGTATCAGAGCATTAGTTTAAGCGAACTAGGAATTTTTAGGATTTCTAGACTTAAACTTAGAATGCTAAGTGAAATTTTGAGATGTGTGTCTGTTATATTTTAGACACAAGCACTAGTTTATTTTAGGAATGTTGCCTAAAATGCTTTATGTGCTAAATGTTATATGTTGCCATATATGATATTATTTGTTCGGATCTATGGTCTGTTGCCGACCGGATCTAGAAACCTTATGTGTGTAGGATTCTAAGCGTATGTCTACGATATTAGAACTAGCATGTAAACGCTTCAGAGTGATAAGGATGATTCGAATATCTATCGTGAATAAGGATCTAATTTCACCTTATTCGGTGTGTAGATAAAAAATGGTGATAACAAGAAGTGGAGTTGGAAATGCTGATGAGAACAGGAATCAACCACTAGTGATTGAACAAAGACCTGTTGTAGCAGCAGCACCTGAGCCGATAACAATGGCCGGTGTACAATTGATGATTCAGACGATGTTGGATCGTCAAATGGATGAAACTAGACGGTTGCTTCAACAAAATCGTGAAGAACTGTCAATTCGTGTGGAAGAGCCTGAATTAAATGAAGGGCACTCGGAAGGTGGAAACTTTAGTGGGTCTGTTGGTGCAGCCAACCCACCGATAGTTAGGCAAGATAACCGTGATGGAAGGAATGATGGAATGGGATGCAAGTACAAGGACATTTTGACTTGCAAACCATCGACCTTCAATGGAAAGGAGGATCTGATAGGAGTGATGGATTGGATCTCCGAAATGGAGTTAGCCTTCATGACGTGTGGCTGCAGAGGTAAGTTGCAAACTATCTATGTTGTGCGTCAATTCCGAGGTGGAGCCGTTCGTTGGTGGAACACTCTAGGGAAGACTTTGATCCCTAATGAGCCACTGAAATTGTCATGTGCAGAGTTCTTGGTGCAGTTTAAGCGCAAGTTCTGCTCGGCTCAAAATCTGTTGGAGTTGGAGAACAAGTTCCTGACATTAACTAAGGGCAGCATGTCAGTTGATGAATACACCAATAACTTCACCGATAAGATGGAGTTTGCCTTGCGTATCGTTCTAGACGAGCTGACTAAGGTGGATCGGTATGCGAAGGGACTTCCATGGGAGTACGAGGTGCCAGTACGTCAGGCACTTACTCTAGAGGCATCTATCTGGGCTGCTAAATCTGTTGAGAACATGATCAAGGGGAGAACCACCAACAAGGTTGAGGTTGGTGAGAAGAGGAAGTTTGAGGGAACATCTGGTTCCGGTAAGAAAAGCAAATTTTCGAAATCTGATTCGAAAAGGTTTGGTGGGGGAAAAGGAGGAGAAGCGAAGTGGTGTGATAAGTGTAAGAAAAAGCACTTCGGGAAATGTAGCGAGGATGTAACTTGCTACAAGTGTGGAAAGGTTGGACATTTTGCCAATGAATGTCCGAACAACAAAAGGATGTGTTTTGGTTGTAATGAAGAGGGGCACATTTTGAAAGACTGTCCGAAGAAGAAGGAGGCAGCTAAGCCCAACATTCCACCAAAGCCGAAGGCGAGAGCATTCCAGATGACACTAGAAGCTGCTAAGGATGAAGCTGATGTCGCTTTAGGTACCTTTCTCGTTAACAATTTGCCTGCCCAAATTTTATTTGATTCTGGAGCCAACTACTCCTTTATATCGCATGAACTTGGTAGAAAACTAGCTTTGCCTATTGATAGACTAGATAATGCTTTATTAATCGAAGTTGGTAGTGGCAAGTTTGTACCTATTAGTCATCGTAGGAAAAACATCTTAATCGACTTGAATGGGAATAAGTTCCGCGAGGAATTATTGCCTATCGAACTTAATGGTTTCGACATCGTGTTGGGAATGGATTGGCTTAGTGCCAATGATGCCGAAATTTTATGCAAGAAAAAGATAGTGAAGGTAAACCCGCCTGGAAAAGATTCATTTATGGTGTATGGGGACAAACGCCGAGTGAATTCTGGAATCATTTCCCTAATGAAAGCCAGAAAGTGTTTGACCAAGGGATGTACATCATATTTAGCATTTGTGATTGATGCTAAGAAGGGGAATAAGGTGATGCAGAGTATTCCTGTGGTGTGTGATTATCCGGAAGTATTTCCCGAAGATCTTCCTGGATTACCACCTGATAGACAAGTAGAGTTCAGAATAGACTTGTTACCAGGAGCCACGCCAATTGCAAAAGCACCTTATCAATTAGCACCGACGGAGATGAAGGAGCTGATGATGCAACTTCAGGAGTTGTTGGACAAAGGTTTCATTAGACCTAGTTCATCACCCTGGGGAACTCCGGTGTTATTCGTGAAGAAGAAAGATGGAAGTATGAGAATGTGCATCGATTACAGAGAGCTAAAAAAGGAAACAATAAAGAATAGATATCCGTTGCCAAGGATTGATGATCTATTTGATCAATTGCAAGGTTCGAGTTATTTCTCGAAGATCGATCTAAGGTAAGGATATCATCAGCTAAAAGTAAGAGAGTAGGATATAGAGAAGACTGCATTCAGAACTAGATATGGACACTACGAGTTCTTGGTTATGTCGTTTGGACTAACCAATGCTCCGGCAGCATTCATGGACTTAATGAATAGGGTTTGTAACCCGTTCCTTGATAAATCTATGATAGTGTTCATCGATGACATTCTGATTTACTCGAAAAGCCAGGAGGAGCATGGCAGACACTTGCAAGAAGTGCTAGAAGTTTTGAAGAAAGAGAAGCTTTATGCAAAGTTCTCCAAATGTGATTTTTGGATTCGTGAAGTCCAATTCTTGGGTCATGTGGTCAACCAAGAAGGGATAATGGTTGATCCAACAAATATTGAAGCTGTAATGAAGTGGGAACAACCGAAAAGTCCCACGGAGATTCGAAGCTTTTTAGGATTAGCCGGATATTATCGAAGGTTTATCCAAGGCTTTTCTTCGATTGCTACTCCATTAACAGCTTTGATCCACAAAGGAGCTACTTATGCTTGGAGTGATAAGCATAAAGAAGCATTCGAGAAGTTAAAGAAGAAGCTATGCGAGGCACCGATACTTTCTCTACCCGATGGAGTTGAAGACTTCGCCGTTTATAGCGATGCGTCTGTGGTTGGATTGGGTTGTGTTTTAACCCAAAGAGAAAAGGTGATAGCATATGCGTCTCGACAGCTGAAAGAGCATGAAAAGAACTACCCGACTCATGATTTGGAGTTGGCAACGGTAGTTTTCGCTCTGAAAATATGGAGGCATTACCTCTATGGCACAAAGTGCAAACTTTTCACTGATCATAAGAGTCTCCAATATCTCTTTAATCAAAAGGAATTAAATATGAGGCAACGACGCTGGCTAGAATTACTCAAGGACTACGACTGTGAGATACTTTACCATCCCGGTAAAGCTAATGTTGTTGCTGATGCTCTCAGTCGGAAAGTCAATCTTGAAAGGAAAAGGCCAAGAGCGTTGAGAATTGAAGTTGTCTCGACCATTGTGGAAAGTATAAAGAAAGCTCAAGAGGAAGCTTCTGAGAAAAATGACCGAAAGGAGGAACGTTTGGGCAAAACGTTGGTGTTTGGTACAAACGGTCATGGACTGAAGGGATTCCAAGATCGTATTTGGGTACCTAAGTCAGGAGGAATTAGGGATCTTCTGATGGAAGAAGCTCACAAGACCATGTACTCGATTCATCCCGGTAGCACTAAAATGTATAGGGACCTGAAACCCTACTACTGGTGGCCGACGATGAAGCTTGATGTTGCAAAGTATGTGGCTGAGTGTGTGACTTGTGCAAGAGTCAAAACACAACATCAGAAACCGTACGGGAGTTTAGAACCTTTACCTGTGCCTATGGGTAAGTGGGAAGACATTGCTATGGATTTTGTCACTAAACTGCCCAGAACAAAGAATGGTCATGACATGATTTGGGTGGTCGTTGATCGATTCACTAAGAGTGCACATTTCATAGCAGCCAGGGAGAAATGGTCTATGGAAAAGCTTGCAAATTCTTACATGAAAGAAATTGTGAGGCTTCACGGTGTTTCGCTAACAATTGTGTTGGATCGTGATAGTCGTTTCACCTTAAGGTGTTGGAAATGTCTACAAGAGGAAATGGGTACCAAGTTATGTTTAAGTACAGCTTACCATCCGCAGACTGATGGTCAGAGTGAAAGAACGATACAAACACTTGAAGATATGCTGAGAGCATGTACCTTCGAATTCCTAGGTAATTGGGATGAACATTTACCGTTGGTACAATTTTCCTATAACAATAGTTTTCACTCGAGCATTAAGATGGCACCTTACCAAGCTTTGTATGGACAGAAGTGTCGTACGCCGTCTTGTTGGCTTGAGGCTGGGGAAAAGCAGTTTATGGGACCGGAGATGGTTCATCAAACTGCTAAAAAGTTGAAAATAATTAGGGAAAGAATGTTAGCAGCTCAAGATCGTCAAAAGAGTTATGCTGACAAAAAGCGAAGACCGATGACTTTTGAAGTTGGAGATTCGGTTTTGCTTAAAGTCTCGTCGTGGAAGAGACTTATAAGATTTGGTAAAAGGGGAAAGTTAAGTCCAAGGTTTATTGGACCGTTTAAAGTTCTTCAGAGGATTGGGAACCAAGCTTACAAGCTCGATTACCCGAAGAACTGAATGGAATTCATAACACTTTTCATGTGTGTTATTTACAGAAGTTCACTGGGGAAGTTCCCGACATGATTCCACTTTCGGAGTTGAGAATCGATGAGAACAAAAGGTTGATTGAAGAACCAGAGGCAATTGTTGACCGAAAGACTAAGAAGTTGCGATGCAAGATGGTCGAGTTAGTGCTTGTCCGATGGAAACACACGAATGGGTCGAATCTCACCTGGGAGACGGAGAGTGACATGAGGAGTCGCTATCCGCATTTGTTTGTTGATGTGTGATTCCGGGGACGGAATCATTCTAAGGTGGAGAGAATTGTAACACCTGTGTTTCTAGGCTTGCCATTTTTAGCAATGTATTGGTCTAGGTTAACCTTTGTAACCCGTTTTGAAATAATAAGATTGTATTATTTGAGTATTACGTGTTTTGTGCTTAATTGCTTAATTATGTGGTTTGATTAATTAAGAATAAAAATAAGCGTCAAAATTTAAGTGTAAAATAAACTTGATATCTTTAGATAATGTTGTAGTAGTTGAAACAAGGTTTCCGAAGATATAAAGAATGCCGAAATCCGAGTTATAACGAAGGAGTTATGACCTGTCGAAGTTTCGCGACAGAACCGGCACCGCTGATTAACGTAAAAAGTGAAATTTACGTTCGAGCGATATTTAGCCTTAGTGATCTAAACGAGAATCGAAGATCTCGTTGTTAGTTTCAAAGAGATAAAAAGTTAAGCGAGAACGGACGTCAAACGAAGAAGTTATGAATTTATAACGAAATTTTCTGTCCCGACCTATTAAAAAAAATAATAAAAATAAAGTTAAAATTAGCCGACGGAGTCTAAACAAAAGTTGTAGAGCGTAGTCTCACCTTTCCGTGGATATAAAGAACGTCGAAAACGGAGTTCGTATGAAGAATATATAAATTTCCGAAGTTTGATAAATAATTTGTATTTATTTTTAAATCAAAAATCCGGCATTATCCGAAGGCGGAGTCATAGATCTGATCCGAGGTACGTGCCGCGTACTCGAGTACGCCCCGCGTACAGCCAAAGTGTCGACACTTCGGATGACGCATGCAATGACGCATTTCGGAAGCAGTACGCCCTGCGTAACTCGGGCTTCTAGCCTCCTATAAATAGGATGAGAGGGGTCCGGGTTTAATTGCTAATTTCCTCTCGTTTTTGTGCCGAAGCTCTGTGTTTTTACCGCCGAAGCCATCCCGAAGCCCCGGTAATATTCCCGAGTCCCAAAGCGAGTCCCGAGATCCCAAAGATCCCGAGAAGTGCGGTTTCCGAGCCGAAGCTCTGCCCGCGAGAAGTTCGATTTTCGTAGAGATCTTCCAGATCTGCTGAGGATTACTACTTCTGCAAGTCGTAGTGCTGTCCGATCATCTTCTGATCAAGTGAGTGTATACTACCTTTCATAAACACAATAATAATACAAGTATGGTTCGAGTGTATTAAGTTTATTGTTGTTTATACGTGTGAATGCATTGTTACTTTCTCATAACGTATAACTACGAAGTATTTTATACGAGATACGTGTTATGTGTATATTTTGTTGTTATGTGTGTGAATGTATATTCACTTTCTTCTATCTTAGAGATATGATTATTTCCATATGAAATACGTGTTATGTGTGTGTGCCTCATCTGTTATATGGAAAATGTATTGATCAAGCATGCTATACAGGTTTTGAAAATATGTACAAAAATGTATGTTTTTATCTACTAATATGTTGGGTAGAACATGGGTAGATAGTTGGAGTGTAATAAACAGATGAGAGGCCTCATTGTTGTTTTGATCCAGTCATCTAGCGGAATTTAGATGACGACCACGGACTTTTTTAGACAGTCCAGTGGAACGCTAGCAGGCTCATAACCTGTAGGTGTTAATGAACTTGGGTGTTCATTCGCTGTATT
Source organism: Lactuca saligna (assembly GCF_052625555.1). NCBI lineage: Eukaryota > Viridiplantae > Streptophyta > Magnoliopsida > Asterales > Asteraceae > Lactuca > Lactuca saligna. The sequence continues at coordinate 283,875,473 of NC_136421.1, read as the reverse complement.
CCATCCCCCTTATGGTTGCCTTATTTGACTTATATTGCTGAGGAACCCCCGCAGCATGTGTAGTCACCCCGATGAAAATATTCTTAGATTAGGTCCCTTGTGTTAGTTATTTTAGGGACGTATAGTGAGAATAATGGGAATTGGTAACTGGGTTATTGTTGGTTGATAATAATTAATTTAATTATTTATTGTGGGTTGAAAACCCTATATGCTCACCAGGCTCCCAAGCCTGACCCACGCAGTTTTATTTGTATTACAGGAAGTGGCGCAAGGGAGTAAGATGGATGGACCATCAAGTTGTTTTGTTTACAAGTCTGTATATGTATATATTTGTTGAATGACTTGTAATGTTATCGTTTATGCTATTTGGTCTGTATCGGAACATGACACCCCGAGTTTTGATTATATAATGAAAATACATTTCTTTTATGAAATGCTTTGGTAAACATTGTTTTATCATGTTTTGTTTTTGGGAACAAATTCCGCAACTCTTTCAAATCAAAAAGGATTTACTCTGAAATTATTTTAAAAGCATAAATGAAAATCGGTCTTTTCTGGCCGAGATTTTGGGGATGTCACAATTTCCCTCGAGGTGAAATTCAGAAGCTGGAGCATGAACTCTGGAACTTGAAGATGAAAGGTTCCGATATCGCCGCCTACACATCCAGGTTTTACGACTTGGCACTTCTTTGTCCGGGAATGGTTACCCCGGAAAGCAAAAACGTAGAAAGGTTCATATGTGGGTTGACCCAGCCAACCAAAGGGAACGTTTTAGCTGCGAATCCGGATACATACGATAGCGCCAAATGCCTAGCGCAAATCTTGATCGACCATAGTGAGGATGTAGAGGAAGCAGCCACCACTCTTGAGCCTACAGAAAGAAGTGGTGAGAAAAGAAAGTATTGGGAGGCGGGGGAGAAATGTCAGCCTTCACAAGAGTTCTCAAAGAAACAACAGATGGTGTTGTTTCTGTCGTAGGTTTCCCAGCCAAGCACGTATCACCGGATATACCGGTGTTCTCCCGTAGTGTAACTAGTGCAATTACCACCACTTCACCATTTATCAATTCGTTCCGATTTCGTTTTTGGGCTAAATTATTTAAACTTATATGTTTATTTAATACTAATGAGTGTCCAAACCCCTTAGGAACTCATCATAGATTTCTTGATAAAATGTTACAATCATAGATTTCTTGATAAAATGTGTTTATCAAATAGTTCGAATTACGAAGTTAGCTTTCAGACTAATCATAGATTTCTTGATAAAATGTTAGAATCTAAATTCTGTTACATAATCTACGAATAATTCATACTAATCATCATTTAGAACTAATGCGAATACGAATATGAAAGTATAACTAGGAAAAGAACGAATAGGAGTACTAAAGTAATAATGCGAATACGAATACGAATACTAATACGAATAGTATTAGGAGTAGGATTAGGAATACGAATACGAATTCGAATACGAATACGAATACGAATATGAATATGAATATGAATAGTATTAGGAGTAGGATTAGGGATACGAATATGACTGCGAATACGAATACGAATACGAATAATATTAGGAGTAGGATTAGGGATACGAATACGACTGCAAATATGAATACGAATACAAATACGAATACGAATACAAATAGTATTAGGAGTACGAATAGGGATACGAATACGAAAGAGAATATGAATGTGTATACGAATACGAATACTAATACGAATAGGATTAGGATTAGGAGTAGGAATACGAATACGAATGCGAATACGAATACGAATAAGACTACAAATATAAATACGAATACAAATATAAAATATAAATATGAATATGATTAAGAATAGAAATACGAATACGAATGCGAGTACGACTATGAATAGGACTACAAATATAAATACGAATACAAATCCAAAATATAAATATGAATATGATTAAGAATAGAAATATGAATACGAAGGCACACGTCTAGGTACATTAAAGTGTAACACTACTAGGATATCAGAATACTTAGTTAATATACCAAGTACGAAAGGTAATCAAACATTACATCGAAATTCAATAAATAAACTTACTTGTAGGAAAATATAGGATTTTCCTTGGATAACAATTGTTCATAACCAGAATCAAGTAATAAAACAGTTAACCAAACTTTACATATAAGAAAATATAGGATTTTCTTGGATAACAATCTTTTCGGAAAACAAGAGGGAACTCGTACATTTTCAAAAACAGACATCTTATGAACTCACCACCTTTATGCTGATTTTCAAACTGCTTGTATTCTCAGGTCAACATTAGACAGGTACCTAGCGATCCTTTTGGAGAAGATGGAGCGTACAGAAGACTCATCTCTACTTTTGTTCATATATATATATATATATATATATATATATATATATATATATATATATATGTATGTATGTATAACACTTGTAACACGTTACTTTTGATCATATATACTATGTATCACAAATGTACAACTTTACTTTTGAACAAATGTAAACTTTGATATGTAATGTAATGGTTGTTTACTTTGCTTACTATGTGCATTGGATTTGATACTCAACCTGGAGTCCGCCCCGGAAATGTTTCCGCCTTCGGTTTTCGGGGTGTGACAGGTTGTTATCAGAGCCCTTGTTTATAGTGAACTAGTATACCAAACCTTACATGGTGTAAAACTATAAACACTAAAGTGCCTAATTGCTCTTAACTAAAAAGTATACCTCGAATATAAGTATTTGCAAAAGTACACAAGTATACCCAACTGTCAAAATTCGTAACTACAAGTAGAACAAAACATAAGTAAATGGGTGTTGTACCTTGCGGTTAAACCTGGGCAGTTATGTAGTCTTGTCTAGGATCAATATAGCCTGGCTAACTATAATCATTCGAGACACGACCAACATGTGCTTGGGAGTGATTGTGGTGTGCGGCATGCCTAAAACTTACCCAATACCCAAACAACGAGTCGTCGTTGCAACGAGACAAGAAATACTATGGGAGTATTTCTCGAGTCAAATCCCTTATAGAAATCCTCATCCCAACGTTGCTCCTAAGTCATTCCTTTAGCGATAATTTATCTGTTTTGATAACTCCTTTCTGCTTTATCGCTTAATAGAATTCTATGTCTTTCATAAAGAGATATCCCTTGTATCATATCTCTTGATTCAATTCGGAGGACTTACCATCCTCTCTTTCCTGATCTTATTAGATCAAGATGCCTCCAAGAAAGAGACCCAGCTCAAAGACCAACAACAATCCTCCACCACCACCTTCTCTTCAAATTGACCTTGCAACACTTCAGACAATTTTAACTGCATCATTTACATCAGCCATGTCACAAACGAACCCCGGTAGTTCAGGAGGTGGTCCCCAGCCTCAAAACCAGGAAGGTAGCTAGGGACACCGAAAGGAGTGTTCCTATAAAGACCCTATGAACGCAAAACCCACATTCTTCAATGGCATAGAAGGTGTCATAGTTGTAACTCAGTGGTTAGAGAAGATCAAATCTATCTTCGAGATCTGTGCTTGTTCAGAATCCGACAAGGTGAAGTTTGCCGCCTGCACTCTCACCAACAAAGCTCTGACTTAGTGGAACGGCCAAGTCAAATCCCTAACTCTACCTGTAGCCAATGCTATGGGTTGGGAAGTTATGAAGGAACTTCTGCACGCAGAGTATTGCCCTTGGGGTGAAATTCAGAAGCTGGAGCATGAACTCATGAACCTGAAGATGAAAGGTTCCGATATCGCCGCCTACACATCTAAGTTTGACGACTTGGCACCTCTTTGTCCGGGAATGGTTACCTCGGAAAGAAAAAAGGTAGAAAGGTCCATCTGGGGGTTGACCTAGCCAACCAAAGAGAATGTTTTAGCTGATGAGCCGGATACATACGATAGCGCCAAATGCCTAGTGCAAATCTTGATCGACCATAGTGAGGATGTAGAGGAAGCAGCCACCACTCTTGAGACTATAGAAAGAAGTGGTGAGAAAAGAAAGTATTGGGAGGCGATGGAGAAATGTCAGCCTTCACAAGATTTCTCAAAGAAACAACAGATGGTGACGGTCCACGCTGCCACTATCCCTGCTATTGTTTCTGTCGTAGGTTTCCCAGCCCAAGCACTTATCACCGGATATGCCGGTGTTCTCCCGTGGTGTAACCAGTACAGTTACCACCACTACATCCCCAGTCCTTGTCGTGTGAAATTTTGCAAAAATTGTGGCCAAGAGGGTCACCTTGCGCGGAGTTGCAGAACACCAACAAATCAAGCTTCCAGAGTGGGCATCAGTCAGGCCTGTTATGGTTGCGGTAAAGTTGGGCATTATAAGAGAAACTGCCCCAACGCAGCAACAACTGGCAACACTGGAAGAGTCCTAGCTATAAGACAAGGTGAGACAGCCGCCGATCCCACAGTTGCCTCAGGTATATTCCTTATTGACAACCCTTCTACTAGCAATCCTTTTTCAATTCCAGTCCGGAAAGATAAACTGTTACCTATTCATTCGAACCTCTTCATAATCATAGTCCTCAATTAGTAACCGAAACATCCTCCATCAAGGTAGCCAATAATGAGAAAGATGGCGTGTCACATTCTGAAACGCGTATCCCAAGCAACATATAACTTTTCAAAATCCTCATTAGGATTGATTCCGTAGCCTACAAACTCCGACTACCCTCAGGACTTAGTAGCATCCATTCGGTACCCCACGTCTCTGTCCTTAAGGAGTATCTACCCGATGAAACCTTAGTAATTCCTTTGATGAGACTGAAGTCAACGAAATTTTGAGCCTCCATGGAAGAACAAATTGAGATCATGGATGGAGAGATCAAATATACGAAGCAAAACTGCATCTCGATGGTGAGGGTTCGCTGGAATATCAAGCGGAGACCCGATTCCACTTTGAAGCGTGAAGACCCGAACTAGTAGATTCATCCACATATCTTTTCATTTCATGATCTATGTCTTAATCTTTGAATTTCTGGATGAAATTCCCTCTAACGGGGGGATAATGTGACAACCCGAAGTTGTCCATCGGTGAAACCCATTCTACCCGTAAAAATTCACCGTTTATCAATTCGTTCCGATTTCGTTTTTGGGCTAAATTATTTAAATTTATATGTTTATTTAATACTAATGAGTGTCCAAACCCCTTAGGAACTCATGAAATTAGCCCAAAATGTTTATTTCAGAAATTTTAGAAACGTGCCCGCCGAGTTACGGAAACTTAATCGAGTGTGACCAAAAGCCCCGTTTAATGTCGGTATCAGGTAGGCTTTCACCGTGTCCAAGTTTTGGGACTTATTTAAACGTGTTCAAGCTATCATTTTAAGCTTTTTACCTCTCCCTCTCTGTAACAACCCGAAATTTGTTCGTCGCCAAAACCCGTTCTACCCGGAAAGTCGCCGTTATCGGATTCGTTCCGTTTTCTCTTTGGAGTTAATCGTATAAACTTATATGTTTATTTTATTCTAATTAGTGTCTAAATCACTCAGGAACTTATGTTATTAGCCCAAAAACATTTATTTCATGAGTTTTTATAATGTTCCCGTCGGGTGACGGAAACTCAATCGGGTGCGACCAAAAGCCGCGTTTAGCGTCGGTATCGGGTAGAATTCCACTGCGTGCAAATTTTAAGAACTATATAAACGTGTTTCAGCTTTCATTTGAAGCTTTTCCTTCTCTCACTACTCTCCCTCTAACCTCTCTCCAAAAATCCAAAGATTAAGGGTCCAAAACTCAATTTTAAGGCTTCAAATCCTTAAGGTACCTTCCTAGCTTCAATCTATAGCATGTTTAGCTTCCAAATTAGACACTTAATCATGAAATGGGACACAATGTATGAGTTTATGGCCCACGAAGATGCCTAGGCCGTAAACACCAAAAATGATGGGTTTTGAGTCCTTAAACCCCTCCTTGACTAGTTTGGACTTTAGATATGGCTATGGTACTTCAAGATATGGACTCTAAACATGTAAAACTTGAATTTTGTGATGTTTGAAGGAGTTTACGGCCAAGTATCATTCTTGGGCCGTAAACTCATATAATTAGGGTTTTCATGCCCTTAAACCCTTCCAAATCACTTCTATGGCCTAGATATGAATTATAGGACCTTGATTCTAGCATTTGGACACTTGAAACATGAATTTTGGGGCATTTAGATGAGTTCACGGCCAAGGAGAGTGCTTGGGCCGTAAACTCCCCAAAACTTGGCATAAATCCAATTCTAAGGTGTTAGAAAGCCATCCAACACCACCAAAAGCCTTGGAATAAATCAAGGGACCAACCAAAAATACTTTGAGGGCCTAAAACACATCATTCATGGGATTTCTAAGGGTTTACGGCCAAGACTTGTTCTTGGGCTGTAAACTCCAAAATTCTTGGTGTTAGAATGCAAACTAAACACCCCTAAGGCCCTTAGATGAATTTTAGAAGTCCTTTCATGCAAGTTTTAGACCTTGAAACTCCTTGAAGCACCCTATAGATGAGTTTACGGCCATGAGGGGGGTCTCATGGGCAGTAAACTCCATAAACACCCCAAAAGTCCCTTGCAAACTCATGATAGGCCTTGGATAAATTCTACCAATCACATGTGATTTGTTCTAGCACCATTTAACATCATTTTCTTGGGTAAATAGGGGTTTACGGCCTTGGAGCCATGCTAGGCCGTAAACTCCCATAAAGGGGGTCTATTTGATGTTTTGTAATCATTCCAAGTCCTTAAACCAAGTTTAGAAATTATCCCCTAAGTGTTGGAAGTCCAAATTGCACCATAAACCACCCATCATGAGTTTACGGCCGTAAACTCATGGGGATGGGTGTTTTGGCCATAAACTCCCTAAAGGGGGGTGTTCCTTTGATTTCCCAACTCATTTCCCAAGTCCCTTGTATCATTCATGTCCCTAAACGCCACCCGGGTCCTTCCAAACACTTGTATCGGAGTGTTATCGCGACTTGAAGCATTTGTCCCTATCCAACAATCAATCTAAGTCCTAATTAGATACAAATGTGTATCTTTACATGATAATTATGAACCTCGTGTGTTTACAAGTTCCGGATCAACTCTTAGCATCCAAACCGTCTCGTATCTCGTCCGGTGAGTTCATACCCCTACGGCTTTTTCACTGTTTTCAATGTTTTCAGGGGGGAATACAAGCAAACTATAACTGTTTTCCAATCACAACATTGATGTGTTTCAAACAATATCTGACAAACCTATAAACTCTTTTACTCCTTATGTATTATGCTGAGCATAAGGAATGACTATTCGATTTCAACTAAATGGATTTTAGTTAAGGAAATAATCAAACTAATCAAATTATTATGGGAATAATTTGGGTGTCTTTACTATTCTTTCTATCGTATACTGATGTCTATATCAAGTTATTAGATAAACTATGTCTGATTCAGTTTATCTCCGTATCATTTTAATGTATTGTCAGATAATTTCATGTATGTATCTATACTTTACTGTACTATGTTTCATAATCTTCTGTATATATTGATATCTTACAAGAACCTTGTGAATAGTTTAGTACTAGTTTGTGAGATAGTCACTACCCTTTATGGATGATCAGTAAATCCTCCCCGAAAGTGTAACCAGAGCCTCCTGGAGGGAGAACACGGAATTTGTGAATAGATCTATTCGGGACTGACAATCCCACACCTTAACTGCTAGCTACAGTTAGGCGGGCACGCCTAGGGTGACAAATTTCTGGATATCGTTCGACGTCTGACAAACGTCAAGGAGGTCACGTTGTCGTATTAGTATGGTTACCCGACTCACAATATGTATTAATACCAGCTTATTCACAGTTTGGGTTCAGAAACTATATCTCGTTCGGGATAGTGATCCCATGGTTTTCTAAATCTATATCTTATACGGGATAATGATCCCAAGGTTTTGTATCTATATCTTATACGGGATAGTGATCCCATGGTTTTCCAAATCTGTATCTTATTCGGGATAGTGATCCCATGATTTCAATCTACATTTACATATATACATCAACTTATCTCGTGTTTAGTCCGGGATGATAGTCCCATGATCTTAAACCTGTACTTTCAGATGTGTCAAACTATCTTATATGTCTTTCGGGATAGTAATCCCAAGATTTTCATTATATAGTTTTGTGTGTTAAACTATACTTTGTGATATACAACCGATCTTATAATTAGGAAAATATGGGATTTTCCTGGGGTAAAATACAATACATAACCGAATTGGTAACAAATGATAACTTAACCAATTTCACATAAGAAAATATGGGATTTTCTTGGATAACAACTTTTTTGGAAACTAAAGGAAACCGATACATTTTCATAAACCAAAACCGCTTATGAACTCACCAGCTTTATGCTGATTTTCCAACCGCTTGTATTCTCAGGTCCAAGTTAGACAAGTACCCGGTGATCTCTTTTGATGAAGACGGAGTGCGTGGAAGACTCGTCTCAACTTTTGTTTATTTGATGCATATGTATATCTTGTATAACTTTACTTTTGAACAAATGTAAACTTTCATATATATGTAATGTAATGTTTGTTTACTGTGATTACTATGTACATTGGATTTGATACACAACTTGGAGTCAACCCCGGGGACGTTTCCGCCTTTGGTTTTCGGGGTGTGACAGATTGGTATCAGAGCCCTTGTTTATAGTGAACAGAGTATACCAAACCTTACATGGTATAAAACTATAAACACTAAAGGGCCTCAGTGCTCTAAATTAAAAGTATCTTCAAAACTACAAGTATTTTCAAAAGTATACAAGTATACCGAACCGCCGAAATCCGTAACTACAAGTAGAACAAAACATAAGTAAATGGGTGTTGTACACTGCGGTTAAACCTGGGCAGTTATGTAGTCGTGTCTAGGGTCAATATAGCCTGGCCAACTATATTCATTCGAGACACGGCCAACATGTGCTTGGGAGTGACTGTGGTACGCAGCATGCCTAAAACTTACCTAACATTCCAAACAACGAATCGTCGCTGTAGCGCAACCATGAAATACTATGGGAGTATTTCTCGAGCCAATACTTCATAGAAAATCCTCGTATACGCGATGTTACTTGATCATTCCACTAGCGATAAAATGTTCTGTTTTGATAACTCCTTCCTGCTTTATCGCTTAGTATGATGCTATATCTGTCTTGATGAGATATCCCTTGTTCAATATCTCTTGATTCAATTCAGAGGACTTATAATCCTCTCTTTCCTGATCTTTTTAGATCAAGATGCCTCCGAGAAAGAGACCCAGCTCGAAGAACAACGATAATCCTCCTCCGCCACCATCTTCTCCTCAATTTGATCTCGCATCACTTCAAACAGTTCTAACTGCTGCAATGGTGGCAGCTATGTCTCAAATGAATCCCGATGGCTCCGGAGGTGGTCCCCAACACCAAAATCCAGAAGACAGCTAGGAACACCGAAGAGGGGGTTCCTACAAAGACTTCATGAACGCGAAGCCCACAACCTTTGATGGCACTGGAGGTGTCATTTCCTTGACTCGATGGTTCGAGAAAATCGAGTCAATCTTCGAAATATGTGCCTGTTCGGAGTCTGACAAAGTCAAGTTTGCCGCCTGCACTTTCCTTGATAAAGCCCTGACTTGGTGGAACGGCCGAGTCAAATCCTTAACCTTACCCGTAGCAAATTCCATGGGTTGGGAAGCTATGAAGGAGCTTCTACTTGCAGAATACTGTCCTCGAGGCGAAATTCAGAAACTGGAACACGAACTCTGTAACCTTAAGATGAAGGGTTCCAATATAACAGCTTATACTTCAAGATTTGATGACCTGGCATTACTCTGTCCAGGAATGGTTACCCCGGAGAGTAAAAAGATCGAGAGATTCATCTGGGGAGTGACCCAGCCAACAAAAGGGAATGTCTTGGCTGCGAAGCCAGACACGTACGACAGCGCTAAATGCCTTGCAAAAATCTTGATCGATCACGAAGACAATTCAGATGAGGAAACTACCACTCCCAAGTCAGACACAAGTAGAGGTGAAAGCAAAAAGAAATCTCGGAACAAGCGAAAGGCCCCGAGTACGAAAAGGTCTTCCAAGAAACAGCAAACGGTAGCAGTCCATGCTGCTACTGCCCCTATTGCTGTCTCAGCTGTCGGTTCTACAGCCCAAACTCCCACCAGTGGATACACTGGCAGTCTTCCTTGGTGTGGTAAGTGCAACTACCATCACCGCATTCCTGGTCCATGTCGCGAAAGGAACTGCGACAACTGTAGCAAGAAGGGCCATCTGTCTCGAACCTGCAGAAAACCAGCCAAATCAACAAACCAATCATCGGGAGCAGGAATCAGCCCAGCCTGCTACAATTGTGGTGAAGCAAGGCACTTCAAAAGGAATTGGCCCAAAGCAACTACCACCACTGATCCCTCTGTCGCCGCAGGTATACTTCTCTTTGATAACTCTTATACCTGCAACTTTTTTTCGATTCCCGTGTTTGGAAGGAAACCTGTTATCTATCTATTCGAATGTTTTCTAAGCTCAATTCCTCGTATGCGATCGAAATGTGCATCATCAAGACGACTAACCAATGAGATGGAGAACACTAACTTCGTACCTATAGATTGAATCCTCGGTCCAAAGGACTATTCTATTCCATTCGGTTAAATGGGAAACCTTTCGCGATAATACTTTGATGCTACGTTTAACATGGAATGACGGAGTCTCATTCATGTTGTTATCCTGGTTTCGAGAGGGTCGCCCGTCTATATCTCTTCCTCGACCTAACTCTCATGATCTTCGACATCGAACTTTCGTATTGTTTCATGCTTTAAAACTCAAGAGTTTTCCTGGTATGAATTACCACATTCCTCGTTTCTGTGATCATCGAGAAACAAGAAGTTAGTAGCTCTTTCTACTAAATGTCTGTCCCGAAGAGTTTCCGGGAATTTCATTCGAACGTCTAAAGTTTAATTCCACATCGTATGTTTCGAAATCTTCGTAGAGACCCGATCCCACATGAGAAAGTGATGATCCAAAATATCGAATACATTCGAGTTTCATTTCAAACTCATGATCTATATCCTATTCTTTGAATTTCGGGACGAAATTCCCTCTAACGGGGGGATAATGTAACAACTCGAAATTTGTTCGTCGCCAAAACCCGTTCTACCCGGAAAGTCGCCGTTATCGGATTCGTTCCGTTTTCTCTTTGGAGTTAATCGTATAAACTTATATGTTTATTTTATTCTAATGAGTGTCTAAATCACTCAGGAACTTATGTTATTAGCCCAAAAACATTTATTTCATGAGTTTTTATAATGTTCCCGTCGGGTGACGGAAACTCAATTGGGTGCGACCAAAAGCCGCGTTTAGCGTCGGTATCGGGTAGAATTCCACCGCGTGCAAATTTTAAGAACTATATAAATGTGTTTCAGCTTTCATTTGAAGCTTTTCCTTCTCTCACTACTCTCCCTCTAACCTCTCTCCAAAAATCCAAAGATTAAGGGTCCAAAACTCAATTTTAAGGCTTCAAATCCTTAAGGTACCTTCCTAGCTTCAATCTATAGCATGCTTAGCTTCCAAATTAGACACTTAATCATGAAATGGGACACAATGTATGATTTTACGGCCCATGAACATGCCTAGGCCGTAAACACCAAAAATGATGGGTTTTGAGCCCTTAAACCCCTCCTTGACTAGTTTGGACTTTAGATATGGCTATGGTACTTCAAGATATGGACTCTAAACATGTAAAACTTGAATTTTGTGATGTTTGAAGGAGTTTACGGCCAAGGATCATTCTTGGGCCGTAAACTCATATAATTAGGGTTTTCATGCCCTTAAACCCTTCCAAATCACTTCTATGGCCTAGATATGAATTATAGGACCTTGATTCTAGCATTTGGACACTTGAAACATGAATTTTGGGGGATTTAGATGAGTTCACGGCCAAGGAGAGTGCTTGGGCCGTAAACTCCCCAAAACTTGGCATAAATCCAATTCTAAGGTGTTAGAAAGCCATCCAACACCACCAAAAGCCTTGGAATAAATCAAGGGACCAACCAAAAATACTTTGAGGGACTAAAACACATCATTCATGGGATTTATAAGGGTTTATGGCCAAGACTTGTTCTTGGGCCGTAAACTCCAAAAATTTTGGTGTTAGAATGCAAACTAAACACCCCTAAGGCCCTTAGATGAATTTTAGAAGTCCTTTCATGCAAGTTTTAGACCTTGAAACTCCTTGAAGCACCCTATAGAAGAGTTTACGGCCATGAAAGGGGTCTCATGGGCCGTAAACTCCATAAACACCCCAAAAGTCCCTTGCAAACTCATGATAGGCCTTGGATAAATTCTACCAATCACATGTGATTTGTTCTAGCACCATTTAACATCATTTTCTTGGGTAAATAGGGGTTTACGGCCTTGGAGCCATGCTAGGCCGTAAACTCCCATAAAGGGGGTCTATTTGATGTTTTGTAATCATTCCAAGTCCTTAAACCAAGTTTAGAAATTATCCCCTAAGTGTTGGAAGTCCAAATTGCACCATAAACCACCCATCATGAGTTTACGGCCGTAAACTCATGGGATGGGTGTTTTGGCCATAAACTCCCTACAGGGGGGTGTTCCTTTGATGTCCCAACTCATTTCCCAAGTCCCTTGTATCATTCATGTCCCTAAACGCCACCCGGGTCCTTCCAAACACTTGTATCGGAGTGTTATTGCGACTTGAAGCATGTGTCCCTATCCAACAATCAATCTAAGTCCTAATTAGATACAAATGTGTATCTTTACATGATAATTAGGAACCTCATGTGTTTACAAGTTCCGGATCAACTCTTAGCATCCAAACCGTCTCATATCTCGTCCGGTGAGTTCATACCCCTACGGCTTTTTCACTGTTTTCAATGTTTTCAGGGGGGGAATACAAGCAAACTATAACTGTTTTCCAATCACAACATTGATGTGTTTCAAAAAATATCTGACAAACCTATAAACTCTTTTACTCCTTATGTATTATGCTGAGCATAAGGAATGACTATTCGATTTCAACTAAATGGATTTTAGTTAAGGAAATAATCAAACTAATCAAATTATTATGGGAATAATTTGGGGGTCTTTACTATTCTTTCTATCGTATACTGATGTCTATATCAAGTTATTAGATAAACTATGTCTGATTCAGTTTATCTCCGTATCATTTTAATGTATTGTCAGATAATTTCATGTATGTATCTATACTTTACTGTACTATGTTTCATAATCTTCTGTATATCGATATCTTACAAGAACCTTGTGAATAGTTTAGTACTAGTTTGTGAGATAGTCACTACCCTTTATGGATGATCAGTAAATCCTCCCCGGAAGTGTAACTAGAGTCTCCTGGAGGGAGAGCGCGGAATTTGTGAATAGATCTATTCGGGACTGACAATCCCACACCTTAACTGCTAGCTACAGTTAGGCGGGTACGCCTAGGGTGACAAATTTCTGGATATCGTTCGACGTCTGACAAATGTCAAGGAGGTCACATTGTCGTATTAGTATGGTTACCCGACTCACAATATGTATTAATACCAGCTTATTCACAGTTTGGTTTCAGAAACTATATCTCGTTCGGGATAGGGATCCCATGGTTTTCTAAATCTATATCTTATACGGGATAATGATCCCAAGGTTTTGTATCTATATCTTATACGGGATAGTGATCCCATGGTTTTCCAAATCTGTATCTTATTCGGGATAGTGATCCCATGGTTTCAATCTACATTTACAAATATACATCAACTTATCTCGTGTTTAGTCCAGGATGATAGTCCCATGATCTTAAACCTGTACTTTCAGATGTGTCAAACTATCTTATATGTCTTTCGGGATAGTAATCCCAAGATTTTCATTATATAGTTTTGTGTGTTAAACTATACTTTGTGATATACAACCGATCTTATAATTAGGAAAATATGGGATTTTCCTGGGGTAAAATACAATACATAACCGAATTGGTAACAAATGATAACTTAACCAATTTCACATAAGAAAATATGGGATTTTCTTGGATAACAACTTTTTCGGAAACTAAAGGAAAACGATACATTTTCATAAACCAAAACCGCTTATGAACTCACCAGCTTTATGCTGATTTTCCAACCACTTGTATTCTCAGGTCCAAGTTAGACAGGTACCCGGTGATCTCTTTTGATGAAGACGAAGTGCGTGGAAGACTCGTCTCAACTTTTGGTTATATGATGCATATGTATATCTTGTATAACTTTACTTTTGAACAAATGTAAACTTTCATATATATGTAATCTGATGTTTGTTTACTGTGATTACTATGTACATTGGATTTGATACACAACTTGGAGTCAACCCCGGGGACGTTTCCGCCTTTGGGTTTCGGGGTGTGACACTCTCTCTAATCTCTTTCTCTCTCTAACCTCTCTCCTCTAACTCAAGATTAAGGTCCAAAAACACCAAATTCAAGCCTCAAATCTTCAAGGTAAGCACCCTAACTCCTAGTACAACATCTTTGGCTTTCAAATTCGAGATTTAACCATGATTTAGGGCCTTGTTCATGTGTTTACGGCCCTGGAGCATGCTTTGGCCGTAAACACATATTAAAGGGGGTTTTATGCCCTTAAACCCTTCCAAAACACCAATAAGGCTTAGATACGACTTGTAGAATTATGGTTTTGGCCTTGGAACACCTTGAACATCAATTTAGAGGTGAACTTGATTTTACTGCCCAAGAACATACTTGGGCCATAAACTCATGTTCTTGGAGAGTAAACTCCTATAAATGTGTTAAGATGCCACTTAAACACACCTTAAGCCTTCGGATAAATTCTAGAAGTGTCCACAAACAATTTAGAAGCCTAAAACATATTAAAACACCCTCGCTAAGGAGTTCACATCCATGAGAGGAGTCATGGGCCGTAAACTCCTAAAGACATGCCAAAACTCACCCAAAAATCCATACAATGCTTGGAAAAATCAAATGGAATCACATGTGATTGATTAAGGACCCAAATCAACAAGGACTTAGAGTGAGGGGGAGTTTACGGCTGTAAACTCCATGTTTACTGCCGTAAACTCCAATAAATGCTCCCTATGTGAGTTTTAATCCATTCCAAAGTCAAAAATCCAAGTCGAGCATTTATTCCCGACTGTTATGAAGCCATTTTGCACCCAAAATCACCATCCATGAGTTCACGGCCGTGAACTCATGTGGATGACTTATATAGGACCGAAAACTCTTGTATGAGTTTACTCTTGAAGACTAAACTCAATATCCAAGCCTCATGTGTCCCCAAATGTCACCCGGGTCCTTCCAAACACTTATAATGGGGTGTTTCCGCAACTAGAAGTGTATGTCCTTAGAAAATAAATTAATCAAGTCCTAATTAAATACAAATACGCATCATGTCATAATACATAGGAATCTTGTGTGTTTCCAAACCCAGACTTGATGTTTAGGATCCAAACTGACGTGTTCCTCAACCGGTGAGTTCATACCCCTACCCTTTTTCAAATGTTTTCACTGTTTTCAGGGGGGAATACAAGCAAAAGTACAAGGAAATATTGTTTATATTCTGTATGTTTTAAATATCGAAAACTGTGTTTATCAAATAGTTCGAATTACGAAGTTAGCTTTCAGACTAATCATAGATTTCTTGATAAAATGTTACAATCTAAATTATGTTACATAATCTACGAATAATTTATACTAATCATCATTTAGAACTAATGCAAATACGAATACGAAAGTATAACTAGGAATAGAACGAATAGAAATACTAAAGTAATAATGCGAATATGAATACGAATACGAATACGAATAGTATTAGGAGTAGGATTAGGAATACGAATACGAATGCGAATACTAATACGAATACGAATAGTATTAGGAGTAGGATTGGGGATACGAATACGACTGTGAATACGAATACGAATACGAATACAAATATGAATAATATTAGGAGTAGGATTAGGGATATGAATACGACTGTGAATACGAATACGAATACGAATATGAATACGAATATGAATACGAATACGAATACGAATACGAATATGAATACGAATACAAATACAAATAGTATTAGGAGTAGGAATAGAGATACGAATATGACTGCGAATACGAATGCGAATACGAATACGAATATGAATACAAATAGGATTAGGATTAGGAGTAGGAATACGAATACGAATGCGAATACGAATACGAATACGAATACGAATAGGACTACAAATATAAATACGAATACAAATATAAAATATAAATATGAATATGATTAAGAATAGAAATACGAATACGAATGCGAGTACGAATACGAATAGGACTAAAAATATAAATACGAATACAAATCTAAAATATAAATATGATTATGATTAAGAATAGAAATACGAATACGAAGGCACACGTCTAGGTACATTCAAGTGTAACACTACTAGGATATCAGAATACCTAATTAATATACCAAGTACGAAAGGTAATCAAACATTACATCGAAATTCAATAACTAAACTTACTTGTAAGAAAATATAGGATTTTCCTGGGATAACAATTGTTCATAACTAGAATCAAGTAATAAACCAGGTAACCAAACTTTACATATAAGAAAATATAGGATTTTCTTGAATAACAATCTTTTGGGAAAACAAGAGGGAACTCGTACATTTTCAAAAACAAACATCTTATGAACTCACCAGCTTTATGCTGATTTTCAAACTGCCTGTATTCTCAGGTCAACATTAGACAGGTACCTAGCGATCCTTTTGGAGAAGACGGAGCGTACAGAAGACTCGTCTCTACTTTTGTTCATATATATGTATAACACTTGTAACGCGTTACTTTTGATCATATATACTATGTATCACAAATGTACAACTTTACTTTTGAACCAATGTAAACTTTTATATGTAATGTAATGGTTGTTTTCTTTACTTACTATGTGCATTGGATTTGATACTCAACGTGGAGTCCGCCCCGGAAATGTTTCCGCCTTCGGTTTTCGGGGTGTGACAATAGCGGAGGTAGGATAGAAGAGAAATTTGAAGGTTCATCAAGGTCCAACAAGAAGAGCCAATTTATGAAGGGTGGCCCCAATAACAAGATGTTTGGGGGAGGTGGTGAAGCAAAGTGGGGTGAGAAGTGCAAGAAAAACACTTTAGGAAATGTAATGATGAAGTGAACTGTTTCAAATGTGGGAGAACGATAACTTCTCCAGTTAATTCATATTCAATAAGAGAGTGTGCAAGAGTTGTGGAGAAGATTGTCATATTTAGAAGGATTGGCCAAAGAAGAAGGAGGATGTAAAGCCTAATATGCCACCGAAGCCAAAGGCTAGAGCATTCCAGATGACTTCGGAAGCAACAAAGTAAGAAACATATGTCGCTTCAGGTAATTTCCTAGTGAATGATTTGCCTTCCAATATTTTTTTGACTATGGAGCTAATTACACCTTTATTTCGCACAAATTTGGTGGAAGAATAACATTACCATTGGATAGACTACAAAGTGCTCTAGCACTAGAATTTGCTAGTGGCAAGTTTTTACCTGTTAGCAAATGCATGAATATTGTCGTTGACTTGAATAGGAATAAGTTTCACGTGAAATTACTACCCATTGTGTTACACGGATTCGACATAGTATTAGGAATGGATTGGCTTGGTGTGAACGATGCCGAAATACATTGTAGAAAGAAGATAGTAAGAGTGAACCCTCGTGGAAGAGAATCACTTATGGTATATGGGGATAAACATTGAGTAAATTATGGATTTGTCTCCCTAATGAAATCCATAATGTGTTTGGCCAAAGGATGTACATCATACTTGACATTTGTGATCGATGCGAAGAAGGAGATGCGAAGAATACCAATGGTATGTGATATGTGCATATTTAGTTATATATTTCATGCATTATTGCAATACTTTTTGCAACATTTATGCTCATTATAGAAAAAAAGTTACTTAATTTGTTTAAAATATGTCTTATAGCAGTGAAGACATGCTTGGGATCAAAAGGAAGCTATTGCGGAGCTAGAAGCGAGAAAAATGGATAAAATTCAATGAAGTCTTAAAACTAGAATACCATGTTGTGTTTGTCTCAACACGAAGTGGTGATGTAGGAAATCCCGATGGAATGGTGACTTGTTGATTACATATTTTTAATGAAGACTGCATCATGGTGGCGGTCAACCACGACGTGGTGGGTCGGATTCAGGAACTATAAATATTGCGATTATTCCCTCAAATCTAACAAATTTCTGGAGTTTTAGTCGACTATTGAAGATCATATAA
Organism: Lactuca saligna; assembly: GCF_052625555.1. Classification (NCBI taxonomy): domain Eukaryota; kingdom Viridiplantae; phylum Streptophyta; class Magnoliopsida; order Asterales; family Asteraceae; genus Lactuca; species Lactuca saligna. The sequence continues at coordinate 283,857,219 of NC_136421.1, read as the reverse complement.
GTGCTTGAACTTAGAAGAAGATCAAATTTTAATTAAGGTGTAGCTTTTGAAGAGATTTGAGGCAATATTACTTTTCAGAACTTATTTACTTTGTTATTCATTATGAACTTCTTTTTTAAGAGTTTGCTTTCAAAAATCTTGGGCTAAGAATCCTAATTTTTTTTTAAAGTAGATGATCATTATGACTATGTGTTGATTTATTGGATTTTGGATTGTTACTAGTTGCTTATTTGTTATGATAGCTTGTTAAAGATCCTTTTGTGTTAGTGATAACTATCTCTTCTGTTTAATACTATTTTTTTAATTGATGACCATTGTTATTTAGTAAACTTGAATCTTATAAATTTGTGACCATCAAAGTTGTAGGACTAGTGTTTTGACCATAAACTTAGGGTTAAATAGAAGAATAGGTAAGTTAATGTGGAAGCTAATAGGTGATGACCATTCATGTATTTAATTGATGTTATTACCCATTAATGTCAATCATAATTCAAGTATGGCATATTTTGAATTAAATACTTGTAATCTTATTTGTTTGTTCATCTGATCAATGCATGAATGAATTAGTTTTACTAAAAGGTTATTCTTTTGATCATAAATTTTAGTCAACATAAGAATCCGTAAGCAACAATTAACATAATCCATTACACTAATCCAAGAAATCGACCATAGGAGTATTGTGAATCAACTCTAAACAAAAGTTTCTTTAAGATTGTGTCTTAGTGCTTAATTTTAATAGCTTTTTCTAGTTCAATTAATTTTGGTAATAATAGTTTTAAGTTTCTAGACTTGCAAAACTAGAAACACCCTTCGCTTAATTAATTGTTTGAATTAGTTAATATTTAGTAGTATTTATCTGAAATTTCCGTTCCCTGTGTTCGATACCCTGCTTACGTGAACTATTCTACTATTCGATTAGGTCCACTTCCTATTGCGTATTAGATAGTATAGATTAGTAGGTTTATTACTTAGTATATGAAAATATACATCAAGTTTTTGGTGTCGTTGCTGGGGAACGGTTCAAATTTTTGTTAATTATTATCTTCTATTTGTTTTCGATCCTTTGTGTGAAAACTGTTTCACATAAAGTTCAAGATTTTAGTTTTTATTGCGTAACCACAACATGGCGGTTTATCACCACAACGTGATTGACGACCTGTCCGTTTAGTTTATTATTTTTTGTTACTTTTTACGCGTTGGTTTATTACAGTTATATTTCAAGACAATGGATATCACGTGAATGATGATGGGAACATACAAGAAGCAAGTGCACAACGATTTAGAATTAGGACATACTCACCCCGAAATTCCAATAGAAACCAAATTCGATCTCAAAGGCCATATTTTAGTGATACTCAAGGACATTCCATTCTCCAGAAAAGATTATGAAGATGCATTTAATCACATCAAAGAGGTCAAGGACATTGCCAATTGCTTTAATGTTCCAAATGTACCGCATGGAACAATTTTGCTCAGAATGCTCCCATTAACCTTCCCGGGAGATGCAAAAATTTGGCTAAAAACACTTGCACTGGGAGTAGTTATTACTTGGAAAATCTATGCGAAGCTTTCATTGAGCAATTCAGTCCACCATCAAAAATATCAAAGATCGAGAAAAGGGTAGTAAATTTTCAACAATATGATGGTGAATCCTTGTTTGAAGCGTGGGAGAGGTATAAAGGCATGCTTATGAATTTCCCCCAACACGATCTGAATGTGCAACAAGAAAGTGGTTATTTTGTACGATGGGGTTACTTTTACAACAATACAACTGCTTGAATCTCAAGGACCAATGATGAACAAAGAACCAACTACTATTAAGGAATTGATCGAAGAATTTTCAAAACGTTCGCGCGAATATCATACTCCATGAGAAGATTTTACATGAGGAGAAGCAAAATTAGATAGAGGTAATGACAATGTGGCAAAGGTTTTAGAAAATATAGAATCAATGGACCAAACGATGATGAAGATGGATCAATCCATCCATGTAATCCATGTTGGATGTGACAATTGTAGTAGTCCTCATTTAACAAAAAAATGTAACCTTGACGAGGACGAAAACTGGAAAGTTCATGCTTGCTACTCTAATGGAGATAGATATGAAGAGAATTGGAAGAAACCAAAGAAGGAATGGATGCCCTATTATTAGTATTAAAAAGAGAAGGAGGAAAAGTATATGCAACAAAGTCACGGATCTTACCTAAAGGAACAATCGGTTCCCATAAAGAAAAATTATTTTGAATACATGCGTACTCGATACGTGGCCACATCAAAAAGAGGCACGGTGTAAATGATGTTGTAATTCAAACTCAACAAATCTCCATACATAATACTGAGCAACATATTGGTGAACTCTTGAGACAATTTAATGAGCGATTACTCGGATCTCTTCCAAGCAACACGGAACAAAATCCAAAGGCACATGTCAAGGACATCACAACAAGGAGTGGTAAAATTATTAATCCTATGACACCTAATTCTAACGGTAATTCAGAAGTTGTGAAGGAACCGGAAGTTACAATTCAAGCGAAGGACTCTAAACCGCAACCACAGCATGGTGCAGATCTAACCACGAGGTGGACGCCAGCTGAAGTAAATAAAAATCCTCGGGTCAAGCCATATTAGCCACCACTACCATTTCCAAGCCATGCAAAGCAAGACAAGCAAGCCAAAGACTGTAAGAAGTTCCTGGAGAATATAAAGCCCTTCCAGTTTGTTGGGCTATATTTTTGGTTTATGCTTTGGTTTGCATGTTTTATATGGTTCTTGGTGGGCTTAGTGTGTTTTTGGTGGGCCTTTTATGTTTGGGCTTTAGGTTATCGGTCTTAGTATAAATATGGTATTGTATAGTCATTTGGGGCTAATGCATTTTTGGTGAGTTGGAGTCTATTCATGGTTGAAGAGTAATTGAATATACTTGACAATTAATCAATAGAATTGTGTGCATTCATTTTGAAACATATTCTGGATATATTTCATTGTTTGTTTCGTATCATAGTTTGATTAAGATTCCGCATTTATCAAACTATTGCATTAGTACCTTGATAGATCTGAGTTCAGGGACTTATAGGTGGTATCAAAGCCTTAATTATGACTTAAGGCTGTTTTAGGTATCAATTGCTTTCGAAACATTATTTTGTTTGTGGTGTTTTTGGTTTGTGTTGAAAGAAGAAGGATGTTTGCTGTTCTTTGTGTTCATATTCTTCTTGGTGTTCTTCACCAATTTTGGAGGATATCACGTGGGAAATTGTTTTTGGTAATTTACCAAAATTTTGGGATTCAATGGATAAGGAAACTCGATCAAAAACCTCGTTTTTAGCTAGGTCTCACAGTTTTCGGCAGCTACGGGTGTTTTCGGTACAAAGGTAAAAGGGAAGAATTCTCGGCCAAAACATATGGTTCTCGGCGAACTATTTTCGATCAATCTTTTGACTTTTAGGGATTTCGTTCAAAATTTTGAGCTTCAAGGTTTTTGGTCAACAAGGTGTTGACTATTGGTGTTTTCAGTCAGAGAGCATTTATTTTGGTTTTCGGTTAAAATCAATCAGTGTCCAGTTTGTCGGTAAATAATGAGTTCTTACAATAGTACCAAGGAGGTTAATGAAGCCTCATGCTCTCAGTCATGTGAAAGTAAAATAAATAAATATAATAAACAAAATGAAATATTAATTAGAGAGGTTTTTTACCTTAAAAATGAAATATATGAAATCAAGAAAGTAAACAAACCGCTTAAGGAAAAATTAGAAGCACAAACTAAATATTTAAGCAGTATTAGAGAAGAATACAACATCAAATGCGCTCACTATCGCTTTACCAAGGAGAAAATTGCAAACTTAACTGCCGAAGTTGATGCATCAAAGGCTAAATTTAAGGAGGCTGAATTTATTTTTAACTAATTCAATGTGTCAAGTGAGATTTTGATTCAATGATAGAAAAAAATTAAAATGGAAAGACAAACAAAGTGAGGGTCTAGGGTATCACAGTGTATCACCTCCCTTCAATGATAAGTATACTCCAACTTCTGAAACCATAGAGATAGAAAAATATGTTCAACATGGTCAGCCTACTGTCCCCGTTTCAGTTAAGATCGAACAGTCCGGCCAAAATGAGAGTATTAATGTGAACGATACTAATGCCTCTACTTCATGTGCAGATAAAAGAACAGTACAAGATGGGTTCGAGCTAAAAAAATAATTCTAGTTCTACTGAAAATGCTTCAAAATTTTGTAATGATAATAATCCCACTGTTGAAAAATTCAAGCCACAAAAACCTGTTAAACAATCTAATAAATGTGCATGTGCTTGTGCTTGTGCTTGTGGAAGTTCTTCGAAACAAACCCCAGTTGGACAAGGACCAAGTCACAATCTTATTTATTTGAAGAGACAAACTTATTTTATATGTGGGACTCCCGGTCACAGAATGGTTAAACCTGACTACAGATGGGTACCAAAAGTTTCAACTCCCAGATCACCTGAAAATTCTAACATTTCTTCATTTTCTGTGTTTGATAAATAGGATATGACTTGGGAACGCGTATCATGCGTGGATGGCAAAGGTCAACCCAATTTCAAAATGGACTGGGTTCCCAAAACAAATTAATTCCACACTTTGTGCTGGAGCAACTATGGAAGAATATCATTAGACTTTGGTATGTTGATACAGGTTGTTCTTGGCACATGATAGGGACATCTCTCTTTTGTATGACATTCAAAATTTTAATGGAGAGCATGTGTCCTTCGTAGGAAAATGAAAAGGAAAGATTACAAATAGGGATTTCTTCAATTGCTAAATTACGGTTTGAAATTCTGACTCTTCTCTTCTATGTGATAATAATGCTAATTTTCGATCATCCAAAAACCTATTTTTCTAAAACCAAGATCATGCTTGTGGGTTTTCTTAAGAAGATACGTTTCAAAGACCGAAATTTCTTTTCATTTAGTATTTCTTATTTTCCTTCATTTTGTTTTACTTTTAGAAAAGGAAATTTGTGTCAATCTTTTGGGAAGTGATATGAGTTAGTGATAAAGGGAAAACGTAATACGTGTAAAACACTAAAGCTGAATTGTCTAAACTTTATGATCAATGTGTTGGTAGGCATAAAGGACTAAGATTAATGGAATAGACAATGTGGACTTATGTGGACTTAGAAAACTTCATTTGGAATGACAATATCACGCTTGGATAGATTTAACAGTAAAATGGACAAGGAGACCTATGATTTAAATTAAAGCTAACTGTCATCAAGATCTGCAGCTCAAAATTTCACCAGTGTGTGGACTTGTGTCCTTAATTCTAGTATTGACAAGGGGTGACTGAGTGGTTCTGATAAATTAGGTTTGTTTAAAATCGTTATTCTTTCTTTGTTAGTCAGCCATATGTTGTCCCCTCTACGTGATTGGAAGATTTAACCTGGGACACAACATATGCACTCAAATGATGTTCACTGCTTTCAAGTCAGTATATTGTCTCCTACAAATCTCAAATATTCTACTCTATGTTAGGCATATGTTTTCCCCTCTGTGTGATCGATAGATCCGACCTGGGACACAACATATGCATTCCATAATGATTAACTACTCACCTAAGGTAAAGGATTCATAAGACATTTCCTCAATTACTAGGGTATGACATGAAGTTTAGATATGCTCTAGTGCACTAACACTAACAATACATGAACAAAAGGCTGAGTAGTAGATTTTACTGGCTAAATTTAGGTGGAAAACAATATCCTTGGTTGTTGTCAGACAAAATGGTCTATCTAGGAATATAGTAGTTGTACATCATCACTCATGTGATTTCATGAAAAATGTCCTTTGTGTTTAAGTGGATCACAATATCAATGATTGACTAGAGCTTTTCAGAACCTGCGTGTTGATAAACCTCATTAATTTGCTCCCTAATGTTTGATCCCAAAGGGTTTTATTATGGATTACATTTTCGTTTTTATTTCAATTTGTACATATTTTCATTGTTATGCATAAATTTAGGAGGAGAAATAATAAAATAAAAAACCAAACAAAAAATAAAAAATGATAAAACAAAGAAATAAAAAAATTATAAAAATAAAAATAAAAAATTAAAGATTAATAAAAATATATATATATATATATGTACAACATTTGTGTTTAATTTTTTTTTTTTTTTTGGTTTTTGAAATGTAAAATTGAAAGAAACTCCACTTATTAAAATTTGGTTAATCTTTACGGGCCGAAATCAGATTAAGTGGGCCATCTGAGTTTTTCTTGGTCATATATATACTAAGTTTTCGGTTGAATAGGAGTTTTCACCGAAAAACCCCAAACAACCATTGTTGCAGCCATCAATGCTTTCTTTCTTCTCTTTTCGAGTTCTTTTCTACTAAAACCTACTCAATCGTTATTCTTATTGAAAATTGTTCGGTGAATTGGGTAGATTTTTTATTTTTGATTTATGATCATGGCAATGTCATTAAAGTTGTTTTTGGTGTACTCGATTTCATGGATTTGCAGGTTTTCTAGTGAATTTCTCAAGGTTTTCGAAGAAACTGATTTGTTACAGGTTCCAATAGGTTTTCGGGTTTTTGGTTCAACCCAGATCCGACCGAAATCAAATGAAGACTTGACCGAAAATTGGGTTCTCGACCGAAATCAACCAGCTTTGACTGAAATCATTTGGTAAACAAGTATTTTGACCGAAATCGATCAGCTTTGACCGAAATCGATGTTTTTAACTTAAAACGATTGAAAATTTGACTTTAACTGAAAACGACTAACACTTTGACCTTAACTGAAATCAAACTTCAAGCTCAATTTAATTAATTTCAAATTAATTCTCACTTGTCTAGTTTGGTGCAGATAAATGGCAGACCAACTAAAATTTGTAGACTCTCACAATATTGCTGGATATCTCATGGAACTACCTGCTGCTCATCAAGAATTCAAATCTATGATGGTGGGTTTGGAAAACTACAAGATTTCTCAAGCCATTCATGCTAATCCAGTCATCCACAAAGACCTAATTGTTGAGTTCTGGAAAAATGCTTCGATCAATAAGCTGGGAGCAGATGGAGCTGGTGCTGTTGAATCGATGGTGAATGGAACTCAAGTGGTTGTTTCTGAACAAGTTATCCGAGAGGTACTTGAATTTGGTGATGCTTCTGCATTCCCAACTGAGTACTCTGCTAATCAATTCAAGGAGGTTCTTGAGAAGATTTGCTATGAAGGAACTTATCCTCCCACCATCAAGAAGCTACTGCCACCTTACTAGAGGTTCCTATCACACTCCTTTGTGATTTACATTTCTAGGAGAAAGGGGGCTCTGATGAAATTAGTCACACTGTAACCTCAGCCTTTGTCTCTTTGGCTATGGGCTGGGATTACAACATCTCTAAGTTTGTTTTTGAAGAGATGAAGAGAAAACATATTGGAAAGAAAAAGGACCTATTTTTGATGTACCCTAGGTTCCTTCAAAGGATCTTTAATGAGAAATATCCCCAAATCGAGAGGTCATCTGATACTTTGGATATGAAAGTGTTGGGTCCCAACACCTTTGGACTCATAAAGCAATCAAGAAAGGCTTCCAAAGTCACCTATCAAGGACTGAAGGAGTTGGTTAAGTTTGGAAAGTTTGTTGAAGTTGAAAACACTCCTGCTGCTAGTTCCATTAATGTTGACGTTGCAGAGGAACACGTGACACCTAAACCAAAATTTCAATTTTCCTTTGAAGAAATTAAAGAATCTGAGGATGAAGAAGAAGGGGATCAAGAAAAGGAATTGTATGAAAATGAGTTTGAAAAATTCATTCAACAAAGTATCTCAATTCTTGATGAGGATGTTGATGGGTTTTGAGCATTCTAACACTCCTATGGTGTATACGAAATCCTAAATGTTTTGGATCTATGTTTTCTCTAATATACATGCAAGCTTTCAAAATTCCAAAGCATCATCCTAACTAGCATACAATGGAGTATCTATACTATAAAATTCTAGTTAGATGACATACCTTTTAGTGTAGTTGAAAACCTTGAAGCTTTAAAAGCCTAGCACCAATAATGTGACTACCTCAAATGGAACCACAAATCACCACCAACAATTTGGAGGATTTGAGAGAATATTTCTTCCTCACAAAATTGGATATGATCTTCTAAATACTCACTAGTGCCGATTTCATGTGCTAGAGGATCTCTTATATAGTGTGTCATGATTAGGATTACACCATGCAAACCCTAATGTGCATGACTTTCCACATTCCTTAGGCTCCATGGAGTATCCATGGGTCACCACATGGGTTTAGCCCAACATAGAGAATTATGGATCACAAGACCACTATATACGAATGAATGATTTACACAATCAATACCTATATATTTAATTAGTCTCTTTTGATCACAAAATTAATTCGAAATTAATTCTTGATCAATACTAATTAAATAATATGATTTCATATTAATATATTCGAACTTATAATATATTAATAAATCATAAATAACCTCTTCTCAAAAGTTCATCCTTACAGATTGTTCCGGTGAAATACAACTCAAATGGACCATGCTACTCTCGGGTCAAGTACATACTAAATATAGTTATGGACTTAGACACCTTATCCAACATTCTCCCACTTGGATAAGTCTAATAACTATAGTTGTAAGTATAACTTCAGGATCTAACTAGAAATCGTGGCTCTTAAATGCCTTTGTCGAACTTAGACATACCATTTTAGATAAGTGATCATATAATCGTCTGTTCTGAAGATATCTGCTGGACAAACACATGGAACATAGTCAATCTTATTGTCTAGTAGTTTGTTTCCTGATTTTCGATTTGTTTGACATAGAACTTAATCAAAAACATCAATTTAGTTCTGACCAAGCCCGACACATAAGCCAAAATAAAATCATCGAGGGGCCCAAGATATCACTTTTAATCCCCCAAGGACTAAAAGGAACAGATAAACTTCGACAATATATGCTTGTATTAACTATTTATTAAATCATACACAACAACATGTTTTATAACATCGAGTTACTGATGCGTTTTTGTACTATCAATGTATAACCAAGTCATAGTCAACAACTCATATATCTAGGTTTGAAGACTTATATGATATTATCGTTGCACAATCACTCGAGATGAATTCCATGAAGTGATACAATTGAGCGTGGGTTTAATCCAATATCCAGACCTTATGAGCACTCATGAATGTTGCAACAAACTTTGCTATGTCTAATACCATTCAGACAAATCTACAAACCAAATTCATGATAATCTTGATTTAATACCTACATCCAACGTGTGATAGACTGTGGATAGTTTGAATAATATAATTATTCTAGAAGTCAAAACATGCAAAGTGAAACAATAGTAGATGATTAACACAAGACAGTTCCATACTAGTAAATAAAAAAACAACTTTTATTTAAGAATCAAATGTCAATTACATTGCAACTATTACAAGTTTCAAGAGCTATCTAATCCTTAAAACTAATATCATCCTTCAGCCCAATGCGCCTCGCATGCTGTAAATGTTTGACCCTAGTCAGTCCCTTCGTGAGTGGATATGTCGGGTTCTCATCTGATGATACCCTCTTTTCCATGAGGAGTCCTTCTTCTATCTTGTGTATTATGAAGTGATATTTCCTTTCAATGTGTCTGGACCTGCCATGATCCCTCGGTGCCTTGGCTAAGGCGACAACACTATTGTTGTCATAGAAAATATCTACTGGCTCCTTTATAGCTGGTACAACTCCAAGGTCTCCAAGAAGTTCTTCAGTCATATCGCCTCCTTTGTCACTTTGCTTGCTGCTATGTACTCTGATTCGCACGTTGAATCAGCTACAGTCTCCTACTTGGAACTTTTCCAAATAATTGTTCCTCCATTCAGGGTAAACACCCAGCCCGAATCAGAGTGGAAATTATCTATGTCAGTTTGAAAGCTGGCGTCACTATACCCTGTCACTCTCAACTCATCACTCCCACCGAGGGTAAGGACCCAGTCCTTAGTCCTCTGCAGATATTTGAGAATGTTTTTCACCGTAGTCCAGTGAGCCTTTCTAGGAATCCCTTGATATCTGCTAACCATGCTAAAAGCAAAAGACACATCAGGGCGAGTATAAGTCAGATCATACATGATAGAGCCAACAGCGGAAGCATATGGTATTCGACTCATCTCATCTATCTTAGCCTCTGTACTCGGACTCTAAGCCTTGCTCAGTTTGATGTTGCTTTGGATCAGTAAGTCACCTTTCTTAGAATTATGCATGTTGAACCTCTTCAACACTTTGTCCAAGTAGGTACTTTGATTAAATCCAATTAGTCTCTTACTCTTGTTTCTCAATATCCTTATCCCAATAATATATGCAGGTTCCCCAAGGTCTTTCATAGCGAAACACTTCCCAAGACAGGATTTAACCTCCTGCAAGGTTGGGATGTCATTTCCTTTAAGTAGTATGTCATCCACATACAATACCAAAAAGCTAATTGTACTCCCACTAGCTCTGACATATACAAAAGACTCATCCTCACTTCTTGAAAAGCCAAAATATTTGACTATCTCATCGAAACAAAGATTCCATCTGCGAAATGCTTTTTTCAACCCATAAATTGATTTATCAAGCTTACACACTCTATTATGGTACTTTGCATCGATAAACCCCTCTGGCTTATTCATGTAACATCCTCATGCAACTTTCTATTAACAAAAGCGGTTTTGACATTCATTTGCCATATTTCATAATCATGAAATGCAGCTATGGCTAGCATAACCCTAATAGACTTAATTTTCTCTACTGGCTAGAAGGTCTCATCATAGTCAACTCCCGAAGTTTGAGTAAATCCCTTCGCAACTTTTAGCGCCTTATAAGTGTGTACCTTTCCATCCATGTCGGTCTTCTTCTTGAAGATCCATTTACACTCGACTGTCTTACGATCCGGTATATTGTCAACCAAGTTCCAAACTTGATTGTCATACATGGACTAAATCTCACTGCCCATCGCTTTATTTCATTTAGCAGACTCGGGTCCCGCCATGTTTTCCTTGTAGCTATTAGGTTCATCCAAATTTACCAGTATGCTATCACTGATAAATGTATCACCTTCTGCAGTAATATGGAAGGCATAGAACTCAGGTGGAACACTAACTCTATCGGAACGCCTCAAAGGTACAGACTTATCGATTGGTTCAACAGGAGTTTCCTCCTCAGGTTGATCACTAGTGTTTGAGGTTCCTTCACCACTTGAATCTTGAATCTCTTCAAGGTAAATTTGCCTCCCACTGTCTCATTGGCCTATGAGCTCTCTCTCGCGAAAGACTCTTCTCCTTGCAACGAAGACAACATTGTCACCCGGTCTGTAGAAAAGATAACCAAAGGATTTATGTGGGTAGCTGATGAAAATACACTGCTCACTTCGAGGTTCGAGCTTTTCGTGAGTCTTGTGCCTCACGAAAGCCTTGCAACCCTAAACCTTGATGTGGTATAATGTGGGAGCCTTCCCAGTCCACATCTCGTGAGGTTTTTTTGGCAACTTTATTAGTTGGGACTAGATTAAGGATACTGGCGGCAGTCTCTAAGGTATATCCCCAAAATGAGATAGGTAACAAAGCTCGACTCATCATGGAATGAACCATTTCTAAAAAGTTACGGTTGCGCCTCTCAGCCACACCATTAAGTTGTGGTGTCCTAGGTGGCATCAACTATGAAACAATTCCACATTCCTTAAGGTAGTCTAGGAACTCGATACTAAGATACTCATCACCTCAATCGGATCGGAGCATCTTTATCTTCCTTCCCAGCTGATTCTCCACTTCTTTCTTAAACTCTTTGAATCTTTCAAAGGTTTCTGATTTATGCTTGATTAAGTAAATATAGCCATATCTACTGTAATCATCAGTAAAAGTCACATAGAAGCGGTTAGCATCCCTTGTGGTGGTTTTGAAGGGGCCACACACATTGGTGTGTATGATATCCAACAAACCTTCACCCCTTTCACAACTACCAGTGAAGGGTGATTTAGTCATCTTTCCAAGTAAGCAAGATTCGCAAGTTTCAACCGACCTTAAGTTAGATGAATCCAAAACTCTAGCCTTTTGGAGTTGGCCTATGCGCGTCTTACTGACATGTCCAAGATGACAATGCCACAAGCATGCTTTATCCAATTCATTAGAAGAATAAATATGCAACACACCATTTCCTAAGTTATCTACAACATTCACAGTTTCATATACACCATTACAATGTAATGCTTTAAAATAAAAACACCATTATAATAAGCATTTATTGCATCAATTTCATTATCATACGAAAATATGAAACCTTGTTTGTACAAACCATGAAAGGAAATAATATTTCTCGCCATATCAGACGAGTAGCAATAATTATTCAAATCTATTTCTATCCCGCTACTTAGCAATAAAGAGTAAACTCCAATCTTGGTGACAGGTTAAACCTTCTTATTCCCCATGATCAAGTTTATCTTCCCGTGCTCCACATCCTAACTTCTTTTTAGGCCCTACATATCAGAACAAATGTAAAACCCACAACCTGTGTCAAGTACCCAAGAGTTAGTATGTGATGACTTTTTAGATATAATAGTATAAATACCTGCATGGGTGGGTTTAGCCTTCCCATCCTTGACATCTTGTAAGTATTTGGGGCAGCTTCGCTTCTAGTGCCCTTTTTCAAGACAATTGAAACACTCTGCTTCTTTATGAATGGAAATGGGAGCAGTAGAACCAGCCTTGGTCCTACTTGAAGAGGATCCATCAAGAGACTTTCCCTTGAGGATGTTTGAGGGAGCCTTCCTCTTCTTCCATTTCCATTCTGCAATTGCCAGAACAAGGGCAGTGGTAGGAGTAGTAACAACCGATTTACCTTTGAGATCACTTTCAGCAGTCCTCAAAAGCCCTTGAAGTTTGATAAGTGTGACCTCCTCCTTGTTCATATGATAGGTCATTCGGAACTGATCATAACATGGAGGTAAGGAATGTATAATGATATCTATAGCCAACTCCTCAGGGAAGTTCACATTCAACTTTAGCAATCAGTCCAAAAACCTTTGCATTTTCTACAAGTAGCCTGTGATGGGTTCACCATCCTTCATCCTGGTTGTTATCATGTAAGAGATGATTTCATACCTCTCTTGATGAGCCCTCTGATGGATTCTTTCCATCAAGTCATGATTCATCTCAAAAGGATAGAAATCCTCATAGGACTTTTGGAGTTCAGCTGAAATAGTGGCAAGCATGATATAAGCTACCTTGGTGGCATCCTTCTCATGTGCCCTAAACTCAACAATCTCCTCAGTAGTAGCAGAAGACTCATCAATTTCCTTTAGCTCCTTGTCTAGGACATATTCCTTGTCCTCATAGCGAGTGACCATCTTGATGTTCCTAATCCAATCATTAAAGTTGGAACCATCAATGATGACACTCCCACAAAGGTTCATGAGAGAGAAGAAGCCAATAGGGTTTGAGCCAGAAGCAGTGTTGGAAGACATCTAAAAAGAAAGAAAGACAAGTCTAGATTAGATAAAGAGTCCTTAACAAAAACACCCAAATGAAATATTAAGGCTAGGACCCAACACAATATTTTACAAATTGGAAGAGGGATGCTGTAATCCAACTTTCAAGATATTTGAAGGTAGGTAAATGATGACTTACCAATTTCCACCATGAAAAACGAAATATTTATTAAGTTTTAATTAGATTGAAACTCCTAGATCCTTTGAGATTCATTGAACAATTCAATGGCATGTTCAAATCCAGATTATGCCCTTCAAGTTTGTGACTGGGATACCGAGGATCACAAACAAGGTGTGAATAACCATGCAAAATATGCTTGGTACTCTCGACTTTATCACCCACTCAATATGTTGGTTAACCAAACACGCTCCATTGATCTTATGATAAACATCGATCCACCATTTGCCACCCTTACTAGTCCAAGTTAATCTGTCGTTTAACCACACACGCTCCATCAACAACTTGGTAAGGTGCAAAGTGCAATTTTCATGGATTAGTATCAATTTCACATTTTCCTAAAGTAACTAAGATTGAGAATTTAATAAAACATTTAGTTACTTTATTATCATTATAATTAATGAGAATTATAGTCATATCCTACCCGTTCGGCTAACGACCCTCCATCAGTCAAGGAAGCGGTGGGTGCGAGTAGACACCCATTAAACTATCATTTTATAGGCAGTAACCTTATACCCCCTTATAGACCGGCTTCGTGAATTAGGCCTACTAACGGTAAGATTCACTTGATCTTATACATATATATTATTAACTTATAATACTATAAAGTATAAGGGTTGAATTTTAAACTTTTAAAATTCTAGGGTTTGGAATTAAAGTTTCATTTAGTGAGACTTTACAATTTCCAAAACTTGAGGGCATGTTTTGAAACTTGTCAAAAATATTCAAGTTCATAACATATGAGTTTAATGACATCTTTAATAGAAAAACCTTTCATGTTCCATAACATCATAACTTAAGGACAAATTATGGAGTCCATTAAAAACATTTAAAACATTATTTAACTAATACAATAATCAAATAATCCATAGAAGATACAATTAAACCCATATGAACAAGACAATTCAAATAAAACAAATTTCATGTAATTAGCCTAACCATATAAACTAATAAAAACATGAAACTTTGACAATTATCTTTTAAATTGGATTAGCATGATCATTAACACATCAAAAATAGGTTTGTAAGTTCAAAAACAGTTTAGCATAATGATCCTAGTCCAATTTTAGTCTTAAAACTCAAAAATTTGCACCCTGGAGCACCAACTCGTCGAGTGCATGAACAAATTCGACGAGTGGGTCAAACTTGTGAGGGGAGTCGGCGATTTCCTCTGTGGAATCAGCGAGTCCACTGTCTAGATAGCAGAAAATTGATTTTTGAAGAATTTGAAAGCAAGTAGCATCAAGTATATTGGATAACAATCCTAGGCTCTGATACCACTGATGGGTTTTGAGCATTCTAACACTCATATGGTGTACATGCAACCCTAGATGCTTTGGATCTATGTTTTCTCTAATATACATGAAAACTTTCAAAATTCCAAAGCATCATCCTAACTAGCATACAATGGAGTATATATAAAACAAAATTCTAGTTAGATGATATACCTTTTAGTGTAGTTGAAAATCTTGAAGCTTTAAGTGCCTAGCACCAATAATGTGAATACCTCAAATGGAACCACAAATCACCACCAAGAATATGGAGGACTTGAGAGAATATTTATTGCTCACAAAATCGGATATGCTCTTCTAAAGACTCACTAGTGTCGATTTTATGTGCTAGAGGATCTTTTATATAGTGTGTCATGATTAGGGTTATACCATGCAAACCCGAATGTGCATGACTTTCCACATTCCTTAGGCTCCATGGGTTTTAACCTCCATGGAGTATCCATGGGTCACCATATGGGTTTAGCCCAACATAAAGAACTATGGATCACAAGTCTACTATATAAGAATGAATGATTTACACAATAAATCCCTATATATTTAATTAGTTTCTTTTGATCACAAAATTAATTCCAAATTAATTCTTGATCAATACTAATTAAATAATATGATTTCATATTAATATATTAGAACTTATAATATATTAATAAATAATAAATAACCTCATCTCAAAAGTTCATCCTTATAGATTATTCTGGTGAAGTGGAACCCAAATGGACCATGCTATTCTTGGGTTAAGTACATACCAAATATAGTTATGGACTTAGACACCTTATCCAACAGATGTAGCTATTACACCTTCGAGCATGTCTAAAATAGAAAGGGACATAATGGTGCAATCTTCATCACCTACCCCTAAAAAGATGGATGCACTTATTGTAGAACTTTAGCGAACTGCAAGGAAGCCTCCCCAAACAGTTTCTGTTGATACTAAACCTCCATCTGGAAGTGATCTAGAAGACTCTGCCAATGCTTTGCTCCTAAGGAAGCGAAAGAGAAGAGAGCCAAGGTCGGGAGTGCTTATCACAGACCCTGTTCAAAATAGATCTACACCGATTAAGCCTAGTCCTGTGACTCAAAACATTTAAAGAACATTCACTGAGTCCTCTCCAGTGATACAAGAAATGTCAAGCCCAATCCCTGAGTCAACTCATATGGATATGGGTTTTTAGAGCCCTATTATTGAAGAAGAAGTCATACCTTCCGAAGGAGCTCAAGCTTCAGGAAACTCTTTTGAAACACCTGAGCTGGTCCTCTCTAAAGGCAAAAGCAAGCTACCTGACTCTGAATTGCTTGATGTGGTTCTGCTTCAAAACATAGTCTTTAATCTTGAACAAAGGTCTGCCGAAAAGGATTTGATTATTGGAAAGTGGGACATTCGAATTGGTGAGCTTGAAAAAGAGAACTCAATTAAAGATGCAAAGATTTCAAAACTTCAAGAAAATCATGGTGGTCTTGCAGCTTTATTCTTTGACCTGAAACATCGCTTACATCAAAAGTTTGGTGGCGAATTTCAACCTTTAAGTGCTGAAGGAGAAAAGATTTATGCTTCTAGTTCAAGTGCTACCGATCCAACTTCTCAGCCTACAAGTGAAAGAGTTGTAAGACCTGCTCCAGATGCTAATCTTGATTCATTCGTATCTTCTGGTCCTACTTCTGCTCAAGAAAGAAGAGAGAAGAAAATCAGGGTCGAGCAGCTAAAAGGGAAGATGTTAATGATGAAGCATTTAGACCAAAATGCTCCATGTAATCACCCTAATATATTTTTCAAGGAAACTAGAAAGAAATTGACAGATAAATATGGGGATCGCTCTGGCATTATGATGTGGGGATATGATGCTGAAAAGAAAATATGCGTTCTGAAGAGAAAAAACGGACGAATTGAATATTATGAGAAGAAAGCTGACTTCTTGTCTTGGACAAAATTTGATCTTCCTGAACTCATCCACACACCTTTTCACAATCCAACCAATGATCCCATGGCCTGGTATTTTAAGAATTTTCTTGGGATTAAAGCTAAAAATAATTTTGAAGGCTTGAATATTGATTCATCGTTTACTAAAAATGCCAAGGATGTCATTGATCCTCACACTAACAAACCATGGTGAATGTCATGTGGCCACGTACAAAGCACGATAAAAGGATTCCGATTCCTAAACGTTTACCAAAAGCCACTTTGGATTCAATTCAATGATGGGTTTATGATAAGGCTACTGCGTCAGTGGTGATCAAGCTGAAGAGAAACCCGTATCACATTGTTGATCCCAATGACTTGTTGAAGTTTGGTGAACGTGATATCCACACATTGTCAAATTTTCAAATAATTATTGAGAATGAATTGTTTGAAGCTGCCGCGAAAGGTTTCACCGATATGGTAGCTACAATAATTGACAAGAAGCTGTGGGCAGGAGCTTTTGACCAAGCTGATGTGTATCTCGTAGAGAAATCTTGAGGATGACAGAAAGCAATAAACCAAGGGGGAGATTGTTGGGCTATATTTTGTGGTTTATGCTTTGGTTTGCATGTTTTATATGGTTCTTGGTGGGCTTAGTATGTTTTCGGTGGGCCTTTTTATGTTTGAGCTTTAGGTTATCGGTCTTAGTATAAATATGGTATGTGTATAGTAACTTGGAGCAAATGTGGTTTTAGTGAGTTGGAGTCTATTCACGATTGAAGAGTAATTGAATGTACCCGACAATTGATCAATAGAATTGCATGAATTCATTTTAAAACGTGTTCTTGATATATTTCATTGTTTGTTTCGTATCATAGTTTGATTAAGATTACGCATTAATCAAACTATTGCATTGGTACCTAGATATATCCGAGTTTAGGGACTTACATAATTAATATTCCCTTCATCGAAGCAGTGGCTCAAATGCTGAAGTACGTGATATGTGTGAAGGATCTTCTCACTAATAGAAAGAAGATGGAAGAGGTTAAAAATGTGATCCTAAATGAAAATTGCTCATCCGTTATGTTGAATAAGTTACCTAAGACGACGGGGGATCTACGAAGCTTGGCACTCCTCCTATGCCAATTCGGAAATTCAGCCACAAGCTATGCTCTAGTCGATTCAAGAGCCAGTGTCAATCTCATGCCTTACTCGTTTTTCAAGAAATTAGATCTTCCGGAGCCAAGGCCAATTCGAATGGAAATCTACCTCGCTAACAAGATTGTGACTTTTCCGAGTGGTATATGTGACGATTTATTGGTTAAAATTAACAAATTTGTTTTTCCCGCAGATTTTGTTGTTCTTGATATGGAAGAAGACAACCTAGTTCCAATCATTCTTGGAAGACCTTTCCTGGAAGCAAATGAAATAAGTTTGCTTACTTTCAGTTTCTTGGTAAATAGTTTGATTAATTCAATGTTTATCGAATCAGACGAACACATTATTGAAGTTATAGAAACCAGGACCAAACTGTAACATATAGCATAATGATCAAAGGGTACTGTAAATTCGGAAACATAATGAACACACGTAGATCACTTATTTAACTTTAAATATAAGCTTATTATAAAGATAATGATTATGATTCTTGTTTGAAATTTTACAACAAAATGGAAGAAAAATAACTCGAAATCCCACCACACTTATAACTACTTTATTTTTTTTAACGAAAAATATATTAAACTACTTATAAATTATTCGACTTACGTCCACATCGAGACTTAAACCCTCGACCTCAAGGAGGTAGAGCAACACCTGATATCGATGGGTTAGAAGTTCTTTGATACTTATAGCTAGTTTAGTAATAAGAGGTCTTTGTAAACAGGAAACCAATGGAAGGCTATTCCCCTAGAAACATTATTGTGCGTGATGTTAAAACACAATTTACTTTTTCTAACCGCTAAAAATAAAGACTTGATTAAAAATGATTTTGGATAAATATGGTGCTTTAATTCTTTAAATATTCACAAAGGGTATAGATGATAGGACTATAATATTCTCTAATATAAAAATAATGATTATGAAATGATTATAAAATATTAAAAGCAAAGAATATAGACAAATATGATATTCGTCGGCTTATAAAAGGAAGAAATGTATATTAAATTTAGAGATTATGCTGGACAAATATGATATTTTTATTTTTATTTAAGTGTGTATGAAATTCTTCTTAATTTTTTCTCGACGTGATCTCACTATTCGGATTCCAATTCATGAAAGTGATTTCATAGTTGGATGCCTACATATCCAACCACCGCCGATCTCCTCCCCCACATAACCGCCCCTTTTGATTTTGATTATCGTTTTCTATTTGAATCTGTTTTAGGTTATTTTTATTTATCTAGTAATTTATTTATTTTAATCAAGTGATAAAAATGATTTCTTGATTTCCATAATCTTCTTCAAGATATGTGTTTCTTGATTTTGGGTTTTGAAGATCACACACATAAAATAATTTTATGTCTAGAACAATAGAGGAATTAACTTATGTGTTGGCAAAAAAAAAAAAAAAAAAAAAAAAGATTTCAAAAAATATATATATATCATCAACCAATTAGCTAAGCTAGTTTTAAAATATTAACCACAAACCAATTGTATAATTTTGTTAGAAAAAATTGACCTAATATACCCGAAAAAAGAAAAAATGACCTAATATACCCGAACAATAGTCGACTTACCAAAAAAGACAATAATTAATTACTTCTCCATCCAAAATTATATTCCATCTTTCCTTTTTGGTTTCTTCCAAAATAATAGTCCACTTCCAAAAATAAATAACATTTTTACCAAAATACTCCCTCATTATTAGTTAATCAACTAAGTATTTATTGGAACATTAAATGCAAGGACAAAAGTGTAATTTTATTAAATAAAGTTAGTGGTAATTAATGTTTTTCTTAATTTGTACGTTTTTTTGTATAGGGACAATAATATTGGGACAAAGGAGTATTTGTTTTGGAAAACGAAAGACTTTCTAAGGACACAAATCATTGGGAAAGAAGAATAATGATATCTTGAAGAACATATTCATGCATATATACTACACCGACCTTACTTTCTATTTATTCTCTAGCGACGATAGTTTATTCTTTCAATAGGAAAAAAGCACACATTCACACTGAGAGAGTACTTCCTGCCATTTCCTTCTTTGAGTACCAGTTGCCGAACTACTTAGTGGTGCTATGGATATCCAAGTCCTTGACCAAATCACAAAGGTAATCCATCAGGGAAGTTGGATATGGTACACTTGTGTCAGGCTTCTCAAACTCAAACGTCCAAGTAGACACCACTTTATCACCTTTTTTGTCAACATTTAGTATGATTGTAAAGGTCTTGTATAGCTCATCCACAAGATCTCCTCCAATTACCTTAAACACAGTCATGTGGTTTTCTTGGTCGGCTGCTTCGATTATTTGCTTCGAAATTTTCTTCTTTCCCTCTTATTATCATGCAGAGATGCCAAGAAATTAAATTATTGTGAGAATGTCAGTCATTATGTTATAGTTTTGAACTATACAACTAGTTATGATATTGTAATATCCAAACATGAAAGACACAAGATTCTCGAGAAAACATGTACATATGAACAAAAAAAGAGAATTAGGGTTTGACCTACCATGAGTGTAGTGCCAACAGATAACAGAACCAACGTCCCCCCTATCACCATCAATCAGATCACAGCCTTGAACCTTATCAGGGGATATGCTAACTATCTCGTACGGGTTGCTCGTAAAGAGATGGCAGATTTCTCCTTTCTTGCTGACATCTACATGACCAATTAACTTTCCAGATAGAGCCATATCTCTCGATTGATATAATGGCACGACCCTAAACCACTTGTTAATTTACAAGAGAGAGTTGATGAGTTTGTGGAAAATGTGGCCAACAACGTTTGGTTTATATAGATTGGTTGCCTTACCCAAAAATGATAATTTAATAAACAAACTTAATTAATATTTTAAGGACAACACTCTGTAAACGTGTAACACAATAACGAAACTTCTTTTTCTTGTTTTTAAGGCTGCATGCAATATACACAGTAATTTATGATATATCTATAACATAAATAATGTCAACCATAATCTCAGTATATTATACTTTACTGCTATAAAGGAAAATCGTCTAGATATTTACTACATATATAGAAAATCGTCTAGAAGGTTTTTTCAAGAAATTGCTTAGTTACCGTTAATTAAGGAAAGGAATGGAAGAGGAATGCGCTCGATTCCTTCAAATCTATTAATTATATTTTCATTCCTCCCATAACCCTGTTTTTACATTATTCAATTCCTTTCCTCCATATAACAAATTTACCAATATATATACCCATCTAGATTCTTTTTCACCTGTGATCTGAGTGCTCATAATTGCTTATTTGCTTATCTACGTGGTTCTAGACAATTCTTTTTCTCGTTTGCCTTGCGTAGTTTCTTTTTATCCATATGCAGAAGCTTTAATAAATAGAAAGCTCACTGAAAATTAACGCAGGGCTTATTTTTCCTAATCTAGAAACAATTGATTAAATCGGTTCTTTGCGTTCTCTGTTATTTACCTCTGAGCTCAAATTTGAAAGTTTGATGTTTAAATGTAATAAATTTCAATTTTAGATGAAAATTTGATATGAATTTTGTTAACCATACGTTATAAACACCTTCAATTCGATCTCTCTTCCCTGCTATGCTTATGTGAGGATCGGTGGAATGGTGTTCTTTTTCTCTCCTCATTTTTTTTAAATGTTTTCTGTCATCTCGATCTCTCTCTTCCCTGCTATGCTTATGGTTCTTTCTCGATTTTACAGATTTTAATATCTTCCCATATAATATTCGATTATTTTTCATATTTACAGTTTGTTCGTAGGTTCTGAAAATGATTTTTGTTTCATCTATGATCGTGTCAAATACGACATCTTTCTTGTAAGGAACACACAAGATAGAAATGGTTATTATTTTCGTGTTAAAGGTATACTTGTCATTATATATTGCTCATTCCGTTATATGTTCCATTTAGGACTGTAAACGAACTGAACGTTCGGCGAACCGTTCGTGAACTGTTCGGCAGGAAGTTCGTTTATGTTCGTTTATTTAATAAATAAACGAACATGAACAAAAATTATCGTTCGTTTAGTTAAATGAACGAACATGAACAATGGTCTCGTTCGTTCATTTATGTTCGTGAATGTTCGTTTATGATGTTCATTTATGTTTGTTTATGTTCGTTCGTTTAGGTTTATTTATATTCATCTATATTCAATTATTTTTTATTATATTGCTATGTTATATGTTCGTTTATGTTCATATATGTTCAATTGTGTTTTTTTTATCTTTGTTCGTTTATGTTCGTTTAGCATGTTCACAAACATAAATGAACGAACATGAACAAAGTAATTTGTTAAACGAACGAACATGAACAAGAAAATCTCGTTCGTTTATCCGTTCGTGTTCGTTTGTTGTTCGGCTAACTTAAACGAACGAACATGAACAAGACCTTATTCGTGTTCGTTTGGTTCGTTTACAGCCCTAATTCCATTGATACCGAATTATAAAATCTATGAAGTTATGGAGCTTTAAATAAAATTATGAAGTCAAAAATCAAAAGATGTTAAAAAGTTTATTTCTCCTTTGGTAAATATACATAGATATGTGTTTTTTTTTTCAAAATATTTTTTTCTAGCACTAAAAATATGCATAATAGCGACGAGACTAATAGGGATACCTTGAAAAAGGCGTTATCTTTTCATCATATTTTTTGGTGTCGTCGCTAATACCACTAAACATATCACCCCTAATGCCATATAACCCCTATAGGTATCGATACTATTGCTGAAAAAAAAAAAACACGCGATGTTTTCTCCCCCCGATTTTCTGTGTCGTTGCTAATGATTTTCATCTCTATTTATGCGATTAGAAACTTGGTTAGAGCTAGTTTGCTATCCATGGAATGACTTTGCACTTTATTATCCATATATTTAGTTTTTTTTTTTTTAAATCTACAATCTTAGTTTCTTTTGAATTTCAAGTCAAAAAAGTTTATGTTGAGTGAGTTATGCACATTTGAACAATAACCATATTACGTTTAATTGTTTTACATAAAAAAAAATTCTGATTTAACACCCTTCTTTATGGGACTTGTAATTCATTTAATTTTTAACTAAATCAAACGTTTTTATAGTCTAAACTTAACTACAAATCATAATCTACATGTAGGAAAAAGATCCAGGTCAAAACAAGTTAAACTGAGTGAGTTATGTATATTTGAACAATAAAGTCAGATTACATTTAATTCATGAAACATAAAAAAATTCTGATTTGACACTCTTCCTTGCGGGGCTTGTAACTCATTCATTTTTTTTAGCCAAATCAAGCGTTTTTATAGTCTAAACTTAAGTAAAAATCCTAATCTACATGTAAGAAAAAGATTCAGGTCAAAACAAGTTAAATTGAGTGATTTATGCATATTTGAACAACAAAGTCAGATTACATTTAATTGCTGAAACATAAAAAAAATTATGATTTGACACACTTTCTTGCGGGGTTTGTAACTCATTCAATTTTTAACCAAGTTAAGCGTTTTTATAGTCTAAACTTAACTAAAAATCCTAATCTATATGTAGGAAAAATATTCAGGTCAAAAAAAGTTAAATTGAGTGAATTATACACATTTGAACAACAAAGTCAGATTACATTTAATTGCTGAAACATAAAAAAAAAAATCGTTTGACACCCTTCCTAGCGGGGCTTGTAACTCATTCAAATCTTAACAAAATCAAGCGTTTTTATAATCTAAACTTAACTACAAATCATAATCTACATGTAGGAAAAAGATTCAGGTAAAAAAAAGGTTAAATTGAGTGAGTTATGCAACTTTCAAAATTTGAGTGAGTTATCCGGTCCGGTTCCCGGTTTTGGGCCGGTTCCAACGACCGGTTCTTACCGAGTCCCGGTTCCAAAAATTGATGAAATTACAGTATCGGTCCTGGCCCGACCGGTTCCATCGGGTTTCGGTTCCTTGCGTGGCTTGTAACTCGTTTAATTTGTGAGACCGTGATACGAAATCTAAAAATAATTTTAAAATGCAAAATAAAAGGGAAAATCCGAAAATTCTTTTTTTAATTATTATTTTCATCATTTTCTTTATCTAAAAAATAAAATAAATAAAAATTACCGTTTTTTTTGAAAAATACGTTAAGTATTCTAATAGAATATTACACTATAAATATTTCAATACGATTTTTAAAATGTTAGATTATTCTATTATTCTACTAGATTTTTCATATATATAAATATTATAATATTCTACTACAATATTTCACAGATATTTCAAAAATACAGTAGTTTTTATTTTTTTAATTTTTTTGGATAAAAAAATTGACGAAAATAATATTTTTTTTTTAAATTTCAATTTTCTTTTTATTATTTTACATTTTAAAAATATGGTTTTTATCTACAAAATGAGTGGCTAGGATTGCGTACCCCCGTCTCATAAAATATAGTGGTCTCAAATTTGCATTTTAAAAATATGGTTTTTATCTACAAAATGAGTGGCTAGGATTACGTACCCCCGTCTCATAAAATATAGTGGTCTCAATTAAACCTAACCATATATATATATATATATATATATATATATATATATATATATATAGGATATAGATCCGGTAAGAAATTTTTTTTGGTAGGAAGGTAAGAAGTTTTTTTTCTACATATTTTTTTGACGAACAAAAAAAATTAATTACTAGATGATTCATTTGTAAGATGATTCACAAGAAAAAATTCTCAAAAAAACATCTATATGATTCATTTTTAAATAAATTAAGAAAAAATCCACTTTTATGATAATTTTAGTGAATAACAACAAAATCATTATATAAATGAATCATCGAAATGTTTTTTTGAGAATTTTTTCTTGTGAATCATTTTTCAAATTAATCATCTAATGATTCATTTTGTTTGTTCGCGAAAAAAATATGTAAAAAAAAAAAAAAACTTCTTACCTTCCTACCAAAAATTTCCTTCTTATTTGATCTTGATTATATATATTGCAAAATAAGTTATTTTTGTTTTGGGACTTATTCAGTACTTATGAATGATTTTTAAGGTTTTTCTCACGACATCTTAACGCGAGACAATCATTAATGAAATGTTTTGTGTTTTTGATGCTTATGTCCATCATGATCTTAATACTTGGTTGCTTAGGTCTTATGTTGTGAATGTCATAACTTCTTCATACCATCTCGAATTTTGACGATCTATATATCCATGCGTTTGTATTTTAGTCTATTACAACTTTCATTTAGATTAATCCCGTTATAAAGTAATATATTTTAGTTATAATCGTTATATCTATATGTTTTTATGAATGCTTGTATAGATGTTTTCTTTATTTAATAAAATCACAACTTAAAATATATTACATTTTAACGCAAATAATCTTAATGAAAGTTGTAGTAAAATCAAAAAACGAACATGTTGATATAAATATCATTAAAATATGATATTATATGAAGAAGTTATGACATTCAGAACATAAGATCTATACCAAATCATAAGACCTAGACAACCAAGTTGTTGAGATCGCGATAGAAATAAGCATTAACAGCCCCAAACACCTATTCAATGATTGTCTCACTAAAGATGTTGTGAGAGAAACCTAAAAAAATCATTCATAAATACTGGATGAGTATAAAAAAATAAATTAACTATTTTGTAACAAAAAAGTATTAAAGACTAAATGTATACAAAAATAATAAGGATTAAGTGTGTACAAAATGAGAAATATATTACCCTATTAAGTTATTTTTCCCGGCTAACCTAGATTAATCGGTCATAAGGACTAAATGTGTACAATTTAACAAATTGAAGGGGTAAATGTGCACGAAAAAAAAATCAATGACCAAATGTGTACAAATCAAAAAATATATTACCCTTTTAAGTCATTATCACTTTGGAAAATGTTTCTTGGTGTTTTAGCATTGCTAAAAAATGGGTTGAAACACATAACCAACGAACCCATAGGTTGAAACTAAAAAACTGACCCTAAAAACCGAAACGGAAACCTAGTTAATCACCTAACTCAATGGCTTCAAAATACCTAAAATCGAAATATTCGGTTTGGGTTTGGTTTTACCCAAAACAGTCTCAAACCGACCATGCTCACCTATATATTGTTTATTAATGAGAAGATATATTTCATTGAAAAATTCCTGCTAACGAAAGGATTTTCCTTGCCACAAGTCTTTAACCTTAATGTCAACCAAAAAGTTTGAGAAGAAGAAAGAGGTTGCCACCCTCGTCAGTTTATCCATGCTCTTTAATATCAGAAATGCTTACATGTGAAAAGAAATATGGGCGATTCCTGATTTGTTGATACCACTTGTTCGGTAATGTCATCAAAGATTGTTAAAATCAACAAAAGTGTTTTTACCTTTACAAATGTAACACTCAAAATCATAAAGGCCAAGAAAGGAAAGAATACCCTAAGTAAAAGGGTCAACTCGTCGAGTCCAGGGAGGAACTCGACAAGTCAGAGCGGGATCCGGGTATAGAATAAGTGACCGACTCAGCGAGTCGGCGAGTCTGGTCTGAACGAGAAAAAAAACCCTAATCCAGGGGTTTGCACCCTATTTAAGGAACATTACACCCATTACCTAACCTCTTTACTCCTCTTTGAGATCCAGAAGTCCTAGAATCATGAGTGAAAGCCATTGGAAGCAAATTCGGGCATTGTTAAGTGTTTTGTGAAGAAATCTTAAAGATCAAGAAGCTTGGATCAAGGAGGTTCATGGAGATTCGGATTCCTTTTCAGTAGGAGGACGTTTTGGAGGTAATGAATCGTTATCCTTGGCTTTCCCATTTCTAGATCCATCTTTCATGGAGTTTTAGGGTTTCTTTGAAGAGTATGTGATGAGAAATTGGTGCACAAGTTAGATCTGGAGTTGAAACTCCATATCTGAGCTCTATTTGGATCCAAGATGCAGAAAGCCTTGTTAGTTGCTATGCAAAAGCCATTCCTCATGAGTTAAGTTCCTTTCTAGCTTGGCTTTCGGCATTAGGGACAAAAAGCACGTAAAGGTAGCAACTTTATGTTGCTAATGGACTCTAGAAACCCAGATCTATGGTTTGGAGTAAAGGAGTAGCTCTGTAACTCGAGATTATAGGAATGCACGTATGGACTCGGCGAGTCTGGGAGATGACTCGGTGAGTTGGGCTAGATATCAGACTTGAGCCGCATAGTAACTTGGCGAGTTGTATGAAGATGAGCAAGAACTCGACGAGTTGGAACAACAACTCGGTGAGTCTGTTGAAGATTGCCTTGGACTCGGCGAGTCAAGTCGTGAAACCCCAAACCCTTCGAGTTAAGACTCGGATCTGTGAGTTGAGTGGGGACTCAGTGAGTTGGACAGGTCAGGACTCGAAAATCAGTAGACTCGACGAGTCATGGTCTGACTCAGCAAGTCGAGTCGTGAATGAAAGGGGTTTCTGAGCTTATGAACTCGGCGAGTCAGTAGGCTGACTCGGCAAGTAGGGTCAACATGGAAGGTTGACTTTGACCAGGAATTTAACTTTGACAAGAGTTGACTTAGTTGGCTTTTGGAGGACCGTCAAACTAAGTGTTATTTTTGGTATTCGTAGATCGGGGAGTTTTTGGAGCAGCAGTTCGAGAGTGTCTGATAGCAGTCAAAAGGGTATTAGAAAAAACTCCAGCAATGTAGATGTGTTACCTTCCAGTAGTGGTGGGTCTACGGCTATAATTCCGGCCCACCAGTAGGAGTTGTGTGTTAGATGTTTGTCTCTGTGATATCATCTAGGTTTGCTACTACCTGATATGTTATATGCTAGCTTGATGTGTTATAGTAGTAGAGTTCCGTTGTTAGGACCGAAGGGTAGTAAGACACCCCAGATACATATGACAGTAGCTGATGTCATGATTATATGCTAGCATGATCTGAGATATGTGTTAGGGGTAGTAGGAGGGGAACAGTCCTCGGGTTCGGTTGTTAGGACCGAAGGGTAGTCAGACACCCCAGATATGTCTGATAGTATGTTATGTTATGACATGTGATAGTAGTAGTGGTAGGGGTGAAAGAGTCCCCGAGGTTTGGGTGTTAGGACCGAAGGGTGGTCGGCACCCCAGAATGGCCGTACGGGTAGGACGGCACCCCAGAATGGCCGCACGGGTAGGTCAGCACCCCAGAATGGTCGTACCGGGTAGGTCGAGCACCCCAGAAATGCCTGACGAGTATGGTATATTATATGATTGTGCTGTATTTTATATGATTTTATGGTATGTGGTAGTTTGGGGGAGCTCACTAAGCTTTGTGCTTACGGTTTCAGTTTTTGGTTTCAGGTACTCAGTTTTCAAAAGAGGAGCTCGGAGAGGTTGCAGTACACACACCATAATCAGTTTTGTTTGAAATTAATACTATGAAATTATGTTATGTTTGAAATTAATACTATGAAATTATGTTTTGTTTTTGGTTTCTGATAATAAGTTATGTTTGAAATTAATACTATGAAATTATGTTATGACTTATGATATGGTTTTCATAAATGTGGTTTTAGTAATGTTTAAAAGAAATTTTAGTTGTGAAAATTGGGTCGTTACAACAAATTACCTCAAACAAATAAATTGTAAAATAATTTTTATAAAGTTACACTTGTAGTTTCCTTACTTTTATTCTTAATAAAAGTTTGAATCATTTACATCTTCGTCTTTATCTTCATTCCTAATAATCATATTTGTGTCATGTAACATCCGGTCCAAAAATTTACAAAGTGAAGTAACGAAAATGCCATTTTAATAGTTTAAAGTAAGAATGCAGCTTTCTTAAGCTCCATAATATTTTCCCGCTCATTTTGACCCTTTAGGATCTATCATATAAAAAAATCAATAATGAATCAGGATTCCTTCTATTGTTCATCCATTACTTCTCCAATAACGGTTATATCTTCTTTAATTTCTCCACTCGCTTTTGGAAGCTAAATTACTGATTGGAAATTTAAAATGCATCAAATCCCCATTTTGAATTTTGAATAAAAGAAACTTAGACCTTTGTCTTTTAACATCAATCATTTCTCATTGTACAATATCCTTCGTTACTAGAAAATGCCTCAAGATGACTTGTTTTTTTCTTCGATTTGTATTGTGACTTGGCCTTCCCTGATTTGGCGGATGGAGAGTAAGAAGAAAAATAGATGGGTAGGGGAAGTAGTGTCAGTTACTTTGGAGGAAGTCGTTATAGTGTAGGTCGATACTTCCATGTTTGTAGGACTTCAAAACAAAAATTGCACCAAAACCTCACCTTCATCACTATCTCTACCACCATTTATACCTTATGTTTCTCTGTCTCTTCAAGAAAATCACCAAATGTCACTAACTACCATCTCCTTCAGCATTACTACTTTCTATTCGAGTTGCCACCTTATACCTTCTTGTTCTCTCATTTTGATATGCAACACATTCATAATCCAACATCAGGTAAACCCTTATTTTTTTGAAATCCTGAGTTGGAACTTTTTTTATTTGTGTTCTTCCTCTAATCCAAAACTCTTTGTTTTGTTTTGTTTTTTCTTTTTCTATTTTACTTCTAAATCGATGGGAATTGGAACAACAAAGGTACTCTTGAACTATCTTTTACTAATGAAAACAATTCGATTTTCTTCCTAATTTTGTTTGAATAGAATGTGCCATTCTATTCCCGTCGATTTAAACTAAAGTTCTTAAGTATTCACTATCGCTACATAGGAAGCTATTTAACCTTCACCTTTATATGTAGCTGGTGAGTTATTTGATTTGTTTATGTTTTCTCTTATCAATGATATCACTTTTTGAAGTTTCATTCACTTTTATATCTCTTCTCACCTTCATTTCACTAATAAGAGCTCAAAGTTTTCAAGAAGTGTGTTTGAGTCTATGTATTTGATCATATGTATATGGTTGTGAGTGTTTGTAACTATGGTTGTGTGTGACTGCATGTATTTAAACGTGTATATATATGTGTTGGAAATAGTGTCGAAGGTCATAACTATTGTTAATATATGGGTTACCCTTAAGGCCCAATTGAGCAATTAAAAGACAAAAATAATTTTTGAAAAATTAGTTTATTAATTTGTTACCGTATGATAAATTAAATAGAAATTAAATTGTAATTTTTATAAGTTAATTGATTGTAGGGACCAGATGTTATTTAATTCAAATGTTTGATTAATAGAAACAATTCAGGGGGAATTCAACAAACGTTAGTACAAGATTATAGTTGCGAAATAAGTACTCTAACTAATTATTGTGTGGTTGTAGGAATCAATGTGAGCCAATCATTTCAAAACCTTAATAAGGTAAATTTTTAATGTTAGCTGTTGAGAGAAGAACTTTGGAAAACTCATGAACAAACGTTAATACAAGATTATAGTTATGGAATAAGTTAATCTCAAAGGATCATAAAATCTCAACAATAATAAGAAGGCAGATTTGTAAGACAGTTAGTTGCGGAATTGAAAAGTAAAGGAAATGTAAATGACAAGTTATATCAAGTATACACCAAACTGATTCGTAACAAGGTTTGCATTCAAACACAAGTTAGTATGTGAGATCAGTTTAAAGTGAAGAGGATATTCGATGATGATCAGTAAGATGGATATATGATAAAATGATCTCTATATTTCAGAGAGAATGATCAAAAGATCACAGTGAAGAAGTGATAAGAGGTGTTTGATACAAGAAGATAAGCACTCTATTTATATAGCCTCTAAAAGTTTCATCCTGATTAACAAATAATAACCTACTGACTAACATGGCCATGCAAGGTCCATTGTATAAAGAAAGGATATCACGCTAAGTCAGAGGACGTAACATAATCTTCATTGTAGTAGAGAGATTGCAGTTCACTTCTTGAAATTGTGGTAGACACTTCATTGCGGTAGGGAGAGAGTTTATTGCAGTAGCAGAAAGATAGTTGCGGAAGACAGAAAGTGATTGCGGATCGCCAAGTTTAAGAGGGTCACTTTTTGCTCCACCAATTTCCCCGAAAGTGACCTCTTCAACTTTTCTTTCAATTATCAAGCTTCAAAATTTTGATAAGAAGCCACCAAAACTTCCTCACTGCTCCTAGCCAAGTTATTCTTCTTGTAGTCTCATACTTCACTTCATCTGCTATGTATTTGGACCTTTGAACTAAAGCTAAAGTCACTTCAAGTTGCTTCTAGTCAGCCTGCGCATTACAGTGATGGGAATGAAGTACTTGAGGTCGTTGTTGGCTCTTTTGTAAACAACCCCTAATTCTGGATAGTTTGTTGCACCAAGTGACATTCCTGGTAACCTTCAGTAAAGGTTGGTGTAGATTCAAACTCAGTGAGTTTGAATTTTGGGGAAAGAACAGGATAAACTTCAGCATCAAATTTGCCAAAGTCACAGACTAAGGCTTGAAGAAATCCGTAGGCCTTTTCGATGGCAATCTTCATCTTTTGTGTGCTTTTCTGCCTTAAGCTGGAAAAACATTGCAATAAAAAACACTTCTTTTGGATTCATACAAGGATAATCAGCCTGTGTTCTTGTAAAATCTCCATTTTTACGGCCAGAAAAGACCAAATTCATTTATGCTTTTTGATAAAAATTAGAGTAACTTCTTAAGAAAAGTATTGCAGAATTTGTTCCCAAAACAAAATATGATATAAATTTATCAAAACATTTCTTAAAGAAATGTATTTTCATTACATTACAAAAACTCGGGATGTCAATCATCAATAGAGACCATAATCATAAACGAAAAAGAAATAAACATCTTAGACCACAAAACATAATATGGCCTCAAATCCATAATCTCTCGTCAAGTCATCCAACGATGCTTTTGTCACTACCTGTAATACAAGAAACTGAGTGGGTAAGGCTGGGGAGCCTGGTGAGCATATAGGGTTTTTAACCCACAATAAATAAGTTTATTATTTTCAACAATCATTAAACCCGATTACCCTTTCCTGTTATCCTCACCTTATGTCCTTAAAGCATCTATTATAAGGGACCTATCCAAAGGAATTTCATCGGGATGGACACTACTGCTAAAGGGATTCCTCATCCATAAGTGTCCATAAGGCAACCACGGGGGGGGGGGGGGGGGGGGGGGGGGGGGGAGTACATCGGTGAACACTTCGTTCACAACACCTACATGTTGTGAGCCTGCTAGCATTCCACTGGACTTTCCTAGAAAAGTCTGTGGTCATCATCCATACTCTGCTAGATGACTGGAACAACGTCAACATTGAGGCCTCTCATCAATTTATTTCACCACACACCAACTATTTTATCTACCCATGTTCTACCCAGCATATTTGTAGATATAAAATACATGCATGGTCCAGATCTATAAAACAAAGCTTACATCTTTTATCCAACATAACTTTCAAAGGATAAAAAACATATACGGTCTAGATCTGAAGAAAAAGTTCAGATCTGAAGGAAAGAAGTTCAGATCTTTCATCCAACATAGATCTCAAAGTATATAGTTTAGATATATAGAAAATTTTTAGATCTGAGATGAGAAAGTGTAGATCTGAAGGAAAAAGTTTCAGATCCGAAAGAAAGAAGTATAGATCTTTCATCCAGCAAACATCTCAGGTAAACATAAAACATATATATACACATCGCACATAATTTATATAAAATACTTCATATCTATGTGTAAGATGAAAGTGACTATACACTCACCTGATACGGAGTGATTTGGATAGACCTCGCTTCTAAAAATAACCTTCTTTGACGAAACCGGGAAGTTTGCTTGAAAATCGGGCTCTGTGCGGGCAGAGTTTTATACCAAAAAAAACTCTTTTTCTCGAAGACTCTGGGCTCTCCGAGGCTTTCTTCTAGTGGTAGGAGACTTACCTAGACTTACGAGGGAGTTAGGGGGCTTAGAGAGAGAAGGTAGTGAGAGAAAGAAGGTGGAAATGAGTGAGAAATCCGGTTGGCTTTAATACCTTTTTTATAGCCTGTGAGGCGTACCTCGGACCTACGTTAGGCGTAGTACTCGCATCGTACAACACCCGTCGGAGTTTCGGTGGTGCATCGTGGCTAATTTTGGACCGCAGGAGAAGTCAAAACGATGGGCGTACTTTGGTCAACGCGGGGCACACTTGTACGCGAGGCGTCCGAAGGTCTACGCGGGGCATAGCCTCGCATCCAGTCTTCGTAATATACACCTCCGACTTCTAAAATTCATAACTTTTGCATACGAGCTTTGTTTTCAGTGTTCTTTATATCTACGTGTAGGCGTAACCGTGCTCTACGACTTTCGTTTAGACTTTGTCGGCTAGGTCTCGACAAATTTTAAATTTAATGGTATGAGAAGACTACATTGTTTAACGACCGTGTAAAATTTATAACTTCTACCTACGGACTCCATTTTCGTTTGTCTTTTTACCGTTAAGCTCTTATTGACGAGATCTTCGATTCTCGTTTAGGTTGTGTTGGCTAAAAAATGCTCGATCTAATATTCAAACTTTGGGCTGTGTACTCTCGATCCGAAACTTAGAAAGATCATAACTTCCTCATACGAAGTCAGATTTGGGGGTTCTTTTTATGCACGCTCTTGGTTTAACGAGCACTATGGAAAGATCATAACTTCCTCATACGAAGTCAGATTTGGAACATCCCTGTAGCCTTTTGATGGGGGTTCTACATAAGTGAGAAAGTGTATGTAATCATCATCAAGCAGTCTGCGAAAAGGGTTAATGTAACGCCCGTAGATCCGGGCTAGTCAAATTAGAGACGATAAGCATCAAAAATGACTTTTTGATGGAATATTATTTAGAAGGATTAATCTTAACCAAGTTGTATTATATGTCACAAGGTTTCCGTGCATACGAAGAACGCCAAAATCCGAGTTATAACGAAGAAGTTATGACCTGTCGAAGTTTCATGACAAAACCAACATGAACCAGCGCGACCCACCACAACATAAAGAGTGAATTTAAGGTAGATATATATCTATCCTTATTGATCTAAATGAGATTCGAAGATTTCTTTGATATTAGTCCAACGATAAAAAGACAGATGAAAACGGAGTTCATATGAAGGAGTTATGAATTTCGAACGGAGTTTTCCTGTCCCGGCCTACTAAAGATAATATATAAGTAATATACTTATAATATATTAAAAATAAATTCAAAATTAGCCAATGGAGTCTAAACGAGAGTTGTAGAACATAATCTCACATTCGCGTGGATATAAAGAACGTCGAAAACGGAGTTCGTATGCGATTGTTATGATTTTCTGAAGTTCGGGGCGCGAACCCCAAAGCAGTGTCACAGACCACAACGTGGCAAGTCTCCTGACACCTCTGGGAGTCCCCCAGATGCAACTTGAGATGACGCATGAAGTGACGAACAAGCCCACGACGTGGCAAAAGGTTCCACGACGTGGCAAGGGCCAGTTTTGCCCTATAAATAGATTTAAATGGCCAGCCGATTTTGGTTGCTCATTCTCTCATCTCTCACCCATATTACATCGATTTGCGTGCAAAGAAATACCCCCGAAACCCTGGTATCAACCCCGAGACCCGAAGCAAGTCCCGAAGCCCGAAGATCCCGAGAAGAAAAGAGTTTCCGAGTCGAAGCTCTGTTCGTGAGAAACCCGGTGTGTGAAGATATCCCGGTTTCACCGAAGAGTTCTACTTGAAGAGTCGTAGTGTTGTCCGAGCATCGTCTAATCAAGTGAGTGTATAGTCACTTTCATGTTACACATAGATATGAAGTATTTTATAAAATATGTGCTATGTGTGTGTGTGTGTGTGTATATATATATATATATATATATATATATATATATATTGTTGTTTATACGTGTGAGTGTATAGCTACATTCTTCTAACACATAAATATAAAGTATTAGCTATGAAAATACGTGCTATGTGTTATATATTATTTGTCTATTTGAAATGGGCATGGAATTGATGTTTTCTACAAGTGTTAAATGATTTAAACTGTGTAAGTATTTATATCTACAAAAATGTTGGGTAGAACAAGGGTACATGGGATAGTTGGTGACTATGGAGTTAGCGCCTACCGTTACATAAACCTTGGTGACTATGCGACTTAGTGCCTATCGAGTAAACCTTGGTGACGATGTGACTTCGTGCCTATTAAGTAAACCCTGTCGACTATGCGACTTAGTGTCTATCGAGTTAACCTTGGTGACGATGTGACTTCGTGCCTATTAAGTAAACTCTGGCGACTATGCGACTTAGTGCCTATCGAGTAAACCTTGGTGACGATGTGACTTCGTGCCTATTAAGTAAACCCTGCCGACTATGCGACTTAGTGTCTATTGAGTAAGCCTTGGTGACGATGTGACTTCGTGCCTATTATGTAAAGCCTTGGTGATGATGTGACTCTGTGCCTATTAAGTAAAGCTTTGGTGACGATGCGACTTCGTGCCTATTTGATAAACCTTGGTGACGATGTGACTTCGTGCCTATTGTATGAACCCTGGTGACTATGTGACGTAGTGCCTGTTGTATAAACCGTGGTAGCAAATAGACCTTGTGCCAATTCCTTAGGCAAATCCTTAGGAATGAATGAATGAAGGACAGTGGATTCCTAGGGTAAACCCTTGAGAAAATAAAGGAGATATGGGGATGGGTATTTGGGTTGATTGTTTGATAATTGAATATAATAAATGTATTATTGTGGGTTGAAAACCCTATATGCTCATCAGGCTCCCAAGCCTGACCCACTCAGTTTTCTTTACATTACAGGTGATGGCACAAGAGTATAAGTTGGTGGACTTGACAAGAGATTTTCGATTATAGATCAGTAGTTATAAATAAATGTCGCAAGGTTTATTTTATATTGTTTATGCTTTTGGTCAGTATCGAACATTACATCCCGAGGTTTTATTATTTAATGAAAATACATTCTCTTTGAGAAACGTTTTGATAAATTTTATCATATTTTATTTTGGGAACAAATTCTGCAACTCTCTTAATCAAAAGATTACTCTGATTTTATAAGAACAAAGCATAAACAAAACGGTCTTTTCTGGCTGTGAAATTGGGGATGTCACAGTTGGTATCAGAGCATTAGTTTAAGAGAACTAGGAATTTGTAGGAATTCTAGACTTAAACTTAGAATGCTAAGCGATGATTGTGAGATGAGTATCTACCATATTTTAGGCATGAGCACTAGTATATTTTAGGAAAGATGTCTAAAATGCTTTTTTGTGCTAAATGCTATATGTTTGTTGTATATGAAATTGTTGATTTGGATCTATGGTTTGTTGCCAACCGGATCTGGAAACCTTGTGTGTTTAGGATTCTAAGCGTTTGATACGATATTAGAACTAGCATGTAAACGTTTCGGAGTGATAAGGAGATTTATACATCTATCGTAAATAAAGCTTTCTTATCTTAAATTCTCGTCCAGTGCACCGAACGTCTGCTTGGATGTACAAAACGTTATGGTGAAGACTTGTAGAGAATTGAGTAAATGGAGGAAATGAAAGGTTTATGATAGTGAATGACACCTATCAGAAGATATCATAAGAGTGGTGTCTTGCCTTTAGTTTATGTTTGATAAAATAACAGAACGTTTAGAGGAGTATGGTACGTTTGAAGTACACCTTCGATTGGCAGGATGATGGAACGATTGGTGTAATTCTTGAAGTTTTCCCATAATCTAGAATTTCCAACACCAATCGAGTTGAAGTATGATTGATGATAGAATATACGCATGGAAGAAGTCCTAGTAGAGTCTAGGAAAATTTTTATGATTAATTGGACACATTCGTATGTGTTAAATTGTTTGGTGCTTTTAGGACTTGGGGATTACGAGACAATACTTGGGACGAGTATGAGTAGGTGTGAATGGTAGTAGAGATCTATACTACCTGAAGCACATGACTCACGCTTGGATCAGGGAAAGTCACAAGGTTACCAAGAAGCTTGTAATTGAGTGCGTTTTTATTCAAGTATGTCATTACCATTGTTTCGGTAATGACTAGCAAGATGGTTGTTATTCCGACCCTAGTGGTCATATCAAATTGAGTCCGACTATGATGAGAGGTCGTTAGAACACGACCCATCGGTCTGTTACAATAGATAAATAAAAGAATTTATCCTAAGAAGAAGAAGGAGTCCACAATAAGGACTTATTTGGTAACTTGAAGGTTACGATTGAAAGTACAACATAGTACGATAAGCAGATGCAAGATTGGGCATCTTCTGCGGTCAAGAAAGCCATAGAGTTAAATACTCTTTCGAGGAAACATAGAAGTTACGGTTATTACCTAGGATGAAGAAATAACGTGTGGAATCATTATGCAAGTCCTATTTCGTTGATGATTCCGGGACATAATCATCCTAAAAGGGAGATAATTGTAACGCCCGTAGATCCGGGCTAGTCAAATTAGAGACGATAAGCATCAAAAATGAATTTTTGATGGAAGATTATTTAGAAGGATTAATCTTAACCAAGTTTTAGTATATGTCACAAGGTTTCCGTGCATATAAAAAACGACAAAATCCGAGTTATAACGAAGAAGTTATGACCTGTCGAAGTTTCGCGACAGAACCGACATGACCCAACGCAACCTAGCACAACGTAAATAGTGAATTTAAGGTAGATAGATATCTATCCTTAGTGATCTAAATAAGATTCGAAGATTTCTTCGATAGTAGTCCAACGATAAAAAGACAGACGAAAACAGAGTTCATATAAAGGAGTTATGAATTTCGAACGGAGTTTTCCTGTCCCGGCCTACTAAAGATAATATATAAGTAATATACTTATAATATATTAAAAATAAAGTCAAAATTAGCCAATGGAGTCTAAAAAAGAGTTGTAGAGCATAATCTCACCTTCGCGTGGATATAAAGAACGTCGAAAACGGAGTTCGTATGCGATTGTTATGATTTTCTGAAGTTCGGGGCGCGAACCCCAAAGCAGTGTCACAGACCACAACGTGGCAAGTCTCCTGACACCTCTGGGAGTCCCCCAGATGCAACTTGAGATGACGCATGAAGTGACGAACAAGCCCACGACGTGGCAAGGGCCAGTTTTGCGCTATAAATAGATTTGAATGGCCAGCCGAGTTTGGTTGCTCATTCTCTCATCTCTCACCCATATTACATCAATTTGCGTGCAAAGAAATACCCCCGAAACCCAGGTATCAACCCCGAGAACCGAACCAAGTCCCGAATCCTGAAGATCCCGAGAAGAAAAGAGTTTCTGAGCCGAAGCTCTATCCGTGAGAAACCCGGTGTGTGAAGATATCCCGGTTTCACCGAAGAGTTCTACTTGAAGAGTCGTAGTGTTGTCCGAGCATCGTCTAATCAAGTGAGTGTATAGTCACTTTCGTCTTACACATAGATATGAAGTATTTTATAAAATATGTGCTATGTATATATATATATATATATATATATATATATATATATATATATATATATATATATATATATATTGTTGTTTATACGTGTGAGTGTATAGCTACATTCTTCTAACACATAAATATAAAGTATTAGCTATGAAATACGTGCTATGTGTTATATATTATTTGTCTATTTGAAATGGGCATGGAATTGATGTTTTATACAAGTGTTAAATGATTTAAACTGTGTAAGTATTTATATCTACAAAAATATTGGGTAGAACAAGGGTAGATGGTATAGTTGGTGACTATGGAGTTAGCGCCTACCGTTAGATAAACCTTGGTGACTATGCGACTTAGTGGCTATCGAATAAACCTTGGTGACAATGTGACTTCGTGCCTATTATGTAAACCCTGTCGACTATGCGACTTAGTGTCTATCGAGTTAACCTTGGTGACGATGTGACTTTGTGCCTATTAAGTAAACCCTGGCGACTATGCGACTTAGTACCTATCGAGTAAACCTTGGTGACGATGTGACTTCGTGCCTATTAAGTAAACCCTGTCGACTATGCGACTTAGTGCCTATTGAGTAAGCCTTGGTGACAATGTGACTTCGTGCCTATTAAGTAAAGCCTTGGTGACAATGTGACTTCGTGCCTATTAAGTAAAGCTTTGGTGACGATGCGACTTCGTGCCTATTTGATAAACCTTGGTGATGATGTGACTTCGTGCCTATTGTATGAACCCTGGTGACTATGTGACGTAGTGCCTGTTGTATAAACCATGGTAGCAAATAGACCTTGTGCCACTTCCTTAGGTAAATCCTTAGGAATGATTGAATGAAGGATAGTGGATTCCTAGTGTAAACCCTTGAGAAAATAAAGGAGATATGGGGATGCGTATTTGGGTTGATTGTTTGATAATTGAATATAATAAATGTATTATTGTGGGTTGAAAACCCTATATGCTCACCAGGCTCCCAAGCCTGACCCACTCAGTTTTCTTTACATTACAGGTGATAGCACAAGAGTATAAGTTGGTGGACTTGACGAGAGATTTTCGATTATAGATCAGTAGTTATAAATAAATGTTGTAAGGTTTATTTTATATTGTTTATGCTTTTGGTCTGTATCACACATGACATCCCGAGGTTTTATTATTTAATGAAAATACATTCTCTTTGAGAAACGTTTTGATAAATTTTATCATATTTTATTTTGGGAACAAATTCCGCAACTCTTTTAATCAAAAGATTACTCTGATTTTATACGAACAAAGCATAAACAAAACGGTCTTTTCTGGCCGTGAAATTGGGGATGTCACAATTAACCTAATAATTGATGAAAGATTCATCCATGGTTGTGTCAATGCCATGGTCTCTCCAAATTTATTCCGCTAATTTTGCAACTCTCCAATCCTTCTTCCTTTCTACTGTAGTGCCTGTTGTATAAACCATGGTAACAAATAGACCTTGTGCCACTTCCTTAGGTAAATCCTTAGGAATGAATGAATGAAGGATAGTGGATTCCTAGGGTAAACCCTTGAGAAAATAAAGGAGATATGGGGATGGGTATTTGGGTTGATTGTTTGATAATTGAATATAATAAATTTATTATTGTGGGTTGAAAACCCTATATGCTCACTAGGCTCCCAAGCCTGACCCACTCAGTTTTCTTTACATTACAGGTGATAGCACAAGAGTATAAGTTGGTGGACTTGACGAGAGATTTTCGATTATAGATCAGTAGTTATAAATAAATGTCGTAAGGTTTATTTTATATTGTTTATGCTTTTGGTCTGTATCGAACATGACATCCCGAGGTTTTATTATTTAATGAAAATACATTCTCTTTGAGAAACGTTTTGATAAATTTTATCATATTTTATTTTGGGAACAAATTCCGCAACTCTTTTAATCAAAAGATTACTCTGATTTTATAAGAACAAAGCATAAACATAACGGTCTTTTCTGGCTATGAAATTGGGGATGTCAGAATTAACCTAATAATTGATTAAAGATTCATCCATGGTTGTGTCAAAGCCATGGTCTCTCCAAATCTATTCCGCTAATTTTGCAACTCTCCAATCCTTCTTCCTTACTACTGTAGCAGGAGAGTCATCTGAATGTTCTAAGGACATTATAGGCCCAAGGTTTTTGAAATGTTGAGGAGTTTCTTGATGTGAAGGAGACTAATGTTGATCTTGAGTTTGCACCGAGGGATCTTGTTGTTGTGGAGGAGATTGATGAGTTTGCATTGGAGTTGATGTCATAGGAGATGGTTACGGTGAAGATTATGGAGTTGGAGTTTGAACAAACTGTGATCACTTCCCCTTTTTGAGGAATCAGACACTTATTGATCCTCAAACCACTGCTTCTGTCCGTTAATTTTGGAGAATGTTTCGGTGAACTGTTGTTTGATCAACTCGGAGACTTGGAGATTGTTGGGGATTTCTGTGTTGAACAAGAGTTGGTGGATTTGCTTAGTAAGCTTGAGAATTTCATTAACATGAGATAGAGTAAAGATAGAGTATCTTATATTGTTGATGGTGGATTAGACGACCGCCATAGTTGACTCGTAAGCATTGTGAGTCTCTTGAACCAGGTTCTTAGAGTGAGCAACTTGACTTGAAAGGTAAACTTGATTTCTTCTTTGAGTGTTGTTACCTCTTTGATAAGGTTTTCAGTAGTGGATAAAAATTGGTTGTGATCTGCAGTGCGACTATTATCACGGGCTCAAATACCCATTTCAATTTTGAGAATGATGCGCTCTGCAGCTAGATGTTCCCTAGTTTCAAGATTTTCAACCCTTTCAACTAACGACTGCGGGATAGGGAGGTCAGTGTTTTGAGTTTGGTTAGAGGTGACTGTGGACAAAATTTGGTCGACTTTGGATTGTAGAGAAAGAAATTCTTTTCTTGTAATTGCCAGCTTTTTCTTCTTCTTCATTTCCTTAGGCTTTGAAGTGGAGTGTTGGGATCCACTTGATTCTTCTTCTTTGTCAAAAATCATCAAGAACTCATCTGAATTCACAGGCTATTCAACTTCATTAACATCCAGATCATCAAATCCAAACATCGGACTTGAGCTGACCTCAATTGTCATACCATCATCGTTAGAGTCTTGATCTTCAGTAGTTGGGGGAGGCTGAGATGGACCAGCACCATCTTGAAGATTCTAAGCTTATTGCACCATGGCGTCCATTTTTTATGTCCATTCTTGAATCTACAAGATATCATAAACAGTTTTTTACGTTGTTGAATGTATCAACCCAGTACTTAACTACGGTTTGAATATCTTTTTCCCGTTGCTGAAGTCGTTGAGTTTGCTGAGCCTTGCGTGCCTGAAAATCCCTATACATATTTCCTTATTTCGGATTCAGTACTTGGTTGGTACTGAGTCTAGGAATCATCAGAACGATATCTATCAAATCCTTTGGTTCGCACCGAGGTGTCCCCCGGGTTTGTGGATACTGGCACACTGGTGCTCACCACGCCTAAACCACTTATATGTAATGGTGGTGGAGTAGGTTTTCCCAAGCATCCTTGGTCTCCTTGACCTGAATTCAAGTTTGTTCTCAGCTCAGTTTGGCAAGACTT
This sequence comes from Lactuca saligna, assembly GCF_052625555.1. Classification (NCBI taxonomy): domain Eukaryota; kingdom Viridiplantae; phylum Streptophyta; class Magnoliopsida; order Asterales; family Asteraceae; genus Lactuca; species Lactuca saligna. The sequence continues at coordinate 283,815,353 of NC_136421.1, read as the reverse complement.
GAAGAAGTACCCTACAGTGGGTCATGTGTTTGCAGTGTTTGGGTTACATAAAGAAGGATGGAGTGCAACTCCTCAGGCTCAAATACGTGTAAGTGTACTACCTTGGAGACCTTAGGGAGACTTGTACCAATGGGATCCTCTTGGGATCCAACTGGGGGTGTGTCTCCATGTTGTAATGAAATAGATACACTTTCTATATCATAGTAGTGAGATAGGGTAGAAACGAATAAGAATGCGGGGGGTCCAAGGACTACTGAAGTCCGTAGAGAGACTGCGGTATGAGTCCAATCACGCATTTGGCTATGAATAGGGGTAAGTTTGAGCTTTTTGCATCTGAAAACATCATCGGAGTCCTGATAAGAGTCTTCTACAACATTAACAAGTATGTATTGAGTTTTGGAGGGGGGGGGAGGAGCTTCATATGAAGACTCAATGGTTATGGACTTGCGTTTCTTTGAGGACGTTTCTCCCTTTTTGACAATGTTACGGGGAGCTTTCTTGGAGGATACAACTTTCTTGATGCATTTGAGTTTTGGTTGACTAGACTGTTCTTCGGTATGAGGGACTGAAGTTGAGATAGGAATTGCGATACTAGAAGGACGTAGGGTTTTGCTAGGGGCTAGGATAGACTGACTAGGATTAGGAGGGGAAGAATGGTATGGGTCAATACCATCCATAGCCTCAATCTGATCTGTGACTTCATGAGAATTGAGTCTGATAGATTCCAAAATGTATCCAGGTAATCTCCTAAGGGGTCCAAAAACATATTGATCTTTAGAGGCAACGTACCTTTTAAGATCACGAGTGGAAAATAGGCTTGAATCATCTCCCATGTCGAGACTGGCTTTCTTGTGAAGATTAAGGATCTAGAATGACCAAAAATGAGCAGATAGCTCGATTGCACCTTCTTTAGGAGCCTCTTTGGATATATATTGAATAAAGTGATCCCAAAGTATTTGACCATAGTTGACCGAATTCCCAATAAATATACTCCAAACCAGTTCCATAAGCTTGAAACCCATGTTATCGGTACCACCTATTTGTTGAGTTATGAGCATTCTAACACTCCTAAGTGTACATGCAACCCTAAATACCTTGGATCTATGTTTTCTCTATTATACATGCAAATATGAACATCCAAGGTATTATCCTAATCTAGCATACAAAATAATGGATATAACAAGATAGAATACATACCTCTTTGATAGTGCTTGTCTTCATGAAGCTTGAGTGCTTAGTGCCTCAAGTGTGACACCTCAAATGGTTCACACAACACCAAATACACTTGGAATAACTTGAGAGAAACTAGAACACTTCATGAAATCGGTTAGCCCTCTCTAGAATAATCTAGTCACCGATTTTGGGAAGAATAATATCTTTATATAGTGTTACAATTAGGGTAAACCCTAATTGTCATGACTTTCCATTTCCTTGGATCCATGGGTTCAAATACACCATGGAGCATCCATGGAGCATCATATGGGTTTTGGCCCAACTAGATAATCCATGGAGCATTAGCCCACTATATAAGTTATGGATGATTTACACAATCAACCCATATATTTAATTAGTCTTCTTTTGATCACTTAATTAATCCTAGATTAATTCTTGATCAATACTAATTAAATAATCTTATTATTCTTATTATTAATATACTAGAGCTTATAATATATTAATAACCATTAGTGTCTTATTTCTCTCATTATAGTCTACCCAAGTGCATGATGCCATGCAACCCAAATGGACCATGCCGGGTCGGGTCAGGTCTTACCAATTATAGTTATGGACTTAGACATTAATCCAACAGTCTCCCACTTGGATAAGTCTAAAACTATTATTGCGTATGACTTCAGGAACCAACCGGCAATCGTAGCTCTCAAAAGCTTCTGTCGAACTCTGACCTTGTAGATGAACTCTGATCTTTGTCAACGACTTGTCCATTAGATAAGGGATCATATATTCCTCCATTCTAGATATCATATGGACTGAGACATGGATTATAATCATTCTCTCTGTCCATTAATTGTTTCCCGATTTCCGATTTATGACGACTGACTATTTGAACAAATCAAATCAGTCCTGGCCCGGCCGAGCACTTCCATTTGTCATCATCAAATCATCGAGGGGCCCACAGATATCGCTTTCATCCCGAAGGTAAAAGGAATGGATAAACTTCGACTCATTTGGCTTGTTCTACTACTTGTTGAATCATACATAAAGACACGTTTTATAGCACCGAGTTACCAAATGCAGTTTCGTGCAATTAATGTACAACCAACTCATAGTAACAACTCATATCTCTAGGTTTGAAGAATATAAGATATTATCGTCTCATGATCACTCGTGATAAAATCCATGAAGTGATTCCAATGAGCGCGGGTTGAATCCAATACTCAGAACTTATGAGCACTCATGAGTGTTGTAGCCCTTTGTCCAACAACTTAGACCTCTACAAGCCAACTCATGACAGTCTTAATTCATATCTACTTCCAACATATGACCGACTGTGGATGGTTTGAATAACTTAGTCATTCCGGAAGAACAACCTAGTTTATTCGGGAAGTCAAAACATGCAAAGTGAAACACAATAATAATTGAATCCAATATGGTCTCAGAACTTATGAATATAAATAAAACTCCTTTTATTTATCACCATATGATTACACATTATTCATTGTATATTGTTTCAGCTATCAACATTATTCTTGAATTTAAAACAATAGTTGTCCCATGCTCCAAGCATGCACACTATGTTTTCTAAACAATAGTCATGCCATACACCAAGTATGCATAATATGTTTGTCTATGATCTTTATTTTGTGAACTAGATCAAATGAACATAACTTCAATGATTCTCTTTTCACACTCCCAAATCCTTACTGCAAATGCAAGAATTCCAAATTCATGTCATTTACTGAAATCTGTTAGATTCTAAACTTATATGCATCGATCCTCTTGTAATGATTATGCACAAAGTCAGAAAGACTTAACGACAATCATTACAGAGCATTCCAAAGGAGATCAAATCCTTGGAACCATCCTTCTTGCATTAAGTTTCCTTAATCTTAAACAGATTGACAATTCTAACTTTGAAACATTTCCAGATTCCATTTCGACTATCACTTCTGAACAAGAGTTGCCTCCTTACAGATTATGTCAATATGGTCCTTCCAGAATTATCACTATACTTCCAATTGTCCTTGAGAAACCAGTCTTTGGTAAACCTTAGATTGTCCTCGACAATTGTTTAATCCTTTTTAGTCATATCCAGTTCTAAACCTTTTCCATTCTTAATGCCCCAGGCATTTGGAAAATTTTAGAAAGGATGAATATAGCACATGTAGTCGGTCCTATATCCGAAGTATATGGGACACGATTCATGATGTCTCACATAAAGACTAAACCAGTCTTTTGCTATAACATTTCCATTTCAATTTGCCAAGTTCTCATAATTCAGATTATGAAAAGGGATGCCGTAATCATAATCGAATTTAAGAACGCAAATAATGGACCCATATACAGAATTTCCTTATGTTGAGCCATTCCAACATGAAATTCGTATATATTCTTGACTAAATGATTAAAACCTCACGATCTAAGCTTATAGATTTGAGATGAAGTATAATTTCCTCTCCCTTAATTATAGTAAAACAACTTTTTCCCAATTGAAACCTTTTGTTTTCTATAATTAACATTGCTAGCTTGCAATACTTATCGTAATTATCATGCTCCCACTAACATGATGATTATTAGCATAACACTTATGCTCCCACTAGCTTTGACATGTACTCAGAAATCAGCTGGACTTCTAGAAATCAATACTTTATTGACTTTCTTACCAAGGTTCAGATTTCTGATACTGGATTGTTTTGATAGAACTTTATCAAAAACATACACCTTCCCTTAGATAGCTTATGGGTGTGTCAAAACAATTTTAAGAACTATGAAAAGGGATGCCGTAATCATAGTATTGATCATTTTGACCTTTGCCATTTCTCACAAGTCCAAGTTAGTGTGCCGGTAAACCACACACGCTCCACTAACGACTTTGAGATCACAATTGCTATCTAGCTAAAATCTACTTAGTGGAAGTGTTTCCTCACCATCATTTTCATGAATCGGAGAGAAACCTTATGACACTTAGATTTAATGGTGTATGAGTTCTTATCCATGTGAATTGTCATAACCATAGTCACAAGACAAGGATAATGACAAATCCAAACTCATATGGACTGAACTCAATCTTAATTTCTTGCCACCTGGCAGCTCAAGGGCCTACCATTGCTTCCAAGTTGTTGTGCAACACATTGAGAACTCTAAGAACTCATATGCAAATCCAACTTTAACTAGAATGGACACAGAATATGTCAACACGATAGGTTATAAACCTCAAGTCGTGTGCTAGTGAAGAACTTCAGGTTTCATTCTTGACTAGTTCTTGAGAATTCCAAGACCTTTAAGACTCCTACTGTCCTCTTGACCTATAAGACTTCCTTGTCAAACATCCAAGAGATAGTGTGGATTCTAATCAAGACAAACACTTCACATAATTGGCCTTAGTTGGTCTTTGTTTTATCCAAAACATCACAACTTACCAATTTCAAATGTACAAGAGTAGAAAACTTTTACTCTTACATTTGACAAGTGTTTTCAACCTTCTTTGAGACATGTCACTCATGTTATAATCTTAGAGTATAACTCTAAAAATTGTTGTGGAACGAAGTATGATTCATCTTCTTGATTTAACCATTTCAACAATTCCAAGATCCCTTCTTCTTAGTCATAAAAATGCACTAAGACTTCCTTAGAGAACTAATTTTGATATGGTTTCTTAATCATTAAGATGATCACAAAAACGATACTAAAGTACTCTCCCATCTTTTCAGATTTGAGAAACTTTTATCCTTCTACCTAATTTGATTCTTCTTATTCGCTCTGCCTTACATTGGAACCTTTTCCAATGTCTCAGAGTTACACTTAAGCTTGTAAGTATAATCATATTTACTGAGCTTTAGTAAACTATGACGAATAGCCTTACATCTTTTGTGGTGGACTTAATCAGTGCACATGACTATGTACTCGATCCCTTAGTCCATTACTTGACTCACACATCCATGTGAATAAGTAATTAGTATTAATTTTCCAATACTTGAAAGTTCTCATTCATCATGCTATAGAATCTGCATGATTCCAAGTCCCGGTCCAATTGAGACTTTGGATGATGAGAATCTTTCCTTGTTTGGTAAATTTAGACATTACCACAAATGAAAGAATCAATTTCATATTTCCACTCTTGCTATTAATGGAATCGTATAAGCAACAATTTTTCCTCAAATGCCATTGTAAGGATATTTTAAAATAAATAAAATCAAAATTTTCTTTTTATTTTAAAACTATGCGGAAAAACTTATCCTTACAATCCATACGAAAACTTGTTGTTATCTATTCCTTAGCAATATCTCATAACTCCTAAGAAGTAGCTCAAGAATCCGATCTTCAAACTACGCGATAGAAATCCATCTATGCGATCAGATTCAGCATATTCTTTCTTTAAGTTCCTTTACTTTTTCTTTGATTCTTAAAACATTACCATGTGACCCAGTCACAACATGTATCAGGAATCTCAGAATAGAAACTTAACAGAGTTAGATTTGTGGACTTTTACCTAAAGTAGAGTCAATCTTATTGACTTTAACATCCTTAGGTAAATTAGGCAGCTTCGCAACTAATGACCCTTACTTTGGCAATATAAACATATGGACCCTTTGATAATGGTACACAGGACTATTACAGACTTAGCTTTTTCTCTTTACCATTTGTTCAACTGAGTTGACTATGGCCGATCCCTTTCCATTGGGAAGAGAATGCTTTTTCTGTATTTCCAGTGTCACCATTGTCAATGTCCATAAAGTTTCAGGAAGTTGATCTTAACAATAGATAAGATCATTAAGGGTCTTGTCATAGTCTATTTCATAGGTGTCCCAAAGGAACTCACTATGTGACTTAGAAAGTGATTGAACCACCAACTTTCTAAAGACATTGACACCCAACTCTCCCGACTTGTCAATATGTGACTACATCTCCAAGATGTGATCACACCTAGACCTTGTCTTGCCAATAGGGTTCGAGTGACCTTAAATTTTTCAAGAACTTGTGGGTTAGGGAGAATAATTGGAGGAGGAGAAAGAAGTATGATATCCATGGGACATCATCTTCATTTAGGAAAGCTTGTTTCAAGAGATTTGGGAAGATCATAAATGTCTAATCCAGACATGTTATGGGAGATATTCAAGATAGTTGATCTTTGAGTCCTTAATATGACACCCAATATGAAAATATTAAGGCTAGGACCCAACAAACTATTTTATAACTTAGAAGAGGTATGCCGTAATCCAAGCTATAAAACAATTTGAAGGTAGGTGAATGACGATTCACCAATTTCCACCAAGATAAACGAAATGTATTATTAGGTTTTAATTGGTTTTGAAACTCCTAGATCTTTTGAGATTCATTGAACTGTTCAATGGCATGTTTCAATCTCGAGTGTGCCCTTCAGGTTTTGTGACTGGGATGTCGAGGATCACAAAACAAGGTGTGAAGTAACCATGCAAATTACTGGGTACCCTTAAGTGTTTATCCCTCAATCGATGTGCCGGTTAACCACACACGCTCCATCGATACTATGATAAACATTAAGTTACCCTTTGCCTACCTTGTTAAATACGAGTTAGTGTGCCGGTTAACCACACACGCTCCACTAACCGACTTAAACAAAGTGCAAAGTGTAATTTCATGGATTAGCACCTTATTCACATTTTCCTAAGTAACTAAGATTGGGAATTATTAAGAGTTTAGTTACTTAGTATTTATCATTAATACTTTTAATGAAGGGAGAATTATAGTCATGTTAAACCCGTTCGGCTAACGACCCTCCACCAGTCAAGCAAGCGGTGGGTGAGAGTGAACACCCATTAAGTTGTCATTTTATAGGCAACAACCTTATACCCACCTTATAGACCGGCTTCGTGAATGAGGCGTACTAGCGGTAAGACCGACTTTACTCTTATACATATAAATATTATTAACTTATAATATTATAAAGTATAAGGGTTGAATTTTAACTTTTAAAATTCTAAGGGCTAACTTGGAATTAAAGTATTCATAAGAGAAAACTTTACAAATTCCAAAACTTGAGGGAAAGTTTTGAAACTATTCAAAACTAATTAATTCCATAACTTATGTATTTAAAGTAGTTTTAATCCAAAAACTCTTCAAGTTCCATAACTTGTGTACAAATTATGGAAGACTTTAAACTAATAAAGAATTAATCTTTTTCTTTATTTTATAACTTATGGAATTAATTAAGGTTACATATTTTATTTATTTATTTATTAATGAAGTGACTCTTGAACCTCCATAACTTAAGGACAAGACTCTTCATCTTTTTGTAACCTTTGCCAACTTTATGAGTTTTATGAGTCTTTAATGTGACTCTTCATGTAACTTAAGGATAAGTTACACAAACACATTTTATACTCAACTCTTAGATTAATTTGGATTGAAAACAACTTTTTCACTCAACTTTTCTATTAATCTAAGCAACTCATAAGAACAAGATAATTCAAATCAAACTTTTTCATGTAATTAGTCTAACCTTTAAACTAATACAAAAACATGAATCTATTGACAATTATCTTGAAAATGGATTAGCATGAACATTACCACATTTAAAAACAAGTTTATAAGTTCAAAACAACTTAGGGTAATGTTCCTAGTCCATTTCTAGCCAAAAACCTCGAAGATATGCTGTCTAGGGTCCAACTCGTCGAGTGCATGAACACAACTCGGCGAGTTGGATGCATTTTGCCTTGGACTCGTCGAGTCCCTTCATGGACTCGGCGAGTCAGCTGGGCTGACAGCATCAAAACTCGATTTTTCAGCTTCTATTGCAGGTATAACAAGAAAACAAGCCTAGGCTCTGATACCACTGTTGAGTTATGAGCATTCTAACACTCCTAAGTGTACATGCAACCCTAAATACCTTGGATCTATGTTTTCTCTATTATACATGCAAATATGAACATCCAAGGTATTATCCTAATCTAGCATACAAAATAATGGATATAACAAGATAGAATACATACCTCTTTGATAGTGCTTGTCTTCATGAAGCTTGAGTGCTTAGTGCCTCAAGTGTGACACCTCAAATGGTTCACACAACACCAAATACACTTGGAATAACTTGAGAGAAACTAGAACACTTCATGAAATCGGTTAGCCCTCTCTAGAATAATCTAGTCACCGATTTTGGGAAGAATAATATCTTTATATAGTGTTACAATTAGGGTAAACCCTAATTGTCATGACTTTCCATTTCCTTGGATCCATGGGTTCAAATACACCATGGAGCATCCATGGAGCATCATATGGGTTTTGGCCCAACTAGATAATCCATGGAGCATTAGCCCACTATATAAGTTATGGATGATTTACACAATCAACCCATATATTTAATTAGTCTTCTTTTGATCACTTAATTAATCCTAGATTAATTCTTGATCAATACTAATTAAATAATCTTATTATTCTTATTATTAATATACTAGAGCTTATAATATATTAATAACCATTAGTGTCTTATTTCTCTCATTATAGTCTACCCAAGTGCATGATGCCATGCAACCCAAATGGACCATGCTGGGTCGGGTCAGGTCTTACCAATTATAGTTATGGACTTAGACATTAATCCAACACTATTCTTCCTGAAAGGCTTCTGGTGATGTAGTGGCACACAAACTGCCGCACCGCCGGGAGCTGGTTGTTCTTGAATTCTCCCATCCCTCTCAACTAATTATGATAACCCATCTGATACAGGGTTGAGATCACATTGTTGGGGCTTGGAGAGAAGAACTTGGTAGTGGACATGACCCTTAGATTGATTGCTTCCATAAATTTAGCTTTGGTTAAAATGACAAGAGAGTCATCCACCATATTGAGATAAACCTCTTGAAGGTTGTGAGATGGCCGGAAAGCACTGAATGCACACTTGAATAGAGTTGGAAATGGAACAACCTTAGTGAAGGCGTTGAATGGTCTAAAAAATGGATGTTTTGAGAGAAACTAGATCATTATCCTGACAACATCATTGTATGAGGGATGATCAGCAAATATGGCTCTGAACAGTCCCTCTGGAAGTGTCCCATGACGCCACATAAATGGCATATCCGAGAGGTTTGGACATTGGTGGTTGAAGCGATGTGTCGGATCAGGGCATTGCAGTAACGGATGATGGGTCCCTTTTTGTTGCAGTTTAAGCACTGCATTTCCCAACAAAGTCCATGGTGGTGATAATTGCATTTGATGCATTTTGGGAGTTTTCCAGCATATTGCATGGCTGGGTTAGGGACAATTTGGATACCCGAAGGGATGGTAGTAGGAGGTACAGATGTCGTAGCTGTGAAGATCGTTACCGGTGGTTGTTTCTTGTTCGCTCCTCGAAGCGATTTGTCCTTCTTTTTAGCCCAAAACTTCCGTTTTTTACTCTTGATCTTGGAACTCGGAGCATCATGGTAGTTTGTTGCTCGTTGAGGTAATTGATTGTGACCTGGATTGGAACTGTTGTCAACAATCCTGCTAACATTCGCGTTGTTAGCGCTAAGGTGGTTCAGAATAGCTGACATGGCAACCGAGACTACAGCTTGAAAGGTAGCTGCATCAATCTGAAGAGTTGGTGTTTGGTTGATGGGTTGATCGTTTTTCTTTGGCGACATGATTCTGTTTCACGGAAAGAAAAATAAATTTGTGAGCCAGCATGGTTGAACCTAGATGTAGTTCGACTGTTTATGTAAAGAATAAGAGTATATTCTTGAATGTTTGACCTACATCCCTATGATGCAGTCCTAGCACGGATTGGAAGTATGTTCGCGAAGGTTTGACCTACATCCCCATGATGCATTCCTAGTACTGAGTGGAAGTGAGTTCGTAAAATGATCTCAAGACATTTTTCGTTCAAGCCGAGGTATTGTTGGTTGGTGAATAACATGATCCAACCACTAAAGAGACTTGGAAATGTCTCCGGAGCTAAATTGCTATAGTCCAATGACTTGACTAAAGCATGTTTCAGGCATACTCACATGAAAGTATGATGAGAGTATTTGAATAAAGAAAATGACACAGAAGTTAGCTGACTGTCAATATCTTTGATATTCATGACGTAAAAGTTCGGGAAAATGACCTTGTAACAGGTCTTACATCATATCCAGAAAAGATAGTCCTTGACAGCATAAAGACCTAACCAAAATTACTTACATTACAAGATAGTTTCATAGAAAATGCCACGTCGGGCATAAACAGAAACAAAAATGATCCCTCTTAACAAGGAAAATAAGGTAAAGCATCTACTACTGGCGACGGTCATCCCCCTGGTGAACTCTCAGTTCAGCCAGTTGACGTTCAACATCAAGTAGGTGTCTTTCGTACACCTTCTGGCGTACTCGGAGTTCTATGACTTCGGCTCGTGATTCAGCCAGTGCTTGAAGCAGGGCTTCGTGTTCTCTCTCAGATCTCTCACGAGCATGTTCAAGGATGTTGGTGCGAAGGATATGCATCCCTCCATTGGTGTCTACTTCTGCGATACGACGTAGAGCTGTCCTGCCCTGAATTTCGTTTCGAGCAACTCTACGGATCAGGATTGGTAGAATTCTGTCTGCTGTGTTCCCTTCATTTACATTGTAGAAGCTTCGGTCTCCATTAAATGGCATAGGTTGATCTTGATCTTCGCTCCATGCTTCCAAACATTCGACCCATAGAGGCGTCGGGCCATGAAAAGCTAGATGAGGGTCAGGATTTGGAATGGGAGCTACCGAGGGTAGGTTCTCAACCTTGGGTTCGGAGTTAGCACCATCCGAAAGGTCTTCATATTGGTGATCATTCACAGGGATAGGATGATCATTCTCTAGTTCTTCTCCAAACCATCCAGTAATGACTTCATTCGGAAGGTACTGGTTGCCGTGGGGATGGAGTCCAGGCATGTTATCTACGCGAGAATTGGGGTAAGAAGATAATTATTAGACGAACTATCTAGATAATTATTTAGAAAATCTTCATTAGTTACATCACTATTTGTGAAGTGCATACCAGTTATACGTAATCGAAACAGGATATGACTTCGAATAAGTGACCTTAACTCCAAATTTATAAAGAGTAGGGGTAAAGCAAAATTTTCACAGATTCTAAGTCTATAATATCCTAGTTACATATAACTTTAGTGTATCCACTTAGCAACTATCAACTTATTAATGAAGATCCCTTTTAGTTCTCAAGTATAAAGTACTTATAGTAACACCAAATACACCTATAGTATTTTAAGTTTAATGGTATGTTCTACTGTTCTCATTGTGGTATTGTTGGTAAGATTTTAGACTTGTTGCAACCACACAACTACACTTAGGCACATACTAGTCAACCCTCGGATAATATAGGTGATCAGACTATATCGTCCCAATTTTAACTATATGTCTCTAAGTCCACCTATGTTGCCCAACAATCGTAATTCTTTTGTATTGTCCTAGTGACACTGATTTTAGTATGAATGCAGGCACGTATACTTAATTAAATAATTTACTATTTAAAGTATAAACTCTTGGTCAGAGTATTTTTAATCCCGCTTGTGTTTATAGTTCGTATATCTTTTATGGGTTGATACACTCAGTTCACTATAAACAGTGCTCTGATACCAATCTATCACACCCCAAAACCATGAATGGCGGAAACGTTCCGGGGTGGAGGACGTCATGTATAGTATCACAATAGTGTAAAGTAGTAAACAAGCGACAACATCATCCATTGCATTATAAGTAAAGTTTTAAAACATGTTTCCTTTCATAATATAAGACAACATAACAAATAATCAAAATAAAATAGGAGTCTTTATTTCTCCGTCTTCACAAAACCTGGTCGTCGTACCTATCTATTTGTGACATGAGAATACAAGTTATTTTGAAAGCGAGTATCAACCAAAAAGCTGGTGAATTCATAAGTATTTAAGTGTCATTGCCTTGTTTTGGAAAGCTGTTATGAATGTCATGTAAATCTTTGAATGAAACAGTTGATATAAGTATGAAAACCTTAGAAAATCCCATATTTCTTATCAGTATGAAATGTAGTCTTCTACCAAGACCCGAATGTTTTGCTATAACAATGATAGTTTTTCCTTCTTTTTGACTATTACTAACAGTACTTAGTCTAACTCATCGGTTACATAAATTTATCACGAAATTAAGTAATATGAAAAATATAATCATGTAAGTGTTGTCCTTTTGTATTAGGATCAACACGACATCGCGACTAGCGAAATGTATAACCTTTGAACATCCGTAGATTGTTCATTTTCCTCTGTAGCTGCAGCAGGTTTAAGGAATGGTTAGTCCCGTAAAGGTACTCCTAATATAAGTATTAACCGTAGGCATCCGTAGATGGTCATTTACATCTGTAGTGAACAGTAGGATAAAGGAATGGTTAGTCCCATAAAGGTACCCCTAATATAAGTAATAACCGTAGACATCCATAGATGTTCATCAACCACTGTTGCTAACAGGTGGTTTCCGGAATGGTTAGTCCCGTCTAGACATCCCGTTGAACTGGGATAGGCAGGAAAATTTACACATAATGTACTAGTAATTCATCCTAGTAAATCTAGGTACAAATATCCATGTAAGTACATACAAATAAATGTATATATGTAATTGTATTCATGTAAGCGTATCTATGTAGACGTATTCATGTAACATGTAATGTATCGTATAAACTAATGAATGAACTGACTCTAGTGTAATTCCTTGTAATAGGAATAATATTTTGTATCTCCTAACTATCCCTATAATAGTTAACTGGAAGGTAATTAATTGTCCAAGCAGGTTTATACACCCTTGCTACCCAAGAGTGTGGGAAACTGAATGAAGGCTGAAAACTATAACATCAATACATATATAAGAACATAAGTGCATAGTTATAGTTTTGTTCAAGAAGGTAAAAATGGTTTTGTAAGACATCTAAGAGTTTTGAACAATAATTAACAATGACTTGATGTCATTTTAATAAACATTTCAAACGTAATACTTTTGCTACCAAGGTATTTTTAAGATAGAAAACCATTTCATGCATCACATTTTGAAGTATGTGAAATCTGCTGGATGAAAACACAGTTATAAATACATATGAGTGATTTAATAAAATGTTTTTTTCTACTTGTATCCCCCCCCCCATTAAAGCATTTAAAATCATTTAAAACATTGATTAAGGGGTATGAACTCACCTGTTGTGAGTGGTACGGATGAACTGAAGAGGTAGGATGGCTAGGTGTCAAGTGAAGTCTTGAACACACTCTATGATCCTAGTTAACATATAATATCACATATATGTATACCATTAGTCTTTAAACAACTAATAAACAAAGTTAAGATACTCTAGAACATGCTAAACACCCTATACAAGTGTTTTAAGTCTCAAGGCTATTGGGTTTTAGGGTTCAAGGGAACCCCCAAAATGAGTTTACTCCCTAAAGACCAACAGTACCCCTTGAGTTTACGGTCGTAAACTCTTGAGTTTACAGCAGTAAACTGCTAACCTTTTGACCATTTGTTGCTTTGAAGACTTCTAAGCCAAACCAAGCATTCCTACTTCATGTTTAAGCCTTAGGAAGTGTTGTGTAGCATCAAAACACTCCTAAATGGTGTTTATGGTCTAAGGACCATTTCTCCATGAGTTTACTACCTTAAACTCATGAGTTTACTACCTTAAACTCATAATTTTATGGTATTTGGGTTTTTCAAGTCCTTAGCTCAATCATGGCAATAGTCTAGGCTAGATTTAGACATAAGGAATAACTATGGGACTTTTATGGGACATTTATACAACTTTTAAGGTGTTTACGGTTTTGGGAGATCCCCAAACCGTAAACACATATAAATGTAGGAATTTTGTGCTTTTTGTGTGATACACTCTTCAAGGATGGATCTAGACAAGTCCCTGAGGCATTGTGAAGCATCTAGTCACCCTAAAGCACCCTTTGGCACTATACTTGGTGTTTACAGTTTTGGGAGCCTCCCAAAACCGTGAACACCTTGTTCTTGGTGTTCTTGGGACTTTTCCTTAATATTAATATGTATAGCAAGCTTTAAATGACTCTAGGATAGAAGTACTTACTTTGTGGAAGCTTGAAATGAACTTAAAGTCCAAGAACACTAGTGTGTGTTCTTGGTGTTTTGGAAAACTAGTCAAAACACATAAATGGATGGATTAAAAGATGTATAATCACTAGAATAAGTGTTATATCAACTTGAAATGGTTAGAACACTTACAAGTTTGAAGATCTTGAATTAAATCTTGGATGATACTTGAGAGTGTATTTGAGTTTACTCTTTTTGGTGATTGGGGAGTAAATATAAAATGACTAGTTTGAGGAGTAAACTCATGCTTAAAGCATGAGTTCACGGTTTTTGGAAGATTTTTCGGCCCAAACATAAAAGTTTGGCCGTGAACTTCTAAGACACTAGGTGTTTGCGGTTTTGAAATTTCAAGACCCGAGACGGCCCATCCGTTCACCCGTTCGTTTAAAGATTAATTATTAAAATAATCAAACGAACTTTAATTTTCTAAAAACAAGTAAAAGTGAACTTGACTTATAATATGGAGTGATTGACTTTTAGGGTTTGACCGAATGAAAATTCCAGGTTGTCACACCTTCTTTTTGGAGTTGTCTTATTTTACAATTTATTTGTCTGAGTTAATTTGTAAATGTGAAAAAACACTTTTGTTGATTTTTATGGTCTTTTATGACATTTACCGAACTAGTGGTATTGATAAATCAGGATTTACACATTTTTTTCACGTGTAAGCATTTTTGATTTTAAAGAGCATGGATAAACTTTTTTGTTTGACATTAAGGTTAAAGACTTGTGGGGGGAAATCCTTCCGTTAGCCGTAATTTTTCCATCAAATATATCTTCTCATTAATCAACAATATATAGGTGAGCATAGTCGGTTTGAGTCATTTTTGGGTAAAACTGAACCCAAACCGATAATTTCGGTTTTAGATTTTTCGAAGCCATTGAATTCAATGTTCGACTGGTGTTTAGCAGTTTAGTTTTCGGTATTTGGGGCAGTTTTTCGGCTTCAACCTATGGGTTCATTGGTTCTGGGTTTCAACCCGTTTTTTAGCAATTCTAAAAAACCAAGAAACATTTGAAAACTCTAAAAAAAAAAACTAAGATTGTAGATCATTCAATATATGGATAAAAAACTGCAAAGTAATTCGATGGATTGCAAAATCATTCCATGCTTCTAGTTCTAAGCCCTAACCAAGTTTCTAATTGCATATGTAGGGTTGACAAAGCATTAGCAACGACACAAAAAATGGGGGGGGGGGGGGAGATCATTTTTTTTTTTGCAACGATAGGAATGATTCCGGTAAGCGTCACATGGTGACATGGCATTAAGGATAGTAAGTTTAGTAGTATTAGCGACGATACAAAAAAATAACGTGAAAAGATAGCGTCTTTTCAAGCCACCCTTATTAGTGTCGTCCCTATCACGCATATTTCTTGTGGTGGTGCGTTAGTGCCGGATAAAGTTATTTTGAAAAAAAAAAAAAAACAACAACAAAACAACAAAATAAAGCAAAACAAAACACGGATGCATGTATATTTCCCGAAGGACAAATAAACTTTTTAACATCTTTAATTGTTACTTCATAATTTTAGTTAAAATCGGATAAAGTAATAGTCAATTCCATAACTTCATAGATTTCGTAATTCGGTATTAATGGAACAAAAGAACTACAAAATATAATGAAAGGGAGCTTATTTCCATTTAACTTTTTTATCTATCCACTTAAAAGAATATTATATTTTTTTCTTTTATGCCCTTTGAAAAAGAAAATTATGTTTTCCTTTTGTGTCCTTTGAAAACCATCGGATATCAAAACCCTCTAATTTATTTACTAATTAACTTGATTTTTCTCGGCTTTTAGTTTTAACCTTCAAATCCTTTCTAATAAATGAATATTTTTATCACTTGTAAAATTCTTAAGAGTTTTACCATATGTAATTTTGTAGGAGTTTTAGAATTATTATTTTCTACGTGTCATTTTTTTGAGAATTTCCAGTTTTTTATAATAAAATTCTACAAAATTCTAACGATTTAAAAAAAAAATCATTCTATTAATTTGATAATAAAGTCTCACAAATGCTTTAAAGAATATTTGATTTCTTTTATAAATGTTCCAATAGATTACAATATGTCACGTAAAAGTGTTGTTTTATAAAATGTTTCATGTTTAAATATTGATATTAAATTTTTATTTTTAATAAACTCATGTAGTACATATGTCTCACATCTAATATTTATGTAAACCCATTTTGTTTTCTGAATGAACCAATTACATCCTTTTTTGGTTTCCCTTTTACTCTACTTTTTATTTATTTTAATTCTAATGTTATTTATATATATTATTAAAATAAAACATATATAATTAGCAAACATATTTAAACTATTGAAGCAAATATCAAATAAAAAAATATTTTAAATATGATGTCAACATCAAACGGATTTAATATTATTAGAATCGGTTAAATATCTTTATTAGATTTATTAAGTATCATTTCATATATTATAAAAAAATTTACTTCTTTTACTGTTGTAATCTAAGTTTTAGTCGCGGTCACAAATAAAATAATGGTCATGTCGCAATGGAATAGCACAGTAAAGAAACATTCAACTTATTCGAGTAAGATGTTGCCCAACAAAAATATCCAAATTAATGCATAACATAAAATTGTTCAAAAATAATGTATATCAAGAACCGCTATTTGAAATCACGGTCGATGACCGCAATTTTATCTGTGACCGCTATACCTGCTTGTATTGTGTCACTAATAAAATATTATTAGAATATGATATGACTTTTAATTAATCAAACAAAAATATTTAACTGATTCTAATAATATTATCTTGGTATGGTGTTGATATCACATCTATATATAATTTGTTAACTTAGTTTTTGTTTCAAATTTGTAAATGTTTTTGATATTTGTATATATTTTATTTTAATAATATGTAAACAATACCAAAATTAGAATAAACCAAAAGAATATAAATAAAAGTACAAAATAAAACCGAAATTAAAATAAAACAAAAGAATAAAAATAAATCGAAAAAATTAAACCAATCAAAAGGGTGGAAAACCCAAAAAATAAAATGTTTAAAATCAAAATCTGGATAAAATCAATTTAAAGGTTGAAATAAAGTTAACGGATCCATATCAAAGTAGAAGATTTTGATAAGGATAAGTTTTAAAAAGACATAACAGTAAAATTATAACTTTTTTAAGTGGATGAAAAAAATAATAAAAAAAAAATCAACTCCCAATTAAAATACCTACCCACGTATTCCTTTTCTTTCTTACCTGACCTAATCGCTGACCAAGATATCCCTTATGCTCCATCGCTACCACCACCACATCCTTCACCTGTTCACCATCATTTCTCTTATTGTTGGTACACACCAATAACCACTGGAATTGCTACCCTTTAATATCACAAACCACCACATCTTATTCTCTTACTCGACAACCTCCACCAAAACTACAAATCCTTCAACTATTTCAAAACATGCAAAACTGTCTCCTTAACAAGACCTTGTAACATCCCGACTCTCAGGTACAAGTTTTAAGCATTATATGACATATTTATAGACCTACTTAACGATCTGGTTGCCCCCAACTCGTCGTGTAGAGGCGGGTTAGCCCACGTGGATTATTAGATCTACTCGACGAGTCGGAGGACACAGACTCGACGAGTAGGAGCTAGGAGGTGAAACCCTAATTTTTAGGGTTTGTACCTTATTTAAAGGACCTTAAGTTCCTTCCTCCAGTCCTTTACCACCCCATTGACGATTGAGAGAAATCCTAATCGATATTACCTTATTCTTGAGTGTTTGTGAGGTTTAAATAGTAATTTTGGTGCATTTTGTGAAGGAGGTGTGAAGTATAAGAAGCTTGGGGCAGAGAGAAGCTTGTAGATCTGACTCTACTTCAGCTTAGCATCATTTTGAAGGTATCAAGTCGATACAGTGGCTTATCTTTAGCTAAATCTCTTCATATTTGGGTTTAGGACTATCTTTAGTACATTTAGGAGTCATTTTGAGTATTGGGGAAAGATCTGAGGTTGTAACTTTAGATCTGGACTCCCCTTGGTCCTTATAGCTATAAAGTTGTGAGATTTGGAAAGCTTGGGCCTTTCCCTTGGAGTTAACCTTTCCCTTAGTCTAGTATTGGCATTTAGGAGCATGCATGTACGTAAAATTTGCAACTTTACGTGGAAACCATACCCTAGGAGATTGGATCTCCAATATGGAGCTTTGGGGTGGCTTAAAAACATTTGTATAAGTAAAGGACTGCATGAACTCGACGAGTCACTTAGCCGACTCGGATGAAGGTTTCCTGTATTTGACTCTGCATGAACTCGGCGAGTCAGTAAGAGGACTCGATGAGTCAGTTAGGGTTTTCCCCGACTTTTGGACACACGTGGACTTAACGAGTTGGTTGGAAACTCGACGATTCGGTTAGGGTTTTATGACTTTCTGAGTTCTCAAGGAACTCGACGAGTTGCTAGCTGCACTTGACGAGTGAGGTCAACTGGACGGTTGACTTTGACCGTTGACTTGGACTATAACCAAGGCTTGACCAGTTTGACTTTTAGGGATATTTTAGTCATTTGGGAATTTATGGAAGTGCATCATCGGTAGATGTAGGTGTTGGACTTGGAGCTGTATTTGGTGGAGTTTGACTTTAGGCAGGTCCTACTTTGTGCTGTAGGCCAAGATAGCCAGGGCGGACCGGATAGACTGCAGACCCAGAGGGCATATAGTCAGGCCGAAGGCCCAACGAGCTGTCCTGATAGGCTGAAGGCCCTGAGAGGCAGTCTAAACATGTCGAAGGCTCGGAGAGCGGTCCAGATAGACTGATGGCCTGTGAGGCAGTCCATTCAGACTGATGGCTCATTATGCATGTTGTATTTGTTTATATGATATGATTATATATGTATAGTGTTGGTATTTTGGGGGTAACTCACTAAGCCTTTGAGCTTACATTTATCGAATATTGTTTCAGGTACTTTTGATGATTGCGGGAAGGCGAAGGCATGATCGTACAGCTCCTTATCTTTCATGATTTTATGATTTGATTTTGGGATACTCTGACATTATACTATTTTGAAAACATGTTTTGTAATGAGCATTGGTTTTGAAATGTTTTTTAAAAGTTTTAATTTGACATGATTTTTATAAATGTTACAGACCTAGAGGAGCCTTTACCACTTGTTCATATTCCGGTGTGCTTTCTAAACCGATCAATGGACTAAAAGAACCTACAAGCAAGAAAAGAACAACCTTTGGTCACTCGATGTTGGACGATTTGCAATTGGGAGGGATTTAGAATCTTGTTAGACATGGGGCAGGAGAGGAATAAGGAAACGATGATGATAGCGGTGATGGAGGGTGTTTTTTTTTACAAGATCTGGAGTGGCATGTTTAATTTTTCCAGCAAGATGCGACATGCATAAATTTTTTCAACATGATCTCAGTACTCAAATCTACGATCTAGGAAAGAGATTTTATTGTCGGAAGCCTACATACCAAACCACCAATGATATCCTCCCACACATAACCGCCACTAAACTCCGCCGGTATTGATTCTACCCTACCCCTTTTGATTTTGATCTTCATTTTCTATTTGGATCAATTTTGACGTTAGGATTTTTTATTCAAATCGAGTGATAAAGAATGGTGGTGAATGGTTTCTTCAAGATCCGTGTTTCTTGATTTTAGGTTTTGATGACCACACATAGAAACTAAATCCAAAAAAATAAAGGGTTAACTTATATTTCACAAACTACATAAACCAATTCTATAACTTGTTAAAATAAATGACCTAAATATACCCGAACCTGCATAGTTGACTTACCACACAAGAAAATAATTAATTATTTGTTTTAATCTAAAGATAGTTTCTAACAACACAAATCATTGGGAAACAAGAATAATTATACATATATACGTCATATATTACATTACTTAATAAAAGATATCATATAATACATTACATAGAAAAAGATTCATGTTTACACCACAAGCACCACCCATTTCTTACTCCTTATTCGAAGGCGATGTGGTTTATTATTTCAATAGGAGAAAAACACATTCAAATCGAATGACACAAACTTCCTTCCATTTTCTTCTTTAAGTAGAAGATACATAATTACTACTTAGTGCTGCTATAGGTATCCAAGTCCTTGACCAGGTCACAAAGGTAGTCCATCATGGAAGAATATGTTATGAATCTCACTATTTTTTCTAGAATATAGAATGAAGAATATGTTATGAATCTCACTATTTTTCTAGAATATAGAATGAAGAATATGTTATGAATCTATACCCAATAATAGAATCCGAAATTGATCATATATAACAGAAAACTAACTTTCTGTCTTAAACTGTCATATGGTAGTTATATCTAAATAACTTCCTGTCCAAAAACGGCCATATTACCTGTCATAAACTACCATAAAACCGGATCTATAAATGGATCACAGCCCGACCCCAGCCAGGGGCTCTGCCCCTTGGACCCCGCTCCCAGGGGCGCTGCCCCCGGACCCCCGTCAGTTCACAGGCTTTGCCTCAAAATAGCAGTATACTTTTCAAACAAATGTGCATTCCGCACCATACTAATTTGTTCGATAATTGTCAAAGTGACATTGATCAACAAATTAACCACATTACACTTAAATAATATTAGTGATATAAAATCACCAACAAATCACAACCATGAACCTTCTCAGGAGATATCACAGCTATCTCGTTCGGATTGTACCTAAATAGGTTGCAGATATCCCCCCTTCTTACTGACCTCAACGTGACCAATTAACTTTCCACATAAAGCCATCTCTCCAATTAATGTCACAACCCTAAGCTACTTGTTTACAAGAGAGAGTTCGATGAGTTTATGGAAAATATGCCAACAACGTTGGCTTTAAATACAATTTTTTGGTTGCTTTACACAACATTAATAGTTTGATAAACTTACTTAATATTTTTAAGAAAACACTTAAACGTGTAACACAATAACGTAACCACTTTTTCTTGTTTTTAAGATTGCAGTTTTCATAATAATTTATTATCTATAACCTTAAATATATAATGTCACCACAATCCCAGCATATTATACATTCCTGCTACAAAGAAAAATGTTCTAGATGTTTACGGTTCCAATTAGGGATGAGCAAATGGACCGGGGAACCGGCCGGAACCGGCACCAGAACCGGAGCCCGATGGAACCGGTCGGGCCGGGACCGGGACGTTATTTTGTAGATTTTTGGAACCGGGAACCGGTAGAACCGGCAAAAACCGGAACCTTATGATGCTATTTTTCAATGACCAGTTCCAACATTTGAAGACACGACAAAAACCGGTAGGAACTGGGGACCGGTAGAACCGGACCGATAGAACCGCCGGGCCGGTTCGGTTCTTGATTTTCGCCGAAGCCGGTTCCCGGTTCCGGTCCGGTTCGGGCCGGTTCGGGCCGGTTCGGTCCTTTTGCTCATCCCTAGTTCCAATGATTAAATTGCAAGAAAAAAAAATCATGAATTATTTATTTGTCAAGAGCCAAAATATGAAGATTGTTTTATAGATTTTTTTGTTACCACAATTATATATATATATATATATATATATATATATATATATATATATATATATATATATATATATATATATTCATACATTTATTTGAAACTCTTATCATTTTTCAATTTCTTTCTAATAATTATTAAATCATTATCATTTTAAAATCACAAATTAATAATATGTATAAAACTCTTAGTTTTTTAATTTAAATATAATGTTAAACGGTTAAGTTAAATCGAAATGGCAGTTAAAGACTTAAATCTATAGTATATTATAATTTTTTTTTTCCGCATATGTATTTGAAACTTTCATTATTTATCAATTTCTTTCTAAATATAAATCAATTTCATCAAACATGTGTATCAATATTTCAGTTGATGAACCGATTGATTTATTGTTTGCATTAATTAAGCTCATCCATATATATTCCCGGTGGTGGTATGCTACATGAGGATTCTACCTTTGGAATATAGACGGGGTTTTTTCATAACATCAATTAAATATAATCTTACTAAATAATTTTAAATCATAAAGATACAAAACATGTAGAATATATGTTTGTCGAGCAGCAAAACAAGATGGAATCGAAAAGTGACATCGTAAATATAGACGAGAAAGATAATATTTCTGATGAGACATCGATTAGTTGCATAAACATATGTTTTACGTGTTATTAAAAGAGACTCGGTCTAATTAAATAATGCTATATATTAATTTGTTTGAGTTACGTCCCATATCGCATAAAGTTTAGTAGTTTTTGTAGTGCCTAGTTAAATCTTTATGCTTGTACTAATAAAAGAGAAGTTCTTTTGCCATTTATCATCATATTAAACATTTTAATTTAATTAATGTGTTGCCACTTGTCAATTTATTAGTTTTTCATTTTAAATTTATTAGACATCTTCATTAATGTGATTCTATTTTAAATTTTAAATTGTTGTTTTCATTAATTTACAAAAAAATATCTAATAAAGATTAAAAGTTAATTTTATATATTTATTTGAATCAACGATTATAATTTTACATAACTAATAAAAATATCTCTTAAATTAATAATTTATTTAAAATAACTTATAATAATTTTAAAATTTTACTATAAAAATTTGATTAATTTTATAACCGTGGTAGTAATAATATATATTTGTTTGAGTTATGTCTCATGCGTGTTGCATACTTGCATAATGTTTACTCTTCTTTTGTAGTCCGCATTTTTATATTGCAGCTTACTGGTTTCTTATGAGCTTAAGGCTATTTTAGTATGTTAATTTATTATTGCTATATTCTCTAATATTATTTGTGTAGATTGCCCTACTAGAAAATTGGTGTAATAGCTACAGCACAATCCGTAGTTATTCCGTAGCTATAACTGGATAGCTACGGAATTGCTACGGAAAAATATCTGTACCATAATGGCCCGTGGCTAAATTATAGCTACGGATTAACTACGGAATAGCTACGGAATAGCTACGGAATATTCCGTAGCTACCATAGCTACGGAAATAAATAGCTACCGATTTCCTACAAAATAGCTACGGAAGTGAATAGCTACAGAATAGCTACGAATCCAAATAGCTACGGAAATCCGTAGCTATTCCGTAGTTAACTTCGATTTATTTAAAAAAAAAAATCAAAAAATTTTCAATTTTTTTTCAAATACCACATTCAATTCACATTTGTCCCAAATTCCATATAAAATACACCAAAAAACATCCCTAATATCAACTTTGACACATTCCTTTCAATTGTTCAAAATATCTTACAAAAGTAAATACTAATTAACAAAAAAAACAATATCAAAAGTTTACAAATTCAATTGTTCAAAAACAACTAGCTTAGCTCCATGGTCCATATATTGAAGTGCTTCAACAGGGGAATCAAAAAAGTGGAAACACACACTAGACTTGGGCTCACCATTTTCAGCTTGTTTGTAAATTGAAAACAGTTTAAACATTATGAAAATAAAGAAACATATTAAAAAACATATACCTAACACAAAAGGTACATTCTTGTTTTATTGTTGTGACAATGTGTAGGATTGTATCTTTTGAACTGGAATTGAGGTTATATACACAGATCTACGAACTCAAACATTTATGCAAATGCAACTAGGTCAAGTAAGCAAATATCCATTAAAAACAAAAGATAAATAATTAAATATATAATATAGAATCATCTCTCACCAAACCAAGTTGATTTCCAACTGCTAAACCTGAAGTCAATGAGCAAAAGCTCAATTCTAAAAATTACTGTTGACGGACCTGTCATACACAAGATCAAAAACTCCATTCTCATGTAGAAGCCACAATAGGATAATCACTGAAACTCATAAAAAAAAAGTTGAATATTTACTCAAAATTGATTGATTTGATTCTTAATAAACTGAAAAGTCATATTGACCTCCTTACCCGTGGGAAGATTGCAGAATTGTGATTACCTGGATCACAGCTTTCCGAACCTATTGAATTAGGAAATCCCAAACATTACTGTTGAACTTTACCACAAATTTAACATTTTCAACCAAAATTTAACTAAAAATCTCAAATTCGACCTAAAATATAATTTAAAACCTCACATTCAACAAAACAAATCAGAATTATCAATGAATTAAACATCTAAATTGTATACATGAAGTAATTTCAGAAAAGAAAATAAAAAAACTAGGGTTTTACCTTTTTATGGAAGAAATCGAGCAAAGGTGCAAAGAGAGAGAGGAGGGCATCTGAGCCATGGAGTAATAACCTTGGTCGCCTCAATAACAGATGGAGCAGAGGAGTTTAAAGAAGGCATCAACAGTTTGAAGAAGGCATCTAACGGAACCCAAAATCAAAACACACCCTACATCAAAACAAAGTCTAAATCAAAATCAATCCTAACCCAAAACGAAAACCTAATTGGAATTAAACCAAAAAAAGCTTACTTGAAACAATGATGACAATGGCGATGGCAAGCCGATGACGGCGACGACAAGCAGATGACCGGAGCTAAAAAGGGCAACGATGAATCGGTGATGAACGGAAAGCATCGGTGGTAAGATGGAACTCCGACGATGAAAACGAAGACGAGAGGGGGTGTAAGGGGGAGGTGCGAGTAGGAAACAGTGATCGAGAGAAGAAGGAAAACGAATCAGGGAGGGAGATAGAGAGGAGCGGGATAATAAAAAATTTCACTGATGGATCCCGCTAAATTAAATGGAGGCGGACAAAAGTTTTGATTTTGTGAAACCCTGAAATCAAAAATGCCAAAAAAAAAAAAAAAGGGGTTATGGGATTCGAACTCACGTCTATCATAAATACAACCAACGTCACAACCAATCGGCCGGGAATGCCACATCCATACCTTCTTTGTCTACAATAGCATTTAACCACTTACAATTCTATTTTATTATTATTATTATTATTATTATTATTATTATTATTATTATTATTATTATTATTATTATTATTATTATTATTATTATTCGAGTCTTAATTTTTTTCTAGATAAATTTTCTTACATATTTAAGACACGAACAGTTAATAGAAGTGCGAAAAAAACGAAGAAAAACGACGTTTGGTCACCAAAAATTCGAAATTAAAAAACTTTGTAGCTAATTAACTACGGATTAGCTACAAATTATTTTTATTTTCGATTTTTCGTGCACCAACCATCGTTTTATCCGCTTCATTTTTTTCACATCTCTATTATACATGATTATCATGGAAAAAATGGTCAACTTTTTAAAATTGGGTTTTTGAAGCATTTTTTAATATAGCATTTTTTGAAGCATTTTTTGAAAAAATGGGCACCAACCAGCCAGGGGCTCTGCCCCTTGGACCCCGCTCCCAGGGGCGCTGCCCCCGAACCCCCGTTCGTTTAGGAGCTTCTCCTATAAATAACAATGTGCTTTTAATCTTGAAAAACTTGAACAAGTGTGCACTCCTACACCATCCTAACTTGTTCAATATTCAACAAGATCACTTTTAGTCAACAATTTTAATCATATTACACTTAAATAATATTGATGATATAAAATCACTAACAAACCTCCCCCATTCAAGTGTAATCCTAATTAAACTTAAAACAAAACATAAGCAACAACAAACTGATTCATAAATGATGACGATGATGATGATCATCATGACAATGACAAATAACTATCGATTGTGTGATGGTGATGGTGATGGTGGTGGTGGTGGTAATGATGGTGATGATGATGGTGGTGTGATGGTATTGGTTGTGATGGTGGTGATGGTGATGGTGATGATGATGGTGATGGTTGTGTGATGGTGGTGATGATGATGGTGGTGTGATGGTGATGGTGGTGATGATGATGGTGGTGTGTGACAACCCGAAATTTCCATTCTGTACAAACTATATCACTTCAATAGAAGTTGTAGCAGTCACAGTTAATTTTCAGACTTTTCGCGTAAGTTTGAGAAATTCAGGGTTTACACTTCAGGAAATATCAGGAGAGTGGGTGCACTAGGGTTTGGTGCAACATTGTTATTCCAACACTCTAATTTATTAGGGATCATTTCAGGAATAAAAATATTTTCTGCCAAAATATCTCAGGACTATAAATAGATTTCTAAACCAAAATCATTCATTATTCATATTTCCGACTAGAGAAAAGCCATTTTCTCTCTGACGGATCTTCGGGTTTTTATACCAAAACGTGAGTAACTCTTTATAGTATTGTTTGAAAGCTTTATACGTGTCTATAACATGTTTTAGAAGGCTAAAACATGAAATCTAGGAGTTTACACCTCGAGGTGTTCTTGAGCGGTAAACTCCCGAAACGAAGCCAAAACCGACACATGCGTTATGATAAGGCGTTAGAGGTTTATGTATGCATGTTAGGGACAATAAAACAAGCCAAAAGCCACACAAGATTGGGAGTTTACGGCCCAGAACTCTCTTAGGCCGTAAACTCCATATAGTAACATAACATGGTGTTTTGAGGACACTAGGACTTTAGGACTTGTATCTAGGCTATTTCCCCAAGTAGAACATGGTCTTAAACACATCAAAAGACACAAAACAAAGTGAGTTTATGGCCCAAGATAAGCTTAGGCCGTAAACTCCATAA
This sequence comes from Lactuca saligna, assembly GCF_052625555.1. Lineage (NCBI taxonomy): Eukaryota > Viridiplantae > Streptophyta > Magnoliopsida > Asterales > Asteraceae > Lactuca > Lactuca saligna. The sequence continues at coordinate 283,788,550 of NC_136421.1, read as the reverse complement.
GGATGGACAAAAGTGTGGTTTCAAGACACATAAAGCCCTAGACCCCTTCATGGAATTGTTTCCTACAAAAATGAGTAACCTAAATACATAAAAATCACTCTTCAAAGTGAGTTTACGGCCAAGACAATGTTCTTGGGCCGTAAACTCAAAAGGATGGCACCAAAGTGTGCCTAGGGTTCTCATTTGCTTTAAACAATTGTCTAGAACATATCCCACAAGTGCAAGAGGCTTGAAAGCAACTAAAACCCACCATACTTAGAGTTTACGGTTGTAAACTCTAAGGGTATTAGCCTTGAGGCCGTAAACTCCTAATTGGAGTACTTCTAGACCTTAAACTCTTCCAAGGACTTAGCCACTAAGTTAGAACAATTCTAGAAAGCATTTGGGACTTCAAAACACACCAAACACACATGTTTGGGAGGTTACGGCCGTAAACTCAATAGTTTACAACCGTAAACTCCATGTGTGATGGTTTAGAGAGAGTACACTCTCATATGGGGTCCTTTGGAAACCCTAAACACAAGTACCCTGTCCCACAATGGCTTAGATGCAATCCTTATGGATTAAAATACTTATATAAAGTGTTTATATGCCTAGGATATCTTAAACATTATCAATTAGTCAATTATGTCTAATTGAGTGCATATATGTGTGATTATATGTTCATTAGGATCGTAGTGTGTTCATAAGTTCTCGCTTGACACCTAGCAATCCGATACTGTTCATTTCATTCCAATCACCAACTACAGGTGAGTTCATAACCCTAATCAATGTTTTAAATGCTTTAAAGAGGGGGAATACAAGTAGAAACAAACATGTTATTAAATCATTATTATGTATTTTATAACAGTGTTTGTCATTTAACAGATTTCACATACTACAAAATGTGATGCATGAAATGGTTTTAAATCTTAAAAACGCATTGTTATCGATTGTTTTACCTTTGAAATGTATATCAAAAATGACATCAAGTCATCGTTAATTATCGTTTCAAAACCCATAAGATGTCTTATAAAACCATTTTACATTATTAAACTAAACTATGCATGTACACTTATGTTCTTATATATGTATTGATGTTATAGTTTACAGTTTTCATTTAGTTTCTCACACCCTTGAGTAGTAAGAGTGTATAAACCTACTTGAACAACCAATTACCTTCCAGCAAACTATCATGGGGATAATTTGGAGATATCAAACATAATTCCTATTACAAGGAATCACACAAGAGTTAGTTCATTCATGAGTCTATACTAGTACATTACCTAATACATGAGTACCTTTACATTTGATTACATGATACATGAGTACGTTTACCTATACTTACATGATACATGAATACCATACATAAATATTGTTACTTAGATACATTATCCTGTACTCACTTACGTGGATACTTGTACCTAAAGTTATTAGGAAGATTTATTCGTACCTTCTGTGTAAATTTTCCTGCCTATCCCAGTTCAATGGGATGTCTATACGGGACTAACCATTCCGGAACCCAGCTGTTAGCAACACTGGGTGATGAACATCTACAGATGTCTAAGGTTGTTTCTGATATTAGAGGTCAGTTACGGAACTAACCATTCCTCCATCTCCTGTTGCAACAGGGGATGAGATGAAACTCTTCGGACGATCATTAGGTTAACGTTTTTATGGGATTAACCCCCCCTCCACCCTGCTGCTGCTACAGAGGGTGAGTGGACAATCTTCGGATGTTCATCGAGTATACCTTTCGCTTCGGCGATGTCGTGGTAATCCTGGTCACCCAGGGTTAACACTTACATGTTTATACTTTTCCTATTTACTTTATTTTGTGATACTTTCACATAAATGATGAGTTAGACTAAGTACTCTAGTACTAGTCAATAGAACTGAAAAGCTATCATATTACTTACAAAACATTCGGGTCTTGGTAGAAGACTACACTTCATACGTACAGAACATTCAGGTCTTGGTAGAAGACTACATTTCATACTTATAGAAAATAAGGGTTTTTCTAGGGTTTTCATACGTACAGCAACATTTTCATTTAACGATTTACATGGCCTTTATAACAGATTTTCACAAACAAGGCAATGACACTTATATACTTATGAATTCACCAGCTTTAAAGCTGATACTCGCTTTCAAAATAACTTGTATTCTCAGGTCATCAGTAGACAGGTACGGAGGTCAAGTTTTTGAGAAGACGGAGCAGACAAGTCTCGTCTTTTATTTTGATTGTATATTTTTGGTGTCTTACTACAATGAAAGAAACACACATGTATTAAAACTTTACTTATAATGCAATGGATGATGTTGTTGCTTGTTTATTATATTACACTGTTGTGATACTGTACATGACGTCCTCCACCCCTGAACGTTTCCGCCGTTCGTGGTTTTGGGGTGTGACATGGTGTGATGGTGATTATGATGATAACGGTTGTGGTGATGATGATGATGGTGGTGGTGGTGATGATGATAAAGATGATGATAATGGTGATGATGATGATGATAGTGGTGGTGGTGGTGATGATGATGATGATAGTGGTGTGGTGGTGGTGATGATGATGATGATGATGGTTGTGGTGATGATGGTGGTGGTGGTGGTGGTGGTGATGTTGGTGATGATGATGGTGATGGTGATGGGGGTGTGATGGTGATGGTGGTGATGATGATGGTGGTGTGATGGTGATGATGATAATGATGGTGGTGGTGGTGATGGTGATGATGGTGATGATGGTGATGGTGACGATGGTGATGGTGATAGTGATGGTGATGGTGATGGTGATGGTGATGGTGATGGTGGTGGTGATGGTGATGGTGATGGTGATGGTGATGGTGGTGGTGATGGTGATGGTGATGGTGATGGTGATGGTGATGGTGATGGTGATGGTGATGGTGTTGGTGATGGTGATGGTGATGGTGATGGTCATGTTGGTGATGGTGATGGTGATGGTGATGGTGATGGTGATGGTGTTGGTGATTATGATGGTGATGATCGTGGTGGTGGTGATGATGATGGAGATGGTGATGTTGGTGATGGTGATGGTGATGGTGTTGGTGATGATCGTGGTGGTGTTGATGATGATGATGATGGTGGTGGTGGTGGTGGTGGTGATGATGGTGATGGTGATGATGGTGATGATTATAATGATGGTGGTGGTGGTGATGATGATGATAGTGGTGTGGTGGTGATGATAATGATGATGGTTGTGGTGATGATGATGATGGTGGTGGTGGTGATGATGATGATGATGATGATGATGGTGATGGGGATGGTGATGGTGATATTGGTGGTGATTGTGATGTTGGTGATGATGATGATGGTGGTGGTGGTGGTGGTGATGGTGGTGATGATGATGATTATGATGATGATGATGATGATGATGTAGGTATACGTGTTTATGAGATGTATGTGTACGTATTCATAAGCAATATAATGTTAAACCATTAAACGAGCAAATGGATCCCGTATGTGCACACGACTTTGTTAATGATATTAATAGCTATAAATTGGTGAAATTATAGATAATCATGTATAATAGAGATGTGAAAAAAACGGAGCGAAAAAAAACGACGTTTGGTGCCCGAAAAATCGAAAATAAAAAAAATCCATAGCTAATCCGTAGCTATTTTGCTACGGATTAGCTACGGAATTCTAACGGAAACCATATTCCGTAGCTAATCCGTAGCAAAATAGATACGGATTTTTTTTTTTTTTTCGATTTTTCGGGCACCAAACGTCGTTTTTTTCGCTCCGTTTTTTCACACCTCTATTATACATGATTATCTATAATTTCACTAATTTATAGCTATTCGTATCATTAACAAAGCCATGTGCACATACGGGATCCATTTTCTCGTTTAATGGTTTAATAATATAATGCTTATGAATACGTACACATACATCTCATAAACATGTATACATGTACACATATACCACAACTCATTCATGTATATAAATATACATATACAAACATAATCTATCACAAGTTAGTGAAAAGTATAGGCATTACAGTGTTAAACAGTGAAACGAGTACTTGATCCCAAAGGGGCACACAACTTTATGAACGATATTAATAGATACAAGTAGATGAAAGTATAGATAATCATGTGTAGTAGAGGTGCGAAAAAAACGAAGCGAAAAAAAACGACGTTTGGTGCCCAAAAAATCGAAAATAAGAAACATCCGTAGCTAATCCGTGAATTTTCTTATTTTTGATTTTTCGGGAATCAAACTTTGTTTTTTTCGCTCCATTTTTCACACCTCTATTGTACATGATTATTTATATTTTCACCAACTTATATAGCCATTAATATCATTCATAAAATTGTGTGCACATACGAGATCCATTACTCATTTAGTGGTTTAACACTATAATGCTTATAAATACGTTCACATACATCTCACAAACACGTATACATACACATATACACGTACACATATACCATAACTCATTCATGTGTATAAATATACATATACAAACATAATCCATCACAAGTTGGTGAAAAGTACAATGTTAAACTGTGAAAAGAGTACTTGATCCCGAAGGGGCACACGACCTTATGAACGATATTAATAGCTACAAGTTGGTGAAAATATATATAATTATATATAGTAGAGGTGTGAAAATAACGAAGCGAAAAAAACGACGTTTGGCGCTCGTAAAATCGAAAATAAGATAAATCCGTAGCCAATCCGTAGCTACTTAGCTACGGATTAGCTACGGAATTCTAACGGAAAACATACTCCGTAGCTAATCCGTAGGTAATTAGTATCCGTAGGTATTCCGTAGCCATTTTGTAGCTAATTAGCCACCGAATAGCTACGAATTTTGGATCTGTAGCTATTCCGTAGCTATTCCATAGCTAATGAGCTACGGAATAGCTACGGACGTGATTCCGTAGCTATTCTATTACTAAACCAGGGCATCACATTCTGTAGCTGATCCGTAGCTATTCTCAAACTCAAACGTCCAAGTAGAGACCTCTTTATCGCCTTTTTTGTCAAACATTTAGTATGAGTGTAAAGGTCTTGCATATCTCGTCCACTACATCTCCTCTGATTACCTTAAACACAATTATGTGGTTTTCATCATCGACTACTTCGATTATCTGTTTTGAAATTTTCTTCTTTCCCTCTTATTATCATGCATAGATGCTAAGAAACATGTCAGTCAATATCACTACTAGAAGAACAAAAAATCATGTATGAAAATGGTTTCAGTCGAAAATCTGAAACTAACCATTTTACTGACAAAATATTTTGTTAGAAAAAGCCTCGTGTGTAATTATTACCGATTTAAATTTCTATGAAATGTCGACGATCAGAAAGAAAAGTACCGACGAATTACCGATGGACTATGTTTTCCAAATGATGAATCAGTATATGAGAATTAGGTATTCAGTTGGTAATTGTTGACGAATCTATTTTGTTGATAAAATATAAGGTCCCTTTTGGTAGTGATATATGTTATAGTTTTGAACTAGATAACTAGTTATGATGTTCTATCCAATTTCCAATCCATAATGACACCAGATTCTAGAGAAATTCATTAAACATGCATGTACGAATGAACAAAGAAGAACAAAATTAGGATTTGCCTTATTACGTACCATGAGTGTAGTGCGAAGAGATGATAGATCCAACGGCCCCCCTTTCACCATCATGAAAAATCTCATCCATGAACATTATCAGGATATATCTCAGCTATCTCGTTCGGGTTGTACCTAAAGAGGTTGCAGATACCCCCCTTCTTACTGACCTCAACATGACCAATTAGCTTTCCACATAGCATCTCTGGAATTAATGTCACAATCCTACGCCACTTGTTTAAAAGAGAGTTGATGAGTTTGTGGAAAATGTGGCAACAACGTTGGCTTTAAATACAAATTTTTTGTTGCTTTACACAACATTAATAGTTTAATAAACTTACTTAATATTTTTAAGACAACACTTAAACGTGTAACACAATAACGTAACCACTTTTTCTTGTTTTTAAGGTTGCAATTTGCATAATAATTTATTATCTATAACCTTAAACATATAATGTCACCACAATCCGAACATATTATACATTCCTGCCACAAAGGAAAGTGCTCGAGACCTTTACGGGTTTTCAATGGTTAAATTGCAAGAAAAAAATTCAGGAGTGATTTTTTTTATCAATAGAGCCAAAATATAGAGATTTTTTTTAAGATTTCCTTTTTTTTTTCTTTTCCACAACCATAAAAAATATATGTTTTTTCTTTTATCATATATATTTGAAACTCTCATAACTTTTTAATTTTTTTTAATAATTATTAAACCATTATCAATTTAAAATCACGCATTAATAATTTGTATAAAACACTTATTGTTTAATTTAAATATAATGTTAAATAATTAAATTAAATCGAAATAACAATTAAACCTATAGTATACTATAAAAATGATATTTTTTCTTTCATGGGGCATGTATTTGAACTCCTAATATTTTCCAATTTCTTTCTAAGTATAGATCAATTTCATCAAACATGGTGCGGTGTAGTGCCTTGTTAAATAATTTATACTAATTTGTGTGAGTTATGTCTCATGCGTGTTGCATTATGTTTAGTCTTCTTTTGTAGTCGGCATTTTTATATTGCAATACTTACTGGTTTCTTATGAGCTTAAGGCTATTTTAGTATGTTAATTTATAATTGCCATTTTCACTATATTATTTGTGTAGATTGATCATATATAGACAAATAATGAATAATTTGTTTTAACCGGAAATCCAAAGACAGTCTCTCACAAAACAAATTATTGGGAAAACGAGAATACGGATACATAAATAATATCACAATGCTTCAAAGAGATTCTTGTATATAATACTACACCACCGGGCATGTTTAATTTCTCTCCTTATTCACAATCTACGTAAAAAATACGTAGTAATTTATTCTTTCATTCAAATGAAGAAACACACATACATGCATTCAGAGACTAAAAAGAGAACCTCCCTCCATTAATTTCCTTCTTTTATTAATTAATGTAGAAGTAGAAGTAGAAGTTTCAGAAGTACTTAATTATTAGTGCTGCCATGGGCATCCAAATCCTTGACCAGATCACAAAGGTAGTCCATCATAGAAGTTGGATATGGTACACTCACATTAGGCTTCTCAAACTCAAAGGTCCAAGTAGCCACCTGTCCATCACCCTTTTGTTCAACATGCAATATGATTGTAAAGCTCTTGTATAGCTCCTCCACCAAATCTCCTCCGATTACCTTAAACACAGCCATGTGGTTTTCCTCATTCACTGCTTCAATTATCTGTTTACAAATTTTTCTTTTTCCCTCTTAGTATTTTTCATGCAGACATCAATGCAAAATAAATTATCGTTAGTCAGTATATACGTCATATATAGTTTTGAACTAATTAATGATTCATGATGCATTATGTACTATATCCAAATCAATGAAATAACCAGAACTAGGATTTGGTGTATGAAATACCATGAGTGTAGTGCCAAGAGATGATAGATCCAACGGCTCCCCTTTCACCATCATGCAGTTCACAGTCATGAACCTTATTAGGGGCTATCGCAACTATCTCATGGGGGTTGTGCCTGAAGAGATCGTGGAATACATCTCCCTCCTTACTGATCTCTACATAACCAATTAACTTTCCAGATAGAGCCATCGATCTCTTATGTATTTAATGCCACAACCCTTCAATTCAACCACCTTATATAGAAGAGATAGTTGGAGGAGTTTTTATGTAAAATATGGCCGATCACACATGGCCTTATATACAAAATTTTGGCCACCGGGTCCCAGCCCACATGTAGAATTTTAGAATTTTTTGCTAATTCTAATTATTTTGCATTTAATACGGAAAAGAAACATTTAATTAAATACTCACGTCCGTCCCTGTTGGTTGATAATCAATTGCGTAAATCAAATTTTTCAATGTGAAGTAATTAATGTCGTTCATGATTGAAGCAGTTGCACCACGTGCTGCAACCCTTGTACTCTACGTCGATTTTGGTTGCCAAAAAAATGTGAAGCTAATTGAACTGATGTTTTCCATATCAGGATCAACGTCTAATAATGTAATCATCAATATGATAAATTAATATTCTCCTACTTTTTGGGGTTCTTTTACAAGTTGTTTCCAAAAATGAAGCTGCATATTCTGATTTATTAATGTCAAAAGTTCGTTGGCACCATGTTTCTCATAAATCGGCATCTCTGGTCCAACCTTCTCGAATCGACATGCTCCAGCTGTGTCCAAAATTTCAGGCAATTCATTATTCGTCTCAATCTTCAAGACTAATCCACAATCATCATTATCTATGTATTTAATACATTATCCAGCAGGGTCAAAACCTTCAACCAATTTATTATCGGCCCACTCTTTGAAAGTAACCCACGATCAGCATTATTTATACACGACAGTCCCACCACACCACAATCAATTTCACTATTCATTAAAAAAAAAAATTTGGAACCGGCAGAATTTATTAATCCACGGTCTAAAAGGAAAAATATCTAGCATAAAAGAAAAAACAAAAACAAAACTTACAAAATGTTAAAAGGGGAACAAACTCAACATTCCCATCTACAATTTCCAAAATTACTCATATATTTCACTCGACTAAAAACCATAGAAATCACATTATCCACCAACTTTGAAGAGTTCACTTGGATTTTGTTAAACCAAACATCGTTCCTTGCTTTCCACATACACCATAGAAACCTATAGCAGATAGCAAGAAATATTTTTCTCTTTTTTGGATAGTTCCCTCATGAGGCAGCAAAATTAACAAAATCTGAAATCGAAAGGAACCTTTAAATAGAAACGTCACACCAATTGAAAATCCAGCGTAGAGAATCAAAAGCAATCGGACAGTCCAAGAGAATATGTTCTGCAGTGTCCACACCACTAAAGCACATTCGACAGGAAATAGAAGACATGTTGATACCTCTCCTGGAAAGAGCTACTGTAGTAGGAATACGCCCTACAAGCCCTCCAAACAAAGCTAATGCACTTGATAGGAACTAAGTGAAGCCAAACCGTGGGATTATTTATCAGGATAGTCAATTTACTATCAATGAGGTCCCTAAGATCGCATACACGAAAAAAACCATCAACAATTAACCTTGATCTCCAAGTATCAGGCCCATTGGATCTAACAACCATCCTTGTAACATCCAAAATAGATTTCAATTCCAACAGCTTTTGAGAATTATTGGGTTTCCGCTTCCAAGCCCACGAGAAAGCATCATTCACCCATCTATCACCTAAAAGACAAGTTTTCCTCTTGTCTAACGGATATAAACAAGGGAATTTCACTACCAAAGTCCCGTTCTTTAGCCAGTCATCTAGCCAAAACAAAATTTTCTTTCCATCCCCTACCTGAAATTCAAAAATATCTGAAACATCAATATCAATATTGCCAAGTGTCGAGAAGACATTGACAATACTACTCCAAGTGCCTGGGAGAGATTTTTTAGCCCAATAGTGAATAGGTTTCCTATCACATCTATGAATACTACCAATCACTCGCCTCCAAGTTTTCCTCTTGTCCAAATCCCATTTGTTTCATGATCAATTCCAAATACTTCCAATTAATAGAATCAAAAACTTTGTCGAAATATGCGGCCATATTCAGCCCATTGTGTAAAGATGAACCAATTAGTAAATTAACAATGTCCACATAATGTAGAGGATTTAAAACGGAACCCGATCATGTATGAAACATGTCGTTTTATAACCGAACCGGTGCTTTTGAATCAGATTGGTGACTCAAGCGTTGGAACCAGTTTAGGTGAAACCGAATTGTGAAATGAATCACCAGCGTAGACACTGGAAAATAATTTTTTTGATTTTATTTCACTAAACAGTTATAAAATCAACTACATACCAATTATAGTTATGGGCTTAGAGACCTAATCCAACAGTCTGCCACTTGGATAAGTCCAATAACTACGATTGCAAGTATGACCTCAAAATTTGACTAGCAATCGTAGCTTTCAAAAGTCGTTATTGAACTATGACCTAGTCAATGACGTGTCCTTTAGATAAGTGATCAAATATCCCACCATTCTAAAAGATATCATATGGACATGAGACATGGATTATAATCATTCTCTCTGTACAAGATTTGTTTCCCGATTTCTGATTTATGACGACTGACAACAGACTACAAATTGAATGCATCAATTCAGTCCAGGCTTGGCCAAGCGCTTAAGATTTCAGCACTAAATCATCGAGGGACCCACATATATTGCTTTTATCCCATTCAGGGTAAAAGGAACGGATAAACTTCGACTATATGTTTGTACTATTCACTTATTAAATCATACACAATAATATGTTTTATTACATCAATTTCATGATGCGTTTACATATTATCAATGCACAACCGACTCTTAAACAACAAATCATATATCACTACTTGAATAATAAAAGATATTATCGTCTCAAAATTACTCGTGATAAAATCCATGAAGTAATTCTCTGAGTGTGTTTTAATCTAATACTCATATATGCATTTCAAAAGTACTCATGAATACTGTAGCAAACCAATGTCATGTCTAAGCTCTTAGACAATCTACAGTCAGATTCATGACAATCTTAATTCACTACTTACTTCCAAAAGTATGATCGACTATGGATGTTTGAATAACCTAGTTATTTAGGAAGTAAAAACATGTAAAGTGAAACACAATAAAAACCTAATTAAATATGGTCTTAATCAATTGAATATAAATAATACACTTATTATTTAATCACCATATTAATCAGACTTTATTCACTGTATAATGTATCAAGTAATCAACTCAATACTTGAATTAAAACAATAGGTATGCCATGCTCCAAGCACGCACATTATTTTTATCTATGGTCATTCCTATGTGAAACAGATCAATTGAACACATTTCCAATTATGCTCATTTCACACTTCCAAATCCTTATTACAAGTGTAAGAATACCAAATTCTTACCACCACTATAATCCGTCAGAGTCTAAACTTATATGCAATGATTCTTTTGTAATGTCAAGGCACCAAAGTCACAGATACTTTGCCAATGATATTACAAAGCATTCCATTAGAGATTGGTTACAAAAACAATTCCATGGAAGCGAAGTCTCACATTCAAGGAGCATTCCTTGAGCATCCTTCTTGCATTAAAGCTACTAATCTTACACCCAGATCTCAATAACTAACTCCCACTATGGAAACATTTCCATATTCCCATATGATTATCAATTCTAAATAAGATTTACCTCTACTCAGAACATGTCAACATGTGTAACAACCTGAAGTTTGTTCCGTTGTCGTAAACCTTTTCGTCGTTAAAAAAATTCTTCGTCTTGAATTGTTTCTGTTCGTTTCCAAAATTAAGTCATTTATTTGAGTTTGTTAAAATGACTTAATAATTGTCCAAATACGTTAGAAATCAATGGAAACGCCCCAATTTATTAATTGGAAAAATAAATATTTTATTTCGTCAAGTTATAAAAAAATAATTAAATCGGGTACAACCAAAAGCCTCACTTGACGACAGTATCGGGTAGAATTCCACCGTGTCCCCAACTTTTAGCATATATAAAGTTGAAAGAGCCTCATTTGAAGCTTTTTCCACTATCTCTCTACTTTCTCTCTCTACTCTCTCTCTAAAATCCGATTTTGAGTCAAAAACATCCAAATCAAGCTTCAAAACATTAAGGTAATTATCCTAGCTTCTAGTTTAACACATTTGGCCTTCAAATTCGAGATTTTTATGAGGATTAGGACCATTAGCATGAGTTTACGGTCCTAGAACATCCCTAGGCCGTAAACTCATGAAAATGGGGTTTTTGTGCCATAAAACCCTTCCAAAACACTTCAAGGGCTTAGATTTGACTTAGAAACTTGCATGCATGAACCAAGGACCACAAAATCATGGAATTTGATGTGTAAACATGAGTTTACGGCCCAAGAACCCTCTTGGACTATAAACCCCCATGCAAGGACCTTAAACACCTCTTAAGGTGTTAGTTTTCCCCTAAACACCTTCAATGAACTTCTATGGGAGTGTAGAACCTCATAAGCCTTCATGTGATGCACCAAAACTTCATCAAATGGGATAAACTTGAGTTTACGGCCCAAGCACATGCTTGGACTGTAAACACCCATTCATGGGGAGTAAACTCACCTTATTAGACCTTAAACTCACTTCTATGTGTTAAGATGCCACTTAAACACACCATAAGCCTTAGAAATGAGTCTAGAAGCAACCACAATCAAGTTAAGGACCTTAATTCATGCCAAAACTACCCCCATGGATGTTTACGGCCGTAAACCTCCCAAGAACATCTTCTTAGTCCGTAAACTCCATTACATGGTCCATATGTGGGTTTAATCCATTCATAAGCCCTAGATTCCATCCTAGCCAATTTTCCCAAGTGTGATAAGACCATTTGACACCATAGAACACCCCACCATGAGTTTATGGCCGTAAACTCATGGGGAATGGGTCATTAGGACCGTAAACCCTCTTGTGAGTTTACTCTTGAGGGGTAAACTCCATATCCGATCCATATACGTCCCTAGATGTCACCCGGGTCACTCCAAACACTTGATTTGAAGTGTTTTCGCGTCTTGGAGTGTATAATCATATGTAATTAGTGATTTAAAATCTAATTAGATAAATTTGCATATCATTTGATATTACATAGGAGCCTCACGCGTTATCAAGCCCCGAACCGACACTTAGCATCCAATCCGACACGCTTCTCGACCGGTGAGTTCATACCCCTACCCTTTTTCAAATGTTTTTTGACTGTTTTCAGGGGGAATACAAGCAAAAGTACAAGGAAATCTTGTACTCCAACTTATTGTTTTCAGTTCAAATGATTTCATTCTGTATGTTCTAATATTAAAAACTGTGTTTATCAAATGGTTCGAATTATGGAGTTAGCTTTCAGAATAATCATAGATTTCTTGATAAAGTGTAACAATCTAAATTATATTTCATAATCTGCGAATGCGAATACGAATACGAATATGAATAGTATTAGGAGTAGGATTAGGGATACAAATACGACTGCGAATACGAATACGAATACGAATACGAATACGAATAGTATTAGGAGTAGGATTAGGGATACAAATACGACTGCAAATACGAATATGAATACGAATATGAATACGAATATGAATACGAATACGAATACGAATAGTATTAGGAGTAGGATTAGGGATACAAATACGAATACGAATACGAATATGAATACAAATACGAATACGAATAGTATTAGGAGTAGGATTAGGGATACAAATACGATTGCGAATACGAATACGAATACGAATATGAATACGAATACGAGTATGAATAGCATTAGGAATAGGATTAGGGATACAAATACGAATACGAATACGAATACGAATACGAATACGAATACGAATACGAATACGAATACGAATACGAATACGAATACGAATGCGAATGCGAATGCGAATACAAATACGAATAGGACTACAAATATAATACGAATACAATGATATGTATCTAGGTACACTCCAGTGAAACACCATTAGAATATCAGACTACCTAGTTAATATAATAAGTACAAATGGTAATCAAATATTACATCGAAATTCGATAACTAAACTTACTTTTAGGAAAATATAGGATTTTCCTGGGATCATAGTTAAACATAACCAGAACCGTGTAACTTAAAACAATTAACCAAACTTCACATATAAGAAAATATGGGATTTTCTTGGATAACAAACTTTTCAGAAAACCAAAGGAAACTCGTACATTTTCACAAAACAAACATCTTATGAACTCACCAGCTTTATGCTGATTTTCAAATTTCTTGTATTCTCAGGTCCATATTAGACATGTACCCTCGAATCTTTTGGAGAAGACGGAGTGTACAGAAGACTCGTCTCTACTTTTGTTCATATATACATATGTATAACACTTGTAACACTTTACTTTTGAACAAATGTAAATTCTAATATGTAATGTAATGGTTGTTTAATTGCATACTATGTACATTGGATTTGATACTCAACGTGGAGTCCACCCCAGGAATGTTTCCGCCTTAGGTTTTCGGGGTGTGACAGATTGGTATCAGAGCCCTTGTTTATAGTGAACTGGTATACCAAACCTTACATGGTATAAAACTATAAACACTAAAGGGCCTAAGTGCTCTGAACTAAAAGTATACCTCAAATATAAGTATTTTAAAAAGTATACAAGTATACCCAACCGTCGAAATCCGTAACTACTAGTAGAACAAAACATAAGTAAATGGGTGTTGTACGCTGCGGTTAAACCTGGGCAGTTATGTAGTCCTGTCTAGGATCAATATAGCCTGGCCAACTATATTCATTCGAGACACGGCCAACATGTGCTTGGGAGTTACTGTGGTGTACAACATGCCTAAACTTACCCAATACCCAAACAATGAGCCGTCGTTGCAGTAAGACAAGAAATACTATGGGAGTATTTGTAACAGCCCGGAATTTCCAGGTATTTATTTTGGATTTATTGATGGAAATTGTGAGTGGACTCGGCGAGTTGGAGCTCAAACTCGCCGAGTAGGATCACGGTATTGGGCACGGGTTCACGTCCGGACTCGACGAGTCCAAGAGTGGACTCGGCGAGTCCACTTTGTGTGGTGAAACCCTAATTTCTGGGGTTTGAGACCTATTTAAGGGGCCTTATGGCCGTCATTTGTGCTCACCCAACCCTTAGAGAGAAACCCTTGAGTGCTTGAACGTTTTGAGAGAGAAAGGAGGTATTCTTGACCTTGTGTGTGTCATTTAGCAAAGAAGGAGGAGATTCTAGGCAAGTGGAAGCAAAGGAGGTTGCTATTATGTGGATTTGAAGCTTAGATAATCGATCTAGAGGTATGGTTTCGTTTATCTTCTGTTTTGTGAAGTATAATGGGATTTAGGGTTTCTTATGGACATTATTGGGTTGATTTGCTGCCAAATAGTTCCCTTCTTGTGTTGAGACTCTGGATCTGGATCCATAGAGGTCCAGAGAGCCTCACTCATCAAGATTTATGTATAGCAATGGAGTTTATGACCTTGAGTTGTAATATTTGAGACAAAAACATCATATATGGTCATATAGAGATTTTATGTGCATCAAGATAGTGACTTTACGTGCTAAATAAGCTTGGAAGGATTGGATCTATGGGTTAATGGACTGTATCTGACCTTATGAGCAAGTTTGAGTCATTGCATGGCACGGACTCGCCGAGTCCGAAGAACAGACTCGGCGAGTAGTATGAATATTGCCCGACCACACGATGAGTGGTCTTGCCGAGTTGGGGAGGGTTGACTCAGTGAGTCAGAGGGAAGTCAGAGTGGACAGGTGGACTGAGACAAGCTGGACTCGCCGAGTTGTTCTTGAGACTCGGCGAGTTGAGTCGTGGTGGCCCCACAACTCATGCTAGGTGGAACTCATCGAGTTAGGAGAATACTCGACGTGTCAATGGAGGATTTCAGGGAAATCAGTGTATACGCTCAGACTCACCGAGTCGCTATAGTGCACTCGCCGAGTCCGGTCAAAGTTGACCGTTGACCGTTGACCTAAGTTGACTTGTAAAAGAGTAGTCAAACTTAGTTGGGGAAGTGTTAATTAGAGATGTATTGTGATTTAGGAGGACTATAGCTCGGGAGATCGAGCACTAGTGATTTCAGGATTCACGACTTACCGAGGCACGCGAGGTGAGTCTTCTCACTATACTTTACCTTGAGTAGGTAACCAAAGTTATGTGATATAGTATTTGTATGCTATGTATGTTATGTGTTGTACTGCATTATTTCTATGTGATTTATGTTGTGCATGTTTACAGAGTTAGAACCTGAGGGTTTACAAAGTTTGGGTGCATGGACCCACAGAGTTATAGCCTCGAGTGGCAAATATGTGTTATATGTGGTATTTTGGGGAACTCACTAAGATTTGTGCTTATAGTGTTTGATGTTATTGTTTCAGGTACTAGTGACGATCGCGGGACGGCGCCGGCTTGATCAGTACACACACATGGGAGTTATGATTTGAGATCTTGGGATTTTGTATTTACTTGAATTGGATAATTAAATGTGGTTGTTTCCTGAATATTAAATGAATTATGTTTTATGAAAATTTGAAAAATTTTGTTTTGAAATTCACGGTGTTACAATTTGGTATCAGAGCCTTGGTTTGAGGGATTCGGGTACACCTTCGGGAGTATTTGAACTCAAATTGAGGATTTGGAAAAATTATTTTCAAAAGAGAATTAAACTTTTCTAAGAGTAAAAGATTTTTAGAGAAATTCAAGGAAGAAACGTGTGTACGATCAGTCAGCGCCCGAACGGTGATTTCCTAAAATACCCTTATATTATATGTTTATGATGTATTCTCTTGCTAGAGTAGGCTTGGTATTCTTATTAGGACTAGAGTGCCCTGATTTGTGATGCCTTAGCCTAGGGAGATGTGAGCTGCTATGAGATGCTTGAGAGCGAATAGGTAGCAGCGAGGAGCTTATCAGAGAGCTGTTAGAGAGTGATAGAGTACTTGGAATTTGGGATCCAAAGAGGAGGATTTGGAGTGTGTACTGAGACGGTGTGGACAGTAGTATTGGACCCGTACTACTGAAAGCGTCGGGGCGGTGCACGGTCCAAGTAAGAATCTTCGGAATACCAAGAATCAAGGAGGGATGGGTTGTCGAGTGTTAGTATGCTCGAGCGGTTTCTAATTTATCGTATGTTGTATTTCAGAGGTTGATCATGGTGAGGACACGTCATATGCCAGAGGGTGTCGGGGATAGTGATGAGGAGATCCGACAGATCATTCATGAGGAGGTGGCTGCGGTCATCAGGGCAGAGATACCAGAGATGTTCGGGTCTATTAAGACCGCGCTGATCGAGACCTTCGATGACCATTATGTCGCTCTTTCTGAGGCTGCGGTTGCGGTAGCCACTGCAGCTGTTGCTGCTGCTAGGCCGCAGGGTGGTGACGCGTTGTTGTTCCGGGAGTTCAGCAACACGAAACCACCATAGTTTGATGGGACCCAGGACCCAGTGGTGGCCATGAGATGGATTTCTGACATAGAGGGGTGTTTCTTCACTTGCTCATCTCCTGAGCATTTGAGAGTACGGTTCGCGCTGAACCAGCTTCGCTTGGGAGCGAAGGACTGGTGGAAGTTTGTCACAACACACTTTTCGCCTCTGAGCTTGCAGCAGTAACCTAGGAGAGGTTCACTGCCATGTATCGAGACGAGTACATTCCCCAGGTGGAGAGGGAGCGTTTGGCCCAGAAGTTTCTGACCCTCAAGCAGGGCACTGAGTCTGTTACGGTGATTACCAGGATGTTTCACGAGAGGGCGATGTTCTGCCCTGAGCACATGTCCACTGAGCAGGCACGTATGAGTCGATATTTGAGTATTTTGAGACGAGAAATTCGGGAGTTCGTGGCAAACTCCTCATACCATACATTTTCTGAGCTTCAGGCAAATGCCCGGAAGAGGGAGATCGAGCTGGAGACCCAGGCTAGGGAGGAGGCTGAGTCTCATGGGAGGGATCGGCGAACGGCACATTTCCAGCCGGCAGCCAAGCAGGCCAAGCCCGCTGATCCCAAATCAGGGAGCCAGAAGGGGCGCACTTGTGGAAAGTGCGGCAAGGGTCATGATGGAGTGTGTAGAGCGGGATCTTGCTACAAATGTGGCAAGGAGGGGCATATGGCCAAAGACTGCCCCAAGGGGTTTGCAGTATGTTTTCACTGCAACCAGACCAGGCACCGGAAGGCGGAGTGTCCGCAATTGCGGGGACCAGCTCAGGGAGCACCTAATGGATCTGCCCCTGCCGCCATCAGAGCTACTGGGAGTAGGCCAGTGAAGGCCGAGGCGCCGAGGGCACGTGGGAGAGCATTTCAATTGATCGCGGAGGAGGTCCGCGCAGCGCTCGATGTCGTGGCTGGTATGTATTCTTTCGTGTATTTATTATAATTTTGAAGTATTATGCTTATATCATGATATACGTAGGTACTTTTCTTATGAATTCTGTACCTGCCTTGGTATTATTTGACTCGGGTGCTCGTCGGTCCTTTGTATATTTGGCTTTTAGTCAGCACATCAGTGTTAGTCGCGAGGCATTGAGTCGGCCTCTGAGAGTTTCCATAGCTGGCGAGAAGGCAATATATGCCACGGAGGTGATCCGTGGGTGCGTACTCGAGATTTTCGGTGTTGAGTTCCCGATTGATTTGGTTCCTATTGCCATGCGGGATGTTTGTGTCATCGTGGGAATGGACTGGTTGAGCAAGTTCGGTGCGGTTATCGACTGCGAGTGGCAGCTAGTGACCGTACGAGACCCTAGTGGGGGAATTCTTACAGTGTACGGCGAGGGTACTCGTTCTGGATCAGCATTTTGTTCGGCCGCTAGGGTGAGGCAGTGTTTACAGCAGGGCTGTAAGGGTTTTGTGGCGTACGTGTCAAATATTCGGGTGGACTCCAGGAGGTCGAGGTCGGTGGAGGAGGTTCCTATAGTACGTGAGTTCCCGGATGTTTTTCCAGAGGAGTTGCCGAGGGTTCCTCCCGTGAAGCAAGTAGAGTTCGGTATTGAATTGGTCCCGGGGGCCGCACCTATTGCTAAGGTGCCTTATCGTCTTGAACCTCCGGAGATCCAAGAGTTATCCTCGCAGCTTCAGCAGCTGTTGGGGAAAGGGTTTATTCGGCCGAGTAGCTCACCGGATGTGCATTGATTACCGAGAGTTGAACAAGCTAATGGTCAAGAACTGTTACCCGTTGCCGAGGATCGATGATTTGTTCGTCCAGTTGCAGGGAGCATCTTGGTTCTCCAAGATCGATTTGAGGTCTGGATACCATCAGGTGAGGGTACGAGATTAGGACATCCAGAAGATAGCGTTTAGGACGCGTTATGGGCATTATGAGTTTGTGGTAATGCCTTTCGGGCTCACCAATGCTCTGGCAGTGTTCATGGATCTCATGAACCGGGTATGCAGGCCGATGTTGGATCGGTCGGTGATCGTATTTATTGATGACATTTTGGTATATTCGAGATCTAGGGAGCAGCATGAGGAGCATTTGAGGGAGATCCTCGGAGTCCTGAGATCGGAGAGGCTTTATGCCAAATTCTCCAAGTGTGATTTGTGGTTGCGAGAGGTCCAATTCCTAGGACATCTTGTTAACCAGGATGGGATATTGGTCGATCCGGCCAAAGTGGAGGCAGTGATGAGTTGGGAGGTGCCGAGGTCACCCTCCGAGATCAGGAGTTTTCTAGGGTTGGCCGGTTATTATCGGAAATTTATCAGGGATTTCTCTAAGATCGCAATGCCACTCACTAGGTTGACCCGGAAGGGTGTTGCTTTTTCATGGGGCCCCGAGCAGCAGGCCTCCTTTGAGACGCTTCGCCAAAGGTTATGCAAGGACCCGGTGTTAGCCCTCCCGGAGGGAATAGAAGACTTTGTTGTATACTGCAATGCATCGATTTTGGGGTTGGGAGCGATACTGATGCAGAGAGGGCATGTGATAGCATATGCATCCAGGCAGTTGAGGCCTCATGAGTCAAGGTATCCCACCCATGACCTAGAATTGGGGGACGTGGTGTTCGCCCTCAAGATGTGGAACCATTATTTGTATGGGGTTCGGTGTACGATATACACGGACCATAAGAGTCTGAAGTATTTGATGGATCATCCCAACCTAAATATGCAGCAGAGGAGGTGGTTGGATGTGGTTAAGGATTATGATTGTGAGATCATGTACCATCCGGGAAAGGCTAATGTGGTAGCCAACACCCTGAGTCGGCGGGCGGAGAGTGCCCCGTTGCGAGGTATATGTTTGCGTTTGACCGTGATGACTCTGGTATTGGACACCATTCGAGGAGCTCAGGCTGAGGCATTGAGGTCGGAAAACCAGAAGAGAGAGCGAGTTGTTGGATTGGTATCGGAGTTCATTACCGATGGTCGGAGGCTTATGACTTTTCAGGGGCATATTTGGGTACCGTTCGTGGGAGGTACGCGTGCCATTTTGATGGAAGAGGCTCATCGGTCAAAATTCTCGATCCATCCCGAGGCCATTAAGATGTATTTGGATTTGAGGAAGCAGTATTGGTGGCCCTGTATGAAGAGAGATGTTGTATGGTTCGTTGAGAGGTGCTTAACCTGCCGTAAGGTTAAGGCCGAACATTAGAGGCCGCATGGTAAGTTGCAGCCATTGGAGGTTCCCGAATGGAAGTGGGAACAGATCACCATGGATTTCATCACCAAATTGCGAAGGACTGCTCGAGGAGTTGATGCAATTTGGGTGATTGTGGACAGGTTGACAAAGAGCACTCACTTCCTTGCCATCAGTGAGAGTTCTTCTGCAGAGAAGTTAGCAGAGATATATGTGAGGGAAGTAGTATCACGGCATGGGGTACCGATCTCGATTGTCTCCGACCGGTACGTGCGTTTCACTTCCAGGTTCTGGAAGAAGTTCCATGAGGAGTTGGGTACTACGTTGCATTTTAGTACCACATATCACCCCCAGACAGACGGACAGAGTGAGCGGACGATTCGGACCCTCGAGGACATGCTTCGAGCATGTGTATTGGATTTCGGGGGATGTTGGGATACGTATTTGCTGTTAGCCGAGTTTTCTTACAACAACAACCATCATTCGAGCATTGGTATGCCACTCTTTGAGCTGTTTTACGGGAGGAAGTGTCGGACCCCATTTGCTGGGGAGAAGTCGGGCAACGTGTTATGGGCAACACGGAGATAGTGCTTCAGACGACAGAGCACATCCAGCAGGTCAAACAGAGGTTTCTGATTGCTCAGAGTCGATAGAAGAGTTATGAGGATAGACGCCGGTCCGAACTTGAGTTCCAGGTCAGTGATTTTGTGCTCCAGAAGGTCTCTCCTTGGAAGGGAGTGATCCGATTCAGGAAGAGGGAAAAGTTGGGGCCCCGATATATCGGACCATTTCGGGTAGTCGCGAGGGTAGGCAAGGTAGCCTATCGCTTGGATTTGCCAGCAGAGTTGGGGAAGATTCACGACACTTTCCATGTGTCGCAATTGCGGAAGTGTATAGCCGATGAGTCAGCAGTGGTTCCATTGGATGATATTCAGGTGGATGCGAGCCTGAATTATGCTGAGAGACCAGTGGCCATCAGAGATCGTAAAATCAAAGTTCTGAGGAACAAGGAGGTACCTTTGGTCTTAGTTCAGTGGTAGCATCGGAAGGGGTCCGAGATGACGTGGGAACTGGAGCGTGAGATGCGTGAGCAGCATCCGGAGTTATTTGCAGAATGAGACTTCGAGGGCGAAGTATATTTCTAGTGGGGGAGAATTGTAACAGCCCGAAATTTCCAGGTATTTATTTTGGATTTATTTATGGAAATTGTGAGTGGACTCGACGAGTTGGAGCTCAAACTCGCCGAGTAGGATCGCAGTATTGGGCACGGGTTCGCGTCCAGACTCGACAAGTCCAAGAGTGGACTCGGCAAGTCCATGCTGTGTGGTGAAACCCTAATTTCCGGGGTTTGAGACCCATTTAAGGGGCCTTGTGGCCATCATTTGTGCTCACCCAACCCTTAGAGAGAAACCCTTGAGTGCTTGAACGTTTTGAGAGAGAAAGGAGGCATTCTTGACCTTGTGTGTGTCATTTAGCAAAGAAGGAGGAGATTCTAGGCAAGAGGAAGCAAAGGAGGTTGCTATTCTGTGGATTTGAAGCTTAGATCATCGATCTAGAGGTATGGTTTCCTTTATCTTCTGTTTTGTGAAGTATAATGGGATTTAGGGATTCTTATGGACATTATTGGGTTGATTTGATACCAAATAGTTCCCTTCTTGTGTTGAGACTCTGGATCTGGATCCATAGAGGTCCAGAAAGCCTCACTCACCAAGCTTTATCTATAGCAATGGAGTTTATGACCTTGAGTTGTAGTATTTGAGACAAAAACATCATATATGGTCATATAGAGATTGTATGTGCATCAAGATAGTGACTTTACGTGCTAAATAAGCTTGGAAGGATTGGATCTATGGGTTAATGGACTGGATCTGACCTTATGAGCAAGTTTGAGTCATTGCATGGCACAGACTCGCCGAGTCTGAAGAACAGACTCGAACAGTAGTATGAATGTTGCCCGACCACACGATGAGTGGTCTTGCCGAGTTGGGGAGGGTTGACTCAGTGAGTCAGAGGGAAGTCAGAGTGGACAGGTGGACTGAGTCAAGTTGGACTTGCCGAGTTGTTCTTGAGACTCGGCGAGTTGAGTCGTGGTGTCCCCACAACTCATGCCAGGTGGAACCCGTCGAGTTAGGAGAATACTCGACGTGTCAAGAGAGGATCCCAGGGAAATCAGTGTATGCGCTAAGACTCACCGAGTCGCTATAGTGAACTCGCCGAGTCCGGTCAAAGTTGACCGTTGACCATTGACCAGTGTTGACCTATGTTGACTTATTAAAGAGTAGTCAACCTTAGTTGGGGAAGTGTTAATTAGAGATGTATTGTGATTTAGGAGGACTATAGCTCGGGAGATCGAGCACTAGTGATTTCAGGATTCACGACTTACCGAGGCACGCGAGGTGAGTCTTCTCACTATACTTTACCTTGAGTAGGTAACCAGAGTTATGTGATAGAGTATTTGTGTGCTATGTATGTTATGTGTTGTACTGCATTATTTCTATGTGATTTATGTTGTGCATGTTTACAAAGTTAGAACCTGAGGGTTCACAGGGTTTGGGTGCACGGACCCACAGAGTTATAGCCTCGAGTGGCTAATATGTGTTATATGTGGTATTTTGGGGAACTCACTAAGCTTTGTGCTTACAGTGTTTGATGTTATTGTTTCAGGTACTAGTGATGATCGCGGGACGACGCCGACTTGATCAGTACACACGCATGGGAGTTATGATTTGAGATCTTGGGATTTTGTATTTACTTGAATTGGATAATTAATTGTGGTTGTTTCCTGAATATTAAATGAATTATGTTTTATGAAAATTTGAAAAAATTTGTTTTGAAATTCACGGTGTTACAGTATTTCTCGAGCCAAATCTGTTATAGAATTCCTCATCCCATCGTTGCTCCTGAATCATTCCTTTAGCGATAAATTATCTGTTTTGATAACTCCTTCCTGCTTTATCACTTAATAGAATTCAATGTCTGTCATAAAGGGATATCTCTTGTATCATATCTCTTGATTCAATTCGGAGGACTTACCATCCTCTCTTTCCTGATCTTATTAGATCAAGATGCCTCCAAGAAAGAGACCCAGCTCAAAGACCAACAACAATCCTCCTCCTACACCACCTTCTCTTCAAATCGACCTGGCAACCCTTCAGTCAGTTTTAACTATAGCATTCACAGCATCCATGTCGCAAACGAACCCCGATAGTTCAGGAGGTGGTCCCCAGCCTCAAAACCAAGAAGGTAGCCAGGGACACCGAAAGGAGTGTTCCTATAAAGACTTTATGAACGTGAAACCCACATTCTTCGATGGCACAGGAGGTGTCGTTGCTCTAACTTAGTGGTTAGAGAAGATCGAATCTATCTTCGAGATCTGTACTTGTTTAGAATCCAACAAGGTGAAGTTTGCTGCCTGCATTCTCACCAATAAAGCTCTGACTTGGTGGAACGGCCGAGTCAAATCTCTAACTCTACCTGTAGCCAATGCTATGGGTTAGGAAGTTATGAAGGAACTTCTGCACGCAGAGTATTTCCCACGGGGTGAAATTCAGAATCTGGAGCATGAACTTTGGAACCTGAAGATGAAAGGTTCCGATATCGCCTCCTACACATCTAGATTTGATGACTTAGCTCTTCTTTGTCCAGGGATGGTTACCCCGGAAAGTAAGAAGATTGAGAGGTTTATCTGGGGATTAACCCAACCAACCAAAGGGAATGTTATAGCTGCGAAGCCGGATACCTACGACAGCGCCAAATGCCTAGCGCAAATCTTGATCGACCATAGTGAGGAAGTAGAGGAAGAAGCCACGACTCCTGAGCCGATAGAAAGAAGTGGTGAGAAAAGAAAGTTCTGGGAGGCGAGGGAGAAATGTCATCCTTCACAGAAGTTCTCGAAGACACAACAAATGGTGACAGTCCACGCTATCACTACCCCTGCTGTCGTACCTGTCATCGGTTCCTCAGCCCAAGAACCTATCACCGGATATGCCGGTGCTCTTCCGTGGTGTAACCAGTGCAGTTACCACCACTACATCCCCGGTCCCTGTCGTGTGAAATTTTGCGAAAATTGTGGCCAAGAGGGTCACCTTGCACGGAGTTGCAGAACACCAAGAAATCAAGCTTCCAGAGTGGGCATCAGTCAGGCCTATTTTAGTTGTGGTAAATTCGGGCATTATAAGAGAAACTACCCTAATGCAGCAACAACTGGCAACACTGGAAGAGTCCTAGCTATAGGACAAGGGGAGGAAGCCGCCGATCCCACCGTTACCACAAGCATAACCCTCTTCGACAACCCTTCTGCTTGTAATCCTTTTCAATTCTAGTCCTGAAAGATAAACTGTTAGCTATGCATTCGAACCTCTTCATAATCATAGTCCTCAATTAGTAACCGAAACGTCCACCATCAAGGTAGCCAACCATGAGAAAGAAGGTGTGTTTCATTCTGAAACACGTATCCCAAGGTACAATAGAACTTTTCGAAATCCTTATTAGGGTCGATTCCGTAACCTACGAACTCCGACCACCCCCAGGATTTAGTAGCATCCACCTGGTGTTCCATGCCCTTGTCCTTAAGAAGTGTCTACCCGACGAAACACTAATAATCCCTTTGATATGACCAAAGTCGTATCCCGATAGTGAGGGTTCGCTGGAATGTCAAGCGGAGACCCGATTTCACTTGGGAGCGTGAAGACCCGAAGCAGTAGATTCATCCATATCTCTTTTCAATTCATGAACTGTATCTTAATCTTTGAAATTCCGGACAAAATTCCCTCTAACGGGGGGATAATGTAACAACCCGAAGTTCGTTCCGTTGTCGTAAACCTTTCTGTCGTTAAAAAAAATTCTTCGTCTTGAATTATTTCTGTTCGTTTCAAAAATTAACTCATAGAAATCAATGGAAACCCCCCAATTTATTAATTGGAAAAATAAATATTTTATTTCGTCAAGTTATAAAAAAATAATTAAATCGGGTACAACCAAAAGCCTCACTTGACGACAGTATCGGGTAGAATTCCACCGTGTCCCCAACTTTCAGCATATATAAAGTTGAGAGAGCCTCATTTGAAGATTTTTCCACTCTCTCTCTACTTTCTCTCTCTACCCTCTCTCTAAAATCCGATTTTGAGTCAAAAACATCCAAATCAAGCTTCAAAACATTAAGGTAATTATCCTAGCTTCTAGTTTAACACATTTGGCCTTCAAATTCGAGATTTTTATGAGGATTAGGACCATTAGCATGAGTTTACGGTCCTAGAATATCCCTAGGCCGTGAACTCATGAAAATGGGGTTTTTGTGCCATAAAACCCTTCCAAAACACTTCAAGGGCTTAGATTTGACTTAGAAACTTGCATGCATGAACCAAGGACCACAAAATCATGGAATTTGATGTGTAAACATGAGTTTACGGCCCAATAACCCTCTTGGACCGTAAAACCCCATGCAAGGACCTTAAACACCTCTTAAGGTGTTACTTTTCCCCTAAACACCTTCAATGAACTTCTATGGGAGTGTAGAACCTCATAAGCCTTCATGTGATGCACCAAAACTTCATCAAATGGGATAAACTTGAGTTTACGGCCCAAGCACATGCTTGAACCATAAACACCCATTAATGGGAAGTAAACTCATCTTCTTAGACCTTAAACTCACTTATATGTGTTAAGATGCCACTTAAACACACCATAAGCCTTAGAAATGAGTCTAGAAGCAACCACAATCAAGTTAAGGACCTTAATTCATGCCAAAACTACCCCCATGGATGTTTATGGCCGTAAACCTACCAAGAAAATCTTCTTAGGCCGTAAACTCCATTACATGGTCCATATGTGGGTTTAATCCATTCATAAGCCCTAGATTCCATCCTAGCCAATTTTCCCAAGTGTGATAAGACCATTTGACACCATAGAACACCCCACCATGAGTTTATGGCCGTAAACTCATGGGGAATGGGTCATTAGGACCGTAAACCCTCTTGTGAGTTTACTCTTGAGGGGTAAACTCCATATCCGATCCATATATGTCCCTAGATGTCACCCGGGTCACTCCAAACACTTGATTTGAAGTGTTTTCGCGTCTTGGAGTGTATAATCATATGTAATTAGTGATTTAAAATCTAATTAGATAAATTTGCATATCATTTGATATTACATAGGAGCCTCACGCGTTATCAAGCCCCGAACCGACACTTAGCATCCAATCCGACACGCTTCTCGACCGGTGAGTTCATACCCCTACCCTTTTTCAAATGTTTTTTGACTGTTTTCAGGGGGAATACAAGAAAAAGTACAAGGAAATCTTGTACTCCAACTTATTGTTTTCAGTTCAATTGATTTCATTCTGTATGTTCTAATATTAAAAACTGTGTTTATCAAATGGTTCGAATTATGGAGTTAGCTTTCAGAATAATCATAGATTTCTTGATAAAGTGTTACAATCTAAATTATATTTCATAATCTGCGAATGCGAATACGAATACGAATACGAATAGTATTAGGAGTAGGATTAGGGATACAAATACGACTGCGAATACGAATACGAATACGATTACGAATAGTATTAGGAGTAGGATTAGGGATACAAATACGACTGCGAATATGAATATGAATACGAATACGAATACGAATACAAATACGAATTGTATTAGGAGTAGGATTAGCGATACAAATACGACTGCGAATACGAATACGAATACGAATATGAATACGAATATGAATACAAATAGTATTAGGAGTAGGATTAGGGATACAAATACAACTGCGAATACGAATACGAATACGAATACGAATACGAATACGAATACGAATACGAGTACAAATAGCATTAGGAATAGGATTATGGATACAAATACGACTGCGAATATGAATACGAATATGAATACGAATGTGAATGCGAATACGAATACGAATAGGACTAAATATAATACGAATATAATGATATGTATCTAGGTACACTCTAGTGAAACACCATTAGGATATCAGACTACCTAGTTAATACAATAACTACGAATGGTAATCAAATATTACATCGAAATTCAATAACTAAACTTACTTTTAGGAAAATATAGGATTTTCTTGGGATCATAGTTAAACATAACCAGAACCCTGTAACTTAAAATAGTTAACCAAACTTCACATATAAGAAAATATGGGATTTTCTTGGATAACAAACTTTTCGGAAAACCAATGGAAACTCGTACATTTTCACAAAGCAAACATCTTATGAACTCACCAGCTTTATGCTGATTTTCAAATTGCTTGTATTCCCAGGTCCATATTCGACAGGTACCCGCGAATCTTTTGGAGAAGACGGAGCGTAGAGAAGACTCGTCTCTACTTTTGTTCATATATACATATGTATAACACTTGTAACACTTTACTTTTGAACAAATGTAAATTCTAATATGTAATGTAATGGTTGTTTACTTTGCTTACTATGTACATTGGATTTGATACTCAACATGGAGTCTGCTCGGGGAATGTTTCCGCCTTAGGTTTTTGGGGTGTGACAACATGGTCCTTCCAAAATTATACTATACTTCCAACTGTCCACAAGCAACCAATCTTTGGTAAATCTCATATTGTCTGTGACAGTTGTTTAACAACTTTAGTCATAGTTGTTCTAGTCCTTTTCCCTCCTAATTCCCTAGGTATTTGGAAAACCAGAACAAGTGAATATTATAGCATATGCAATCGATCCTATAACCGAAGCATATGAGATTCGATACATAATGTCTTACATAAAGACTTGATCAATCTCTTGGTATAATATTTCCATATATTGAATTTCCTATGTTGAATCATTTTAACATGATATTCATATACGTTCATGACTAAGTTCTATTAGATCCTTCAATCTAAACTTTTAGATTTGAAATGACGTAGTAGTGCTCTCTCCCCTATAACTTTCTATAGCGAAACAACTTCCAAACCTTACAACTTGCAAATTTATAACCTTTGTTTCCTACAACCAACATTGCCTACTTACAACACTTAGTATCAAAATTATGCTCCCACTAGCATAATAACTATACTCTTGCTAGTTTAACAATTATTCTCCCACTAGCTTAGACATGTACCTAGAAATCAACTGGACTTATAGAAATCAATACCTATTGACTTTCTTACCAAAGTTCAGATTTCAAATACGTGGTGTTTCGATAAGTCTTTATCTAGACTTTTTCAAGTTCATACATCTTTCATTAGACAACTTATGTGTGTGTCTAAACCCTTTCAGAACTTATAGCAATAAGTCTCGAATGTTCAAACTATTTGCCATTTCTCAGAATTCGAACTATGAAAAGGGACGCCGTAATCATACTCGAATTTGAGAACGTAATTATCACAACCACTAACTCTAATGATATTAATCAATCATTTAAAATCTACCAGTGAAAGCGTTTCCTCACAATCATTTTCATTAAGCAGAGAGAAACCTGTTGCCACTTAGATTTTATGGTGTATATGTTCCTATCCATGTGAATTTGTCATTTCCAGCCACTATCATAAGACAAGGTTTATGAAAAATTCATACTCATATGGATTAAACTTGCTTAATCTTAATTTCTTGTCATTCGGTAGCACAAGGGCTTACCAGTGCTTCCAAGTTATTGAGTAGCTCACCCATACAGATCAAAGTACTTTCACTAATCAAGGTGCTTTTCCATATGCAGTAAAATGAAAAACATAGAACTCATAAGCATTGTCAACTCAACTGGAATGGGCACAGAAACAAGAATGTGTCAACATGATAGGTTATCAACCTCAGGCCGTGTGCTAGTGATTACAAAAAGGTTTATTCTCGATTGTCTCCTGAAAATTTTCAAGATCAACAAGACTCCTACTGACTTCTTGACATATAAGATTATCTATCAAGGAACATCCCTCGACAAACAAATATTCAAGAGTTAGTGTGGGTTCTTATCAAGAAAACACTTCATATAATTGGTCTTAGTTGTTATTTGTTGTAGCCAAAACATCACAAATACCAATTTCAAATGTGCTAGAGCAAGAAAACATTTCTTCTCCACATTTCATGAGGTGTTATAAACCTACTTAGAACATGTTTCTCAAGGTAGAACTTGGAGTAACTAGAGTATGACTCTAAAACTTGATTTTGGAACGAGGTACGACTCATCTTCTTGATTTAACGATTTCAACAATACTTGATTGCTCTTCTTAGTTATAGAAATTAACTAAGGTATCCTTAGAAGATCAAATGTGACATGGTTCCATAATCATTAGGATGATCAAAAAACATGATACTAAAGTATTCTCTTTTCATTTCATATTGGAGAACCTTTATCTTTCTGCGCAATGGATTCTTCTTATTGGTTCTGCTATACCTTGAAAATTTTCAAGGTATCAGAATTATACTTAATCTTATAAGCATAACCATATTTACTGAGCCAACAGTAAATCATGACGAATAGACAATATCGTCCTTTTTGGTAGGTCTAACCACATCAATGTGTACTACATCCTTTGGTCCTTCACTTAACTCACATATGCATGTGAACAAGGAATTAGTCTTAATATACCATAGATCAAGATTCTCATTCATCCCACAATCAACTGTATGACTCCAAGTTTCTGTCTAATTGAAACTTGGGTGATGAGAGTCCTTCCTCACTTGGTGAATTATGACACAACCACAAGTAATATAACTAAGAATCAAATCCATTTTAAACATTGCTAATAATAGAAATATAAACACCAATTTTCATAAATGTCATTGCAAGTAATCATAAAGCAAATAAGATAGAACCAAAATTTACTTTATTGATAATGTGCGGAAAACTTGTCCTTACTGTGCAAATACATGTGAAAACTATATTTCTAAATATTCCTAAGTAATCTATCAATCTATCATAACTCCTAAGCAGTAGCTCAAAATTTTGATCATCGAATCAAGCGACCGAAATCCATTTCACACGATCAGACTCAGTGTAACGCCTGCTCTCTGGTATGTATTAATTTATAATTTATTCCATTTTATAGACCATCTCAACAAGTTGGGAACCCCAAACTCATCGAGTAGAAATCATAGGACCGTGTAATTTAAGTAAACTACTCGATGAGTAGGGAGGCCTCAACTGGACGAGTAAGCTAGCATAGATGAAACCCTAATTTTTGGGATTTTCACCCTATTTATACACCTTAAACCTTTCATGTTGACCTCATTTCTAGCCTCCAAGTCCTAAACCCTAAATCTCGAAACCCTAATGCTATTGTGAGTGTTTATGAACCATTTTAAGTGTTTTAGTGTGTCTTTTGATGCCATTGGAAGAAGGAGTATCTTGAGAACACAAGAAGGAGTTTATAGACCCAGAATCCTTGCCTCATCTACGACATTTTTCTGGTATAAAGCTTAAACCTTGCTTTGTGATTATTTAGATCTCCATTTTTGAAGTTCCTTGCTTGTTTTGGTCCAAATGATATGATTCTTGGGATTTGGACGACCCAAGTGGAGAACAATTTAGATCTAGGGCCTTAAAGGGTTTCCACGACATAAAGGTGCCAACTTTATAGCCATGGAAGTACCATGCAACCTTTACACCATCATTTTGGTCATTTGAAGCTTCTATGGTCATGCATGTGGATAAAGTTTAACACTTTACGTGATCATTTAGTCCTTAGAGTCCATATGTATGACCTCATGGTCTATCTTTTAGTTTTGATGATGTTTGGATTAAGACTTTGGCCTTTTTGGGTTAGGGTTTAAGCTTAATCCATTTACGAAATGAATTAATGGGTAAAGTTGGAAACTTTACCTTTCTAGAGCCATTTTCAGTCTAGATCTGGGATATGAGACTTGGATTTGAAAGATAATCGATTAATGCATTAAGAAGGATTGACAGAATGATGAACTCGACGAGTTGGTTTGGAATGTTCTCGATTCTATTAAAAAAGAAGTAACTCGATGATTCCACTACAGAACTCGACGAGATGTACTGAGAAAGTCCCGATTTTGTTAATAAGGAGGAAATCGGTGATTTGGAAGAAAAATCGACGAGTTGGATCTCGATTTCATGATTTTTTGATTTATGGGAACTCGACGAGTTGAGGAGTAAACTCGACGATTCGAGTCAACTCGAAGCATTGACTTTGACTTTGACCTAGACTTAACTTTGGCTACAGTTTACCCTAAAGGGTTATTAGCATCAAACGGTATCTAAGGGTTGCTTTGGTTCACAGAGTGAGTAGAGCTGATTTCGGGCAGAGACGTTTCAGCTAACATTGGACATTTGAGGTGAGTTTCCTCCTGGATTGAACGAGTCAAATGCACAATTGTTGACTCGTGTATGCTATGTGTGCTGATTAGTAGCTAAGTGTGGGCAAGACCTGTATCTTAGCATTATTTGAGTATATATATGGAGTGTATTGGTAGATTTGGTTATACTTGTTGTTTGTGTGATACTTGTATGTGTTCTTAGTTAGCTGAGTGTGGGAGGGGCCCGAATCTCACTATTAGCTGAGCGTGGGTGGGGCTTGTATCTCTTAGGTAGTCGAGTGTGTGTGGGGTCAGTATCTCTTACATAGCTGAGTAAGGACGAGGCTCGTATCTCATTAAGTGTGGGTCGGGACCGTACTTCTTAGGGTAGGGCCCGTTATCCGAGTGTGGGCGAGGCCCATGTCTCCTTGAGTGTGGGAGGGTCCCATATCTCCTAGTTGCATGTTATGTGTATGGTATGTGGTAGTTTGGGGAGACTCACTAAGCTTCATGCTTACAATTTTCAGTTTTCGTTTCAGGTACTTTCGGTAGCAAAGGGAAGAGCTCGGGATGATTGCATTGGACACACCATGATATTTAACCTACGATGTTTACTCTTATATATTTGACAGATGTTTTGATATGGATATACGATCTATGATGTTTTGATGAGATGATTTTGATAACTATGGTTTTATTTAAGAATTGAAAATGAAATTTTTGGTCATGATTTTTGGAATGTTACAAGTTGGTATCAGAGCCTTGGTTTGAGGGATTCGAGCACACTCTCTGGTCTTTCTAAACTCAAACTGAGGACTTGGTATAAAAATTTTCAAAAAAAAAAAAAGAACATTTTTATAAAAAGGATTTTGAAAAGTGAAAAGGGTGTGCTGCATGCAATTTGTCGAGCTCAAGTAAGGTCTCCCAAATTACCCATACGCTTTTATGTTATGATATGAACTGTGAGTATGTGAATAGCATGCTAGATTAGGGCTAAGGATCTAGGAAGGATGCCTTGTATGCCTACTATATGAGCTTATTGACCTGCAGGCTAGTAGTGATTACTTAGTGATATGATAACCTGATTAGGATATGCTTGATTTTGTTTACTCAATGCTCGAATGCTGATTGTTTTGTCCTTCTAGGAGTTCTAGCTATGTTTAACTAACTAGTAAATGAATACGCTAAGTTACATATTACAAGGACTAAATAATTTAAGAAGGTTAGGTTTAGCCTTATTTGGGAGCTCTTATTTGAGTCCAACCGTTGTAGGGAGAGACCTCTCATTCTGATAAATATCTAGTCATAACAATATGTAATGGTATTCGCGAGCTAGTTAGGGAAACGCAGCAGGGACTTCTTATGCAGCTGATGGCGGAGAGTGGGTCAGAGATTACCCTAGGTTAAGCGTAGGATGAGATTAGCACATAAAGCAGTAGTAGTGAAAAGGACTTGGTGGAGTAAAGGCAGTTCTTGAGGAAAGTACAGATAGATGTGGAAGGTAGTATGGGTCCGTACTACTGAAAGTAGAGGATCCGTACTCAAATCAAGGAATAATGAGATGAACCCAAGGAACTTGTAGTGTGTGAGATCCCCTCGAGTTATGATGAGTATTCTGATGATTGCTATGGTGTATTTTCAGTGTAGTAACACTATGTACTAGAGCATTTAGAAGTTCTGGTGGAGGCAAGGGATTAGGCTCAAACTCTGGGGTCGGGCTGCTTGATGATCAAATGAGAGATTTCATTTCATCTAAGATCATGCGTCGTATCATTGACCAGACTCCTATGATCTTCAGTAAGGTCAAGGAGGGCATTTTGGAGATTCTTGATGAGAGTTGGGTGCATTCCGTACCGAGATGGTGGCCATGATGGAGGCACACACGATGACATTCAGGGGGTTCCGAACTTGTGGAGCTCCAGACTACCATGGCGCTAAGGACCCCATTTCTAGGAGCAGGTGGTTGGTGGATGTCGCCAATGCCTTTCGCACCATCCATTGTCCTGATGGGGACAAGGTTCAACTTGCTTCCTATCTCCTAAAGGACATGGCGCGGGAATGATGGGAGGAGATTGGGCATACTATTGGTGATGCTTCCCTTGGTACTATGACCTGGAGCGACTCCACGACCACGTTCAGGCCTGAGTTCGCACCTGTGATCGAGGTGCAGCAACTTACGCATGAGTTCCAGGATCTCCAGCAAACGAATAAGATGGTGACTGAGATCACGGCCAAGTTCAGGGAGAGGGCCCTCTCGTTCCATGGTATGTGGCGGACAAATAGATGAAAAGGCTCAGTATAATGAGATGTTGAGGAGAAACATTCGGCAGTTTTTGAACCGATCCAAATGCAAGACGCTGGAGGATATGATAGTGAGGGCTTAGGAGAAAGAGATATTGATTTAAAGATTGAGAGGAAGAGGAAGCCAGATGCAACATCTGGTGTGGAGGGTTCGGGAAAGAAGGTCAAGGTGGATTCCCGAGGGAAGGGCCAACAGGTCCGAGGCCACTGTGGCAAGTGTGGTAGGACGCACGAGGGGACGCGCAGGGCGGGTAGTTCGGGTTGCTTCAAGTGCGGCTGAATTGGTCATGTCAGCAGGGATTGTACTTGTAACATCCGAAAAACACAATCTGAAAATTTATTTTAATTTAATAATAAAAACTGTAGTCAATAAACATCATATAAAATCATAAGCAATGTATCTAAAAATATCATAACTTTCAAGTATATCAAAGTATAAACATCCCAGGCTGAACAAATGGTGTGTACACTGCCATCTTCTTAAGCTCCTCTTTTGAAAACTAAGTACCTGAAACCAAAACTAAAACTGTAAGCACGAAGCTTAGTGAGATCCCCCAAACTACCACACACATAAAATAACATATAAAGCACATATTGAGCCTTGCCCACTGCATCGGATCGAAATCCGGAAACTGCATCGGACCGAAGTCCGGAAACTAACTAGGGACTTGCCCTCTGTATCAGACCAAATCCCGGAAACTGCATCGAACCAAAGTCCGAAACTAACCAGGGCCTTGCCCTCTGCATCATAACAAAGTCCGGAAACTACATCGGACCGAAGTCCGGAACTAACCAGGGCCTTGCCCTCTTCATCGGACCGAAGTCCGGAAACTGCATCGGACCGAAGTCCGGAAACTGACTAGGGCCTTGCCCTCTGCATCAGACCGAATTCCGGAAACTGCATCCGACGGAAGTCTGAAATTAACCAGGGCCTTGCCCTCTACATCACAAATCGGGCCACTCTAGTCCTAAGATATGAAATACCTAGCCTGTCTCTAGCATGCATAATATCTTATAAAATGTATCATAAATATCTCATAACACAAAAGTAAGAGTATTTTGGGAAATCACCGTTCGGGCTCGGGCTGATTGTACACATTGCTCTTTCTCGCTTCCTCTTTGAACTCTTATTCAGTTTTAGAAAATCATTTCTTTTGAAAACTTTTCGTACTTCCTCAGCTTGAGTCCAGATTTACCCGAAGGTGCATCCGAATCCCTCAAACCAAGGCTCTGATACCAACTTGTAACACCGTAATTTTTCAAACAAATTTTTGAAAATTAAAATAGTTTATCTCTTTAACACTTTTCATAAAAATCCCATTTGTTTAAGTTACAATACATAACTCTTTTGTTTAATCAATTAATAAACCATGATCCTCAAACAAACGCTTCCCCCAGTGTGTACAATCGAGCCGGTGCCGTCCCGTGAACCTGAGAAACCTGAAAACACATAACACAAAACACTGTAAGCACGAAGCTTAGTGAGTTCCCCAAAATACCATTCTAACACATATTAGCCACTCGAGGCTATAACTCTGTGGGTCTGTGCACCCAAACTCTGTGAACCCTCCGGTTCTAACTCTATGGACCCAAAGGTCCTAACTCTGAAAACTCAAAATCATGCATATCACATATCACAATAAATCTCAGAAAATAAATAACATACAATTACATTGGCACATAACTCTAAACCTAACTCTGTGGACCCTCTGGTTCTAGCTCTGTGGACCTTCCAGTCCTAACTCTGATATACACACAGTATAAATCACATAGAAATAATGCAGTGCCACACATCGCATAGATAGCATACAATAACTTTGTCACATAACTCAATTACCACTCTAGGTAAAGTATAGTGAGAAGACTCACCTGCTACTGCCGACTGAAGAACAAGATCACGCTGCTCCGACCACCGTCACGAACTCCACCACTGAATCACTGAAACCAATGAATACCAATAACAACCAAAATACCCCTAGAAGTCAACTGGTCAACTCTTGGTCAAATTCAAATTCCTCAATCAAAGCCAACGCTCCTGACTGACTCTACTCTTCGAGTCAACCCGCTAACTCGTTGAGTCCCCGTGCTCTAAAACTCCCATAACACGACTCAACTCGTCGAGTCGCCCCAAGAATCGCCGAGTCCCACAACTCTGAGTCAAACCGCACTCACCTCACTGAGTCATCCCTTGACTCACCGATTCTCAGCTTAACCATACAAGGTTAGGACCTTAAGACTAGACTCGCCGAGTCCAAGAACAGACTCGCCGAGTCCAAGGCTATCTTCAACCAACTCACCGAGTTTCGGCCTATCTTCATGCAACTCGCCGAGTACACCCATGTGACTCGCCGAGTACCACTAGCTCTTAATCCATTCAGTGGCTTTCCAAGCCATGCAGGGGCTCCAATCCATAGATCTACCCTTCCACAAGCTATTCCTCACGTAAAGTTGCAAACTTTACGTGAATCCAAAGAGATCTAAGCAAAAAACACTCTTGGGCTAGGTTTGGGACAAGAGGCTTCACTAACAACTCTTGGGCATGAACTTTATGGCTTCCTGGACCACTACAATCCTAGATCTGAGGTAGCAACCTCAGATCTTACACCAAACTTGAGATGGACCTCATTTATGATCCAAAAACCCCACAATTGATAAATCTAGATGCACAAAAGCTCAAGAACAAATCTCTTACCTCCAATGTGAGCTCCTACTGGAGAATGAACCAAATCTCTGCAAAGCCCCTTGCTCCAAATCTTCTTGCTCTTCAATTCCCCTCCAAGATGTCCTCCTCCAAGGCTCTAATCACTCACAAAGGAAAGCTCACACGAATCTAGGGCCTCTGGAACTCAAAGGGAAGGTAAAGAGGTTGGGGAGTAGGTATTATGTTCTTTATATAGGGCTCAACTGTCACACCCCCGAACCAGACGGCGGAAACGTCCGAGGGCTATCGTGACTCAGTGAATACCATTACAATGCATATACATGAAACATAACATAAAACATCACCAACATTTGGAATAGTACAACCGTTAGTGTTTACATTCGTTACATTGTTCAAATGTTACATTCTCAAAATAACTGTTCAACTTCACTTAAACTACAGCAAACATCATAGAGTATAAATCATCCGTCACCTTATCTGTTACCTGAGAATACAAGTATTTTGAAAAATGTCAACATACGAAATGTTGGTGAGTTCAAAAGTAGAGTTTGAAATCCAATGTAATGTTTGAAACCCATCAGAAAATCCGATATTTTCTAATAATAAAATAGTGTAAAATATGTGTTGATCCACGAGTATGCATGTTTGAATTCTATTTATGTAAGCGTAATAGTTGTGAAAAATTCGACCGGTAATTCATAATTTGTAATTATTGAAAACCCTAGGAAAACCCGACGTTTTCCTATCACTTTGTATTACTTAGTTTGTATACCGTTGTTTCGTTTCGTTAGAGGGAAATCGTTGAGCTCCGGAGGCATTGAGAATACAATGGGTGGTGAAGTGTTGCGATGTACGTTAATGAAAACGGCCAATCGACAACCTTACAAGTGATCCCTTAGGTGCCACTCGCAATTCTTCACACAGCTCAATCCTCCCGGACTTGTGTAGTCCCACGACCGGAGGGAAGGAGAGAAGGTGCGAAACCCTCGGTATTTCCCCGCGTCGATTGGGATAAATGCAATTGCGAAGGGCCCGAAGCCCCAACCCGCAATCGTGAGTTACCGACTTTACTAGCAGCACTGAAGAACCCTTGGGGTCCAGCAGCATGTATGCCATTGAAAGTCCTGTTACGTCATGTCGGATCGGTAAAACCCAACACTTCGTAAGCGAGAGAGAGACCTTCGGGCCTTAAGATCAGGTCATTGGGCTAGCTACGCTCAACGAACAAGATTTTACACTTTTGGGGCCCAAAGATGGTGCATAGACGTCTGCGCACACTCGTAGGTATAGTGAATTCTCCATCGTTATTAGTTATGAATCGAAATGTCGTAATGTCGTCGTGTTAGTGGTTTTGGATTTTTATTGGTTCGAGACCGAACCAATTCGTTTAACGACTTTTGGTATTGGAGTGTATTGTAATTCGTCGACAAGCATGGTATCGTCAATTGGTCAAATTGCATGTATTAACTAGCATTGAAGATTTTTCTGTTTTCAGCCCTTCCTTAATTGTAGAATTTACCCTTTTCACCCCTTTATTTAAAAACTTTCCGGTTTGGTCCTTAAATTAATTTTCTTGACATTTTTATACCAAAAATTATTGAAATAAATATTTTCCAGCATTTTTATCATAGAAAACAGTTTAAACCCTTGAAATTTCAGTTTTCTCGGTTATAGCCCCTCTTTTTCGCAACTTTTACGTTTTTGACCCAATTTGGAAAATTTTTACAACTTTGGTCCCTTTTAAATTTGAAAAGTATTTTAAACCTTTGAAAAACACATGGAACACTTATAGTCCACTGTTTTACAGAAAAATGCAGTTTTGGTCCTCCAATTTAGAAAATTTCGCATATTGGGCCTTATTGGGCCGAAAATGTCATACTTAGCCCAATAAGCTTGGAATTTATGTTTTTAACCCTCTAAACAATATATTTTCAGAAATTACATCATGTAAACTGTTTTGACTCATCTCACCCATCAGATTTCGAAATATTTCACTTTAGGCCCTTTAACTTTGTATTTTCAACATTTTATGTCAAAAAAAATGAGTTTTTAGTCCAAGTTAAGTGTTGTCACGCTATTTAGCCATTTTCTTAGTATACCTTGCATGTGATAGTCTATTTTATGCTATGATAAAATATATGTCTCGGTTTTTAGCATATCACACTGATCTATCATAAAAATCATACAAAACATACATGTAAGCATAGAAATCAACCACAACATACACATAATGATGGATCTACACTTTTTCCTGTATTCTCCCCCACAAAACTCATAAAAACCGAAAATAAGGGGATATGAAACTCACCTTGGGTGTTGATTCGGTTTTTGAAGAAAGAATGGAAGAAATGAAGTGATTTTTGGCCTTTACACTCCTTGATGAAGTTTTCGAGTTTATGGAGCTTTCTAAGGTGCAAGATCACGATTTTTGCATGGATTAGGAAGA
Organism: Lactuca saligna; assembly: GCF_052625555.1. NCBI lineage: Eukaryota > Viridiplantae > Streptophyta > Magnoliopsida > Asterales > Asteraceae > Lactuca > Lactuca saligna. The sequence continues at coordinate 283,749,793 of NC_136421.1, read as the reverse complement.
GGTTTTTGATAAACAAGGAATATAAGTCATAGATCCAAGCAAAACCTTACCTTAGGTGATGATTTTTATGGAAGAACTTCCTTGAATGCTTCCTAAATCTCGAGATTTTTGAGTGAAGAGGGAGGATATGTTCTTGAGTGTTCTTGAGGGAGTTTGAGAGATTTTTGTGTATGTGTGTGTGTGTGTTCGGCCGAGAGTGAGAAGAGAGAGGAGTGGAGGTGATTTTGAAGTGATGTTGCATGGAAATATGGACTAACTTGCATGGATACCCAATGGATAATAATGAGGTGGCATACTAAGGTCAACTCTCTTCTCTTGGGCTTGTTTTGGGCCTTGGGCCGAGATTTTTGGAATGGAAGGAGAAAAATTGGGCTTTAATGCCCTAAACCCATGTAGATGTTAAGTTGGATGGTTTTTAGTCCCAAAAGAAATATAGTATGATTTTTACACTTTGTTGGGCTAGTTTAGGTTAATCATGGTTCAAAATTTTGTATTTATTTCATTCTAGGCCCAATGTGGCCCAAAATGTTGAAATAAATAGATGTGGGTCCAATTAGAGCCCAATTAGGGTTCTAAGCCCATGATAGTCCAATTGGAAGCTTATTGGTCCATTTGGATCCAATAAGGAAGTTCTAGTCCAAAATGGACTTAACAAGAACTTCTAGGGTTTTCCAATTGTTTGATGACTATTTGTAGTACTTGTATAATGTATTTGATTGAAGTTTTTGATTCACATTAGCTTGAATGTATGGATTACATGACACAAAATTTCCAGTTGTGACATCATCCCCCCGTTAGAGGGAATTTCGTCCCGAAATTCTGTTTGAAAGCTAGATTTGAGAAAACTAGAATAGGTGAGGGTACTTTTGCTTCATTTCATCTTCGCGTTCCCAAGTGAATTCTGGCCCACGCTTTGCGTTCCACCGTACCTTCACGATCAGGATGCGACTCTGCTTAGTACGCTTTACCTCCCTGTCCATGATTTCGATTGGTTCTTCAACGAACAGGAGTTTCTCATTGATTTCGATTTCGTCAAGAGGTGTGACGAGTGTTTCATCTGAGAGGCACTTCTTCAGATTAGATACGTGAAACATGGGGTGTACACCGTTTAGCTCTGCGGGTAGTTGCAGTCTGTATGCTACTGGACCAATTCGAGCGATGATTTCGAAAGGTCCAATGTATCGCGGGTTCAGCTTTCCCTGTTTTCCGAAACGTATAACCCCTTTCCAGGGCGAGACTTTTAACAGTACTCGATCACCGACCTGAAATTCTAAGGGCTTTCGTCGTTTGTCAGCGTAGCTCTTTTGTCGGTCACGCGATGCTTGCAATCGAGCTCTGATTTGAACGATCTTTTTCGTGGTTTCACGGATGATCTCCGGTCCCGTTAGTGTTTTGTCCGACGCATGCATTTTTGCTAGCTGGGTGTCACCCACTTCAGCCCAACATAACGGTGATCTACATTTACGCCCGTAAAGTGCTTCGAAAGGAGCCACCTTGATGCTCGAATGGTAACTATTGTTGTATGAGAACTCGATTAAGGGTAGGTGGGTATCCCAAGACTTTCCAAAGTCTATCATGCATGCACGGAGCATATCTTCGAGCGTTTGGATAGTTCGCTCGCTTTGACCATCCGTTTGTGGATGATAAGCGGTGCTCATATCGAGGTTTGTTCCCATCGCCTTATGGAGTGATTGCCAAAATCAGGATGTAAACCTATTGTCCCTATCCGAGATAATAGATTTTGGCACTCCATGGAGTCTCACGATTTCTCGTAGGTACAACCGCGTCAGTCTCTCCATCTTGTAAGATTCTTTGATTGGCAGGAAATGGGCAGATTTCGTCAGTCGATCGATGATTACCCATATGGTATCCAGTCCGTCCGACGTCTTGGGTAGCTTGGTGACAAAATCCATTGAAATCCCCTCCCATTTCCACTCGGGAATTTCCGGTTGCTGCAACAATCCTGAAGGTTTCTGGTATTCCACCTTTACTTTGGCGCATGTAAGGCACTTGCTGACGTAGGTCGCCATTTCCGCCTTCATGTTAGGCCACCAATAGTGTTGTTTAATATCCAAATACATCTTATCAGAACCGGGGTGAATGGAGTATCGCGTCTTATGGGCTTCCTTTATGACAACATCTCTAAGCCCTCCCAGTTTAGGGACCCAGATACGGTTCATGAAGTAGTATACCCCATTCTCCCTTGTTTCTAGGTTCTTTTCCATTCCGCGCAATGCTTCGCTTTCTCTATTTTCCGTCTTCATGGCCTCTGCCTGGACTACTGCAAGTTGAGTGGCCAGGTGTGACTGAATGGTCATCGAGTGAGTTTCCGTACGGCGGTTAGAGTACTCCTTCCGACTTAATGCATCAGCTACTACGTTGGCCTTGCCTGGGTGGTACTTAATCTCGCACTCATAGTCGTTTAGCAACTCAACCCATCTTCATTGCCTCATGTTTAACTCTTTTTGGTTTAAGATGTGTTGGAGACTCTTGTGATCCGTGAAGATGGTGCACCTTGTACCATAAAGGTAATGTCTCCAAATTTTTAGGGCAAAGACTACAGCTCCCAACTCTAGGTCATGGGTTGTGTAGTTCACTTCATGCGTCTTTAGCTGGCGGGATGCATAGGCTATCACTCTCCCACGTTGCATGAGAACGCAACCTAAACCCTGATTTGATGCGTCGCAGTAGACTACAAAGTCTTCCGTTCCTTCAGGTAGAGATAGTACAAGTGCGCTGCAGAGAGCTTGTTTCAAGGTTCGAAATGCGGTTTCTTGTTTGTCTGTCCATTTGAATGGTACGCCCTTTTGGGTAAGCGAGGTAAGTGGCTTGGCGATCTTAGAGAAGTTTTGAATGAATCTCCTATAGTAGCCTGCTAATCCCAAGAATTGACGAATTTCCGTGGGCGTTGTCGGGATTGCCCATCCTTCTACCGCTTTGACCTTAGAGGGATCCACATGGATTCCATCTCGGCTGACTACATGGCCTAGGAAGTTCACGCTTCGCAGCCAGAACTCACACTTGGAGAGTTTGGCGTAAAGTCTTTCTGATCGTAGAGTTTCTAAAACTTGTCGGAGATGTTGGCCATGCTCTTCCTTGTTTCGAGAATAGACAAGGATGTCATCGATAAAAACGATGACGAAGTTATCGAGGAACGGTCGGCAGACCCGATTCATTAGGTCCATAAATGCGGCAGGGGCATTCGTTAGACCGAAGGGCATTACGACAAATTCATAATGTCCGTAACGAGTTCGGAAAGCGGTTTTTGGAATATCCTCTTCCCGGACTTTGAGTTGGTGATACCCGGACCGTAAATCTATTTTAGAAAAATAACTAGCCCCTTGGAGCTGGTCAAATAGGTCATCGATTCGTGGGAGTGGGTAGCGGTTTTTGATTGTGAGTTTGTTTAACTCTCTGTAATCGATACACATTCTAAAAGATCCGTCTTTCTTTTTGACAAAGAGTACCGGAGCTCCCCATGGCGAGTAACTAGGTCGAATAAATCCCTTATCCAAAAGTTCGCTGAGTTGGCTGGATAATTCCTGCATCTCGGCAGGAGCCAACCGATAGGGTGATTTAGCAAGAGGAGTTGCTCCTGGGATAAGGTCAATTCGAAATTCGACCTGTCTTTCTGGGGGCACTCCCGGAAGATCTTCAGGAAATACATCCGGAAATTCACATGCCACTGGAATGTCTCGAACGTTAATCTCCTCCTTGGTCTTGTCCACCACATGAGCCAGGAACGCCAGATTGTTCCTTCGTAGATATTTTTGTGCCTTGACACACGACACGAGGCGAAGGTTCATGCTAGATTTGTCTCCGTAGACCACTAGGGTTTCGTGATTTGGAAGACGAAGACGGACGGCCTTCTCATGGCACATAATGTCGGCATGGTGGGGGCTTAACCAGTCCATACCGATGATCACGTCGAAACTCCTAATGGATACTGGCATTAGGTCTATTCGGAAGACGTTTTGATTAAGAGTTAGAGTACATCCGATGTAGATTTCCCCCGTGGATTCGGTTTTCCCATTGTCCATTTCCACCGTATAGGCTTCATTTAGCTTTTGGGGAAGTTGTTTTAATAAGTGCTTAAACTTATTGCTTACGAAACTTCGCTCCGCTCCGGAGTCAAATAAGATGCATGCATAAGCATGGTTTAAGAGAAACATACCGGTAACAACAGAGGGATCCTGAATAGCTTCCCCCTGACCCATAGTCATCATCCTTCCTGTTCCTCCATTTCTTGAATTGTTGTTGTTGGGACAGTCTCGGCGGACATGTCCAGTCTTCCCGCATCCGTAGCAGGTGTAGCTAGGCCCTGCGCTGTTGCCGCTGACATGGGTGTTGTTGTTGTTACGAGGGTTGTTGTTGTTGATTCCCTGATTTTGGTTATGGGGAGGGTAAGCCTTGCAGTACTTTGCAGTGTGACCCCTTCGGTTGCAGCTGGTGCACTGAAAATCCTTGCATTCTCCATAGTGATGGAACCCGCACTTGTTGCATTTGGGAAGATTACCGGAATAAGGTTTGGAAGTATTTGAAGTGGCTGAGGTTGGAGCATGTGGTGCGGCTGGAGCCGATGTGGTAACAGCATTTACCGCCACCGTCTGCTGTTTCTTGGAGGTGTCGGGGCCCTGGCGCCCCTTCCTCTTATTGTTCTTTCCCCTCTTGTCATCTCCTTCCTTCTTCTTCTCAGCCTCCACTGGCTTTTCTCCCTTTTTGTTATTATGGTCGTACAACCTCTTCGCCAATCTCTTTGCACTGTCAAATGTTTCGGGGTTTGCAGCTATCACATTCCCTTGAATTGGTGATGTGAGTCCCCAGATGAATCGTTCGATCTTCTTTCCTTCCGAGGTGATCATACCCGGGCACAACAGAGATAGTTCGCTAAATCTCGATATGTAGGCATCGATATTCGCGTTCTGCACAGTGAGGTTCCATAGCTCTTGTTCCATCTTTTGTATTTCGCCTCGTGGGAAGTACTCTGCCATCAACATTTCTTTCATTTCTGTCCAGGGGATAGAGTTGGCTACAGGGAGCGTCATGGATTCTACATGTCCATTCCACCAGGTGAGCGCCTAATCCACAAAAGTGCAAGCCGCGAACTTCACCTTCATGTGCTCGGGGCAGTCGCATATCTCGAATATCGATTCCACCTTCTCGATCCAGCGCTTCAGAGTGATCACTCCTCCAGTACCATTAAAAGTTCGTGGTTTGGCGTTTGTGAAGTCCTTGTAGGTACATGCCTTGGTGGATCCTTGATTCATTCCATTGTTTGAACTTCCGGCTCCTTGCCCATTGACTCCTCCATTGTTCCCTTGTTGAATTTGCGCAATCGCTGCAGTGACTGCTGCTGATACAGCTGCCTGAAAGGCGGCTGAGTCAACTTCGGGTGGGGTTGGTCCTGGGTTTCCGCGAGTAGTTGGGCGAGGCATCTTTCTGTCACGAAACGGAAAGATGTTGAGTGTACGTGGTTTCTGTGGGGTTGCGACCCTACTACCTAGGTGTATGATACGAACCTAAACATTTCTACCATCGGGCATACAATCATAACGTCTCAACACATAACAACTGTGAATATCGTAGTAAAGCACACAAAAGTTTATTAATATTATCCGTGTTTAGTACAAGAAAATTTGCTCGTAAGAGCATACATAAGTAACACTAATCCGACAGCATAACGGCTCCATGAGTAGTGTAGTCACTTAAACATAGAGCCGGAGTACATAACATAGTTCCTAATGATCTACTATGATGAGTCTATCCCTAACCGCGATGAGATGCGTCCGGAGGTGGTGCTGAGGATGTGGATGCTCCCTGAAGACGAGCCACCAAGCGTTCCGCATCCCGGAGTCGAGACTCCCACCGAACCTGCCTCATGTGAAACTCTCGAAGGACGTCACGCGTCTCCTGTTCCGCACGCTCGACCCTAGTCCTCAACTGGTGTACCTGATCCGCGGTGTCCTGGGCAAGGTCGCCCGTATTCCGTAACCGTTTCACCATGACTGGAAGGGCTCGATCAGCCGGTCCTCCATCTCTCAGGTCAAAGAACTCGCGTGACATGCCGTACGGGGGTCGCTGTCCCTGCTGTCTGCTCCATCTCCAAAGGTCAATACCCCAGGGAGGTGTAGGGCCAGTGGGGCCTACTCGATAGGCAGGCACCCGGATCGGGTAAGGGGGGTTGATGACTTCGGACTCCGCATCCGAATCACCCCTGTCACTATCATCGGCATCCTCCTCAAGGTTTCCTTCATCTTCCTCTGATTCTGCAGGCTCGCCCTCAACTTCGGCCTCCGGTTCCCCTTCAGATTCCTCTTCGGGGTCTTCCTCAGGCTCCTCCTCAGGTTCCTCCTCGGACTCCTCCTCTAACCATCCGTTGTTCCTCTGGTTAGGGAAGTAAGGGTCTCCAGGGTGATGAAAGCCAGCCATGCGGTCTGTGAGAGTGTGTAATTATGCTAGCGTCATTCCTAGGGTGCTACAATTATCACACAGATCAAGTAGGCGTTCTCGTTTTTGTGGTAGATGGGTATAATTTTGGGTTCCCTAGCTATTCCGATCTCATCGAGACATGTATTAGTTTTACTTTGGAGAGAATGTAGTTGATCAGGCTACATTCACTCCTTGGTATTACTAAGAACAGTCCCAATTTAACCGAGATACCAGCATTATTGTGTTTGATTCGGCGTTATGTTCTTATTCCTAATACAAGCAAGCGTATTTTATTTACTTGTTTTGTTCAGAGTTATGTTAGTCCCTCTTTTTGGTTTATAGTTGCATATCCGTGTGTGGGGAGATATGCTAGTTCACTATAAACAATGCTCTGATACCAACCTGTCACACCCCCGAACCAGACGGCGGAAACGTCCGAGGGCTATCGTGACTCAGTGAATACCATTACAATGCATATACATGAAACATAACATAAAACATCACCAACATTTGGAATAGTACAACCGTTAGTGTTTACATTCGTTACATTGTTCAAATGTTACATTCTCAAAATAACTGTTCAACTTCACTTAAACTACAGCAAACATCATAGAGTATAAATCATCCGTCACCTTATCTGTTACCTGAGAATACAAGTATTTTGAAAAACGTCAACATACGAAATGTTGGTGAGTTCATAAGTAGAGTTTGAAATCCAATGTAATGTTTGAAACCCATCAGAAAATCCGATATTTTCTAATAATAAAATAGTGTAAAATATGTGTTGATCCACGAGTATGCATGTTTGAATTCTATTTATGTAAGCGTAATAGTTGTGAAAAATTCGACCGGTAATTCATAATTTGTAATTATTGAAAACCCTAGGAAAACCCGACGTTTTCCTATCACTTTGTATTACTTAGTTTGTATACCGTTGTTTCGTTTCGTTAGAGGGAAATCGTTGAGCTCCGGAGGCATTGAGAATACAATGGGTGGTGAAGTGTTGCGATGTACGTTAATGAAAACGGCCAATCGACAACCTTACAAGTGATCCCTTAGGTGCCACTCGCAATTCTTCACACAGCTCAATCCTCCCGGACTTGTGTAGTCCCACGACCGGAGGGAAGGAGAGAAGGTGCGAAACCCTCGGTATTTCCCCGCGTCGATTGGGATAAATGCAATTGCGAAGGGCCCGAAGCCCCAACCCGCAATCGTGAGTTACCGACTTTACTAGCAGCACTGAAGAACCCTTGGGGTCCAGCAGCATGTATGCCATTGAAAGTCCTGTTACGTCATGTCGGATCGGTAAAACCCAACACTTCGTAAGCGAGAGAGAGACCTTCGGGCCTTAAGATCAGGTCATTGGGCTAGCTACGCTCAACGAACAAGATTTTACACTTTTGGGGCCCAAAGATGGTGCATAGACGTCTGCGCACACTCGTAGGTATAGTGAATTCTCCATCGTTATTAGTTATGAATCGAAATGTCGTAATGTCGTCGTGTTAGTGGTTTTGGATTTTTATTGGTTCGAGACCGAACCAATTCGTTTAACGACTTTTGGTATTGGAGTGTATTGTAATTCGTCGACAAGCATGGTATCGTCAATTGGTCAAATTGCATGTATTAACTAGCATTGAAGATTTTTCTGTTTTCAGCCCTTCCTTAATTGTAGAATTTACCCTTTTCACCCCTTTATTTAAAAACTTTCCGGTTTGGTCCTTAAATTAATTTTCTTGACATTTTTATACCAAAAATTATTGAAATAAATATTTTCCAGCATTTTTATCATAGAAAACAGTTTAAACCCTTGAAATTTCAGTTTTCTCGGTTATAGCCCCTCTTTTTCGCAACTTTTACGTTTTTGACCCAATTTGGAAAAATTTTACAACTTTGGTCCCTTTTAAATTTGAAAAGTATTTTAAACCTTTGAAAAACACATGGAACACTTATAGTCCACTGTTTTAAATAAAAATGCAGTTTTGGTCCTCCAATTTAGAAAATTTCGCATATTGGGCCTTATTGGGCCGAAAATGTCATACTTAGCCCAATAAGCTTGGAATTTATGTTTTTAACCCTCTAAACAATATATTTTCAGAAATTACATCATGTAAACTGTTTTGACTCATCTCACCCATCAGATTTCGAAATATTTCACTTTAGGCCCTTTAACTTTGTATTTTCAACATTTTATGTCAAAAAAAATGAGTTTTTAGTCCAAGTTAAGTGTTGTCACGCTATTTAGCCATTTTCTTAGTATACCTTGCATGTGATAGTCTATTTTATGCTATGATAAAATATATGTCTCGGTTTTTAGCATATCACACTGATCTATCATAAAAATCATACAAAACATACATGTAAGCATAGAAATCAACCACAACATACACATAATGATGGATCTACACTTTTTCCTGTATTCTCCCCCACAAAACTCATAAAAACCGAAAATAAGGGGATATGAAACTCACCTTGGGTGTTGATTCGATTTTTGAAGAAAGAATGGAAGAAATGAAGTGATTTTTGGCCTTTACACTCCTTGATGAAGTTTTCGAGTTTATGGAGCTTTCTAAGGTGCAAGATCACGATTTTTGCATGGATTAGGAAGAGGTTTTTGATAAACAAGGAATATAAGTCATAGATCCAAGCAAAACCTTACCTTAGGTGATGATTTTTGTGGAAGAACTTCCTTGAATGCTTCCTAAATCTCGAGATTTTTGAGTGAAGAGGGAGGATATGTTCTTGAGTGTTCTTGAGGGAGTTTGAGAGATTTTTGTGTATGTGTGTGTGTGTTCGGCCGAGAGTGAGAAGAGAGAGGAGTGGAGGTGATTTTGAAGTGATGTTGCATGGAAATATGGACTAACTTGCATGGATACCCAATGGATAATAATGAGGTGGCATACTAAGGTCAACTCTCTTCTCTTGGGCTTGTTTTGGGCCTTGGGCCGAGATTTTTGGAATGGAAGGAGAAAAATTGGGCTTTAATGCCCTAAACCCATGTAGATGTTAAGTTGGATGGTTTTTAGTCCCAAAAGAAATATAGTATGATTTTTACACTTTGTTGGGCTAGTTTAGGTTAATCATGGTTCAAAATTTTGTATTTATTTCATTCTAGGCCCAATGTGGCCCAAAATGTTGAAATAAATAGATGTGGGTCCAATTAGAGCCCAATTAGGGTTCTAAGCCCATGATAGTCCAATTGGAAGCTTATTGGTCCATTTGGATCCAATAAGGAAGTTCTAGTCCAAAATGGACTTAACAAGAACTTCTAGGGTTTTCCAATTGTTTGATGACTATTTGTAGTACTTGTATAATGTATTTGATTGAAGTTTTTGATTCACATTAGCTTGAATGTATGGATTACATGACACAAAATTTCCAGTTGTGACATCAACCCCCAGGATAGGGTTTTCTCCATACAACACCAACTCGCCGAGTCCACCCATTCGACTCGCCGAGTTGGTCACTTAACACGCGGCCTGAAACGCAACTCGACTTGTTGAGTCTATCCATAGACTCGCTGAGTCGACCTTCTTATTTACACTTTTAGCCCTTCAACTTTACTTCTGAATTTCCGGGATGTTACACAAGAACCCATCCACTTTCTTTATTCTCTTCCATATAAACATATGTCCAGGAGATTAAAATCTCACTTCACCACTTACCTATAAAATTCCATTTTCTCTCCAAAGGAAACTCTTTCTCTCTCTCTAGCCATGTTTTTCTTCAAGAAGTGTTCTTGGGTCATTCCTCCTTTTTGGTAAGTATTTCCTCCAACTTCTAAGATTTCTACATACTTCCATAATAATCTTAAATCATTTACACACATATTAACGTCCATAGGATCATTAAAATCTCCAAGCATTTTCAAGTGCTCTTGACTTGAAACTCTTCATCCTCAACCTTCCACTCATCAATAAAACACATAAGGTGAGTTCATACCCCTACATTTTCAAGTTTTTCCGGTGTTTAGGGGGGGGGATACAAGTTATGTCACTAAAATATAATCTAAACTTAAAAATCAGTCTTCCACAGAAAAGTTGTGGTCTGTTCACGGACTGTTTTACCCATCTTAAACTCAATATTTTTTAAAACTGTACAATATGAAAATTGTTTAGGTCTAAACCTTTTTAAGGACTACTCAAATGCATTCATACTATTTTTCTACGATTTATGGTGATTTTTACAAAACTGTCTGTCATTTCATAACAGTTTCGGACCAAACTATAAAAATGAACATTTTCACTCTTGTTAGGAACCACGTAAGGCCAGGATAAAAATTATCGACAAAGTAGACTCATTTTCTAAGCTCTGCAAGTTTATGGATCCGGTTTTCAACTTACGATAATTTTTCTACAATTTTTCTAAAAACGTGAACAGAAAAGTTAAAAACTAGAAAATGGACATTTTCGTACTAATGATTCGCGTATTTATGTTTGATGTAAACATAATTATTGGATGTGAATATCTAAGTATATTAACCCCTATGAAAGTATAAATATATACATATGGGTGTGGAAACCAAATACTATAATAAACTATTCAAGTATGGTTTATGAGTCATCAACACTTTGTAACATGTTGAGCAAAGTGTATAATATTAAGGAAATGTATATTGATTATTTTCATATTATTTTATTTCGATGAAAAGGTGATAATCATACATATAAAGGTTTTTCATCACTATAAAAAATTTATGATAAACTATAATCGGTATAGTTTATGGGTCTTTTACACTATGAAATTTACTATGGAAGGTTATTATTCCACTTACAAAAGGGTTTTCATTTCAGTATACGTAAACTCGTTGAATCAAATTTTGTGAGCCAAAATCTTCATGTACAAATCAGTATACCTACAAAAGTCTTGTATTATAACCGGTGTCTCAAGTAAGATAGTGTGATAGTTGTGTATAGATCTATATTGGGACTGACAATCCCGCACCTAAGCTGCTTGCAACAGCTAGACCGGCAGGTCTGGGGTGACAAATGTCATAGCATTCTGATGCCTGAAGAACATTGTAACAGGCCATCTATATCGTTAGCACAGTTATAATAACTCACATGGGGAACCAACGATACATATAGTTTACAGGGATACATTCACTCAAACAGTTTGTATATATTTTAAAACTGCACATACTATTATAAGTATGGAAAATACTTGTACATTTTGGTCTTTGGGTTTTAAGACTGCAACTCATTTTAAAAAGGAAAATACTGGATTTTTTGGAACGAACACTATCTTTTCATAAACGAAGATTCACACCCCGAAAATCAATGGCGGAAACATTTCCGGGGTGGACTTCCACGTTGTGTATCAAATCCAATGTACATAGTAATCACAGTAAACAACCATTACATTACATATATATATGAAAGTTTACATTTGTTTCAAAAGTAAATTGTACAAAAATTATACATATATCATATGGAAAAAAGTTGAGACGAGTCTTCCACGCACTCCGTCTTCACCAAAAGAGATCACCGGGTACCTGTCTAACTTGGATCTGAGAATACAAGCGGTTTGAAAATCAGCATAAAGCTGGTGAGTTCATAAGCAGTTTTATTTTATGAAAATGTGTCGGTTTCCTTTAGTTTTTCCGAAAAGGTTCGTTATCCAAGAAAATCCCATATTTTCTTATGTAAAGTTAGTTTGGTTATCATTTGTTACCAATTCGATTACGTATTGTATTTTACCCCAGGAAAATCCCATATTTTCCTAATTGCAAGATTGAATAGCACAGAGTATAGTTTAATACACAAAACTATATATTGGAAATCATGGGATCATTATCCCGAACAAGATATAAGATAGTTCGAAACGTATGAAAACATAGATTTAAGACCATGGGACTACCATCCCGGACTAGACGCAAGATAATTTGATATATTTGAAAATATAGATTGGGAACCATGGGATTACTATCCCGGACAAGATATAGATTTAGACCATGGGATTATCATCCCGTACATTGATATAGATCGAAATCGTGGGATTTCTATCCCGAAATAAATATAGATTGAAAACCATGGGATCACTATCCCGGACAAGATACAAAATAGTTTGATAAAACCATGGGATCACTATCCCAAACGAGATATAGATTCTAGAACCCAAGCTGTGAATAGACTTATATTAATACATATAGTGAGTCGGGTAACCATGCTAATACGACAACGTGACCTCCTTGACGCTTGTCAGACGTCGAACGATATCCAGAAATTTGTCACCCCAGTCGTGCCTGCCTAACTGTAGCTAGCAGTTAAGGTGTGGGATTGTCAGTCCCGAATAGATCTATTCACAAATTCCTCGCTCTCCCTCCAGGAGACTCTGGTTACACTTCCGGGGAGGATTTACTGATCATCCATAAAGGGTAGTGACTATCTCACAAACTAGTACTAAACTATTCACAGGGTTCTCGTACGATATCAACATACAAAAGATTATGAAACGTAATACATCGAATATAGATACATACAATGAAAATATATGACAGTACATTCAAATAATACGAAGATAAACTGAATCAGACATAGTTTATCTAATAACTTTATATAGATATCAGTACATGATATAAAGAGAACTACAGAACCCCCAAATTATTCCCATAATAATTTGATTAGTTTGGTTATTTTCATAACTAAAATCCAATTAGTCGTAATTGATAAACCATTCCTTATGCTCAGCATAATACATAAGGAGTAAAAGTGTTTGTAAGTTTGCCAGATATTATTTGAAACACATCAATGTTATAATTTGAAAACAGTTGTAGTTTGCTTGTATTCCCCCCCTGAAAACATTGAAAAACACGGAAAAGGGCGTAGGGGTATGAACTCACCGGACGAGAATGTGACGATTTCGGATGCTAAACGTTGGTCCGGGGCTTGCAAATGCACGAGGTTCCTAAGTATAATGTAAAGATACATATTTGTATCTAATTAGGACCTAGATTGATTATTTGATAAGGACAATTACTTCTAGTCGCGAAAACACTCCGATACAAGTGTTTGGAGGGACCCGGGTGGCGTTTAAGGACGTGAAATGATGCGAGGGACTTAGGAAATGAGTTTACTCCCCAAGAGTAAACTTCTAATTGATGTTTACAGCCCAAACACCCATTCCCCATGAGTTTACGGCCATAAACTCATGAGGGGGTGGTTTATGGTGCAAATTGGACTTCAAACACTTAGGGGAATTCTTCTAGGTTTGGTTCAAAGTCTTGGAATGGATTTTAAACACCAAAATGACACATTTTAGGGAGTTTACGGCCTAGCATGGTCTCATGGCCGTAAACTCCTATAAACCCATGAAAAATTGTGTTTTTGGATTCCAAACTAATCACATGTGATTCTAAAAATTCCCACAAGCCTAAAAATGAATTTTGGGCACCATTTGACACTCTTTTATGAGTTTACGGCCATGAGACATGTTCTATGGCCGTAAACTCTCAAATGTGGGGTTTTGATGTGTTTTAAGGTCCTTAAACTATTTTTGGTTGGTCCTATGATTTATTCCAAGGCTTTTGGTGGTGTTGGATGGCTTTCTAACACCTTGAAATTGATTTTACACCATGTTTCATGGAGTTTACGGCCCAAGCACAATCCTTGGCTGTAAACTCATATAAATCCTCCAAAAATCATGTTTAAAGTGTTCCAAGGCCAAAGCATTTATTCTAGAAGTCATATCCAGGTCTTGTTGAGGTTTTGGAAGGGTTTAAGGTCATGAAAACCCCCTTATACATGAGTTTACAGCCCAAGCATGTCCTTGGCCGTAAACTCCTTCAAATGCCTCAAAATCCATGTTTTAAATGTTATATGTCCATTCCATAAAGCCATCTAGCCATATCTAAGGTCCAATTGTGTGTACGAAGGGTTTTTGTGCTCCAAAACCCATATTATATGAGTTTGTGGCCTAAGTTGGTTCCATGGCCGTAAACTCATGAGTATGGTCCTAATCCATGCTTTGAACTCGAATTTGAAGGCTAAGGTGGTTACATAACAAGCTAGGGAAGGTACCTTAGAGATTTGAGGCCTTAAATTTGAGTTTTGGACCCTTAAACTTGGATTTAGGAGAGAGGTTAGAGAGAGAGTATAGAGAGGTAGAAAAAGCTTCAAATGAGTGTTTAAACACATTTATTTAGTCCCAAAACTTGGACACGGTGGAATTCTACCCGATACTGACATTAAACGGGGCTTTTGGTCGTACCAGATTAAGTTACCGTCACCCGGCGGGGACGTTTCTAACTTCTTGAAATAAACACTTTTGGGTTAATTTCATGAATTCCAAAGGGGTTTGGACACTCATTAAATTATAATAACCATATAAGTTTAGATAATTTAACCCAAAGTGAAAACGGAACGAATTTGGTAACGGCGAATTTTTCGGGTAGAACGGGTTTTGGCGATGAACAACTTCGGGTTGTTACACAAAGGTTTTCAACTCTACATATAAACGCTTATGAACTCACCAACTTAATTGTTGACAATATTTCAAAACTACTTGTCTTCTCAGATAATCACTAAAACAGGTAACTACCAACTCTTGAGGATGGAACGCTAAGGCGTCAAACAAATCATTTTTATCATGATATTGTAATTTGATTTTGAAACATGTAAACTCATGAAAAAATGTAACCTTTTCAATTATATTTATGATGGTTGTGATTGTTTTGTTCACTATTATTCTCTATGTTATGATACAATACATGAAAGTCACCCACCCCTAGATGTTTCCGCCATCCTGGTTTGGGGTGTGACAAATAAGGCCAAATCAATTATTCTAAGGCTATAAGATCCTAACCGTATACAGTTTTTAAAGCATACACTTAGAAGTTACTAATACCAATGCTCATTCTCATTCCAACATAGCATCCAGTATCCCTAAGGCTACAAGCATCACAAATAAGGCCAATCTATCACTGACGCTCAGCACTAGCATGCAAGTTTATGAGTTCATACAACATATACATGCATCTCTCCTAGCCCTAACTAGCATGTGATTCTCAGATTCATAAATCAAGTCGTAACAGATAACATATATGGGAATTTTGGGAAAACTTACTTGAGCTTGGTTGATTGCATGCACCACACCGTTTTCTTATCTTAGAAAGTCTCTTTTCTCAAAAAAAAAAATCTTTTGAAAACTCCAAGGTCTTACTCCAGGATGTTGTGGGCTCCCACGGGGTCCTACACTTATATGCCATGGGCACCTGTCACACCCCCGAACCAGGACGGCGGAAACGTCCGACGGTGGATGACATCATTGTATAGTATCATAACAATTGAATATAAATGGAACATAGCAACCCACAGAACATACATTAAAAGATATAAACTTACATTGTTTACAAAGTGTATTTGTTCAAAGTTTACACAACATTAACTGAAAAGTAACAATTCCAAAGAGCAACAAAAGCCAATTCCCGATGACTTAAGTACCAGCTTACTGGTTCCCTGAGAATATAAGTCATTTTTAAATCCATCAACAATGAGTGTTAGTGAGTTCATAAGCATTTTGTATGAAAAACGATTTGTATATGTTTTTTTGAAAAGTATTGTATGTTTCCAGAAAATCCAAAGTTTTCTACAATAGTGAATTATATGTCTTATACCAAAAACAGAAAATGTATGTATGCATGTTTCTTTTTTATGTTCCCAGAAAATCTGATACTTTCTGATGTATGTAAACTGTAGTGTATAGTGTATATCCCCAGAAAATCCAATGTTTTCTGATGTATAGTGTATATCCCCAAAAAATCCAATGTTTTATGATGTATGTAAACAGTAGTGTATAGTGTATATCCCCAGAAAATCCAATGTTTTCTGATGTATGTAAACTGTAGTCTTATACCATAAGACCAATAATGTACTGTTAGGTAGTATGAAATTTTAAATTTTTATAAAACCCGTGAAGTGTAAGCTTCCCATAAACCAAGATAGTGTTGTTAATCCCTATATGAGTCATTATAACCATGCTTGATATGACTGTATGCCTGTTGCAACATTCTTCAAGCATTGGAAATAGGTAAGATAGTTGTCACCCTTGACTGGCCCCGTCTAGTTGTAGTAAACAGCTCAGGTGTGGGGGGTGTCAATCCCCGTATATATCTATACATAATTACCTCACTCTCCTTCTAGGAGACTCTGGTTGTAATTATTATAATTACAGCACTTAGAGTGTGCACTAGGAGGTACAATGAAGATAATGTCTCACTAGAGCATTAACTGATTTATGTGAACTCCAACTTCCTGTTTAGTATATAATGGAATGACTTTACTAGTGTAAAATTCATGACAGGTGTTTTATGACACACGATTTGCAGGTTTCATAACATGCAATTTATGACACGCGTTTTTAACAGTTTCATATTACATGTTTTATGACATGTGTTCTATGACACGCAAATTTTTCTGTCAATAGTATGACTTATAATTTCTTTTGCAAAAGCTAGTTATAAACCTTTCTATATGTAAATAATTATGTCTAGTGGTAAACATAACAATAAAATCTTGGGTTTTAACCATTCCAAAATAGCGATGACATGTTTGCG
This sequence comes from Lactuca saligna, assembly GCF_052625555.1. NCBI lineage: Eukaryota > Viridiplantae > Streptophyta > Magnoliopsida > Asterales > Asteraceae > Lactuca > Lactuca saligna. The sequence goes on along the minus strand of NC_136421.1, from coordinate 283,732,815 downwards.
ACTATTTTACTAATAAAATTATTTTTAGTAAAAAAATATCAAACTTGTAGTTTGTTTAACACCTTTGTACCGTTTTGAAAATTTTTGAAACACAAAATATTTTATTTTGGTTCAAATTTAACAAGTCACGATTTTTTTATAACTAACATATGATAAAAAAAAAACCTTTTTACTAAAGGATTTGTTCCATTTTTTCAACACATAACTATGATGCATGCAAATATCCAATGGATAAACTTATTCAAGCATATATGAAGCTTGTAAATCACGATTTTATTGTGTGTTAGCATGAGGTATTCAACATCATAAGCACAAATCTTTACATAAACATGTTGGTGCATGCAAATACCCAATGGGTAAACGAAGCTTGACTTGTATTCCCCCCCCCCCCCCCTCCCCCCCCTTTCCACCGGAAAAGCATGAAAAACAAGAAAAACATGGGGGTATGAATCTCAACTTGATGATTTAGAGAGTTGAAGGAAGGAAATGAAGAATATTTCGAGCCTAGACTTGCAAAACTTGAGGAGCTTCTCAAAAATTATGGTTTCCAAGAACTACACACGAAATGGTGTGGGTAAAGGTGGAGTTTTTAACTTAGAGATGTATCAACACTAGTGGTTTACAAGAAACTTACCGAGTTTATGAGCTTCTTGAAGAGAACACCCTTGAAGATGGCATGCACAAAAACTTGAGAGAGAGAGAGAGAGAGAGAGAGATGGGAGGAATTCTTAAGAGTGAAGTGAGTGGAAATGATTTTTGGTGTGTGTGTGTGGGAGGGTTCGGCCGATTTTTAAGGAAAGAATAGGGAAAAGTGGCATTGTTGCATTATGGTCCATTAGGTGATGTTCATGGATGTATGATGGGTAGTTGTGTACCTTGCTTGGTTGTTCCATAGTTAAGAAAAGGTAAAGTGGTGAGGTGTCACCACAAATTGTAATTTATTTTCTCTTTTATTTGTTTGTCTTGACTCCCAACCGAAGCCTCTCAAGGTTTTCGGCCATGGTGGCTATCCAAGGGGGTTTTCGGTTTTAGGGTGGCCAAAAACACCCTATGTTCTTATTGGGTTTTCTGTTTGGAATGTAAGTAGGGTTTTTGGACGTCAATGGGCCCAATAAAAGGGTTTTCGATCCAATAAGGCCCAAAGAAAATAGGTTTTCGGCCTAGGGTATTTGGGCCGAGAACTCTAAGCAAAGGCCCAAAATAGATTGGGCTTAGCTATTGGATCAACTTGGGCTTAGCTATTTCAAATTGGTTCTAAATGTATGCACATATGAATTCATATAACAATGTAGTTTGAATTTCAAAAATTTTGAGGCAGCAAGGTTACATAGAGGAAATTGTTTTGTACAAGCTTCACAATCGCAACCCTAAATTGCTAATTGTGACAACACCCCCCCCCCCCCCCCAATGGTCTTACTTAGAATGCCATGGATACCCCCACATGGTATGACAACCAAGTGTCATGGACACCCCCATAGTCTTTACTTGGAATGTCATGGGCACCCCTACATGGTCTGACAACCAAGTGTCATAGGCACCCCCATGGTGTTTACCTAGAATACCATGGCACCCCCACATGGTCTGACATCCAAGTGTCACGGGTTCTCCCCAGGGTCTTCCATGCAAGTATCACAAAGACAACTAGCATATCATGTACCACATAATCAACTAGAAAACCACATAACACATAATCAACTAGCATACCACATAACACATAATGGGCTAGCCTTGGTGCCTTCAACCCATTGGTATGGTGAGGAGACTCACCTCGATTGCAAAAGCTTACCGGAAGAAATCCATACTTGTTATCCTGGCGGCTTCCTGAGCTATAAATACCAAAACCAGATAAAATCTTAGTTTGGTCAAAAGTCAACTATCAACGGAAGTCAAAGTCAACAAGTCAAACTTCAGGTTGAGTATGCCCAACGTACTCAGCTCGGACGCATGGCGTACTTACCAACCAGAATCGGGACCCCATACAAGTAAGCACAATGTACTCGAAGGTACGCCCGACGTACCGACCAAATGGTACTTTTCCATTAAGTACTTAATCTTCTAAGTCATTTCATCCAACAATCAGATTTAGTCCCACAACATCATTCTAAGTTATAAAGTTTCCACCTTTATGACTTTCCATGTCTAGAAAAGATCCAAAAGCTAAAACCTTAACTTATCAATCCATTAAGACATCATGACACTCTCATGGAAGGTATAAAAGGATCAAGAAGACATTTTTAAGGATCCTAAAAGCTCCACAATGCATAAAATTTCCAACTTTATCCATTAGAATGGTCCAAACCACTAACATCTTGCCTTTAAGCATCAAATGGGACCAAAAGTGCATTTTTTCAACTTAATCCATTAAGTCCAAGCCTCCAACCTTTAGATCTGAATCACAATGATGTTTAGATAGATAAAGTTTCCAACTTTATCCATAACAAGGTCACAAACTTTCAAGAAGTAAACTTTATGCACTAAAATGACTAAAAGCTCATAACATCCAAAATTAGCTAGATCTAACAAATGCATCATCAAGATTCAAACTTTATACCTTTAGAAGATAAATCAAGGTGAATAAAGTCCAAATCTAGAAGCTCCAATACAACCAACACTTCTACAAGAAGTTCCTTCTTATCCAAGGTGCACCATGCATACTCCAAAGCTCTCAAAATCACCTTCTTTTAGCTTAAAAGACTCATCTAAGGTTAAGGTTTCATGAAAGGGGTGTTGGCCGGGTGGAGGCTGAGAAAAGAGTAGGTTTGGGGGAGTTAAGGGGCTTAAATAGGACTTAAACCATGAAAATAGGGTTTAGGCATTGATTGCATACGCCGAGCGTACTCAGGATTCCATTTGTACACCCAGCGTACACCCTTTTGTACGTTTAGCGTACTCAGCTTGGCCCAAAACCACCCAAACTTCAAACGGTCATAACTTCTTCGTTATAACTCCATTTTCGATGTTCTTTATATCCACAGAAATTTATTAAGGAGCTCTACAACCCTATCTAATTACTTTTAACTTAAAACACATCGAACTAAAATCTATAATTCATAAAAGAAGTCTGAAAACATTACATTCCTATTTTACTCTTTAACTCCAAAGTGCAAACCGACCTATTGGGTCACATATCTACAGTACCCACATCCAAACAGACCTAAATCTTACCTTTATAAAGGCCTCATCCTTATGATGACTGCTCTTCGGGCCATCTCCTCGAATTAGGATCGATTCGGAACAGGGCGTTACATTTTTTCAATCGGAGAAAAACACATTCAGATCTACTGACACTAACTTCATTCCATTTTCTTTTTTAAGTAGAAGTTACATAACTACTTAGTGCTGCTATAGGTATCCAATTCATTAACCAAGTCATAAAGGTAGTCCATTAGGGATGTTGGATATGGTACACTTATATATGGTTTCTCAAACTCAAACGTCCAAGTAGAGACCTCTTTATCGCCTTTTTTGTCAGACATTTAGTATGAGTGTAAAGGTCTTGTATATCTCGTCCACTACATCTCCTCTGATTACCTTAAACACAATTATGTGGTTTTCATCATCGACTACTTCGATTATCTGTTTTGAAATTTTCTTCTTTCCCTCTTATTATCATGCATAGATGCTAAGAAACATGTCAGTCAATATCACTACTAAAAGAAAAAAAAAACTCATGTATGAAAATGGTTTCAGTCGAAAATCTGAAACTAACCATTTTATTGACAAAATATTTTGTTAGAAAAAGCCTCGTGTGTAATTATTACCGATTTAAATTTCTATGAAATGTCGACGATCAGAAAGAAAAGTACCGACAAATTACTGATGGACTATGTTTTCCAAATGATGAATCAGTATATGAGAATTAGGTATTCATTTGGTAAGTGTTGACGAATCTATTTTGTTGATAAAATATAAGGTCCCTTTTGGTAGTGATATATGTTATAGTTTTGAACTAGATAACTAGTTATGATGTTCTATCCAATTGCCAATCCATAATGACACCAGATTCTAGAGAAATTCATTAAACATGCATGTACGAATGAACAAAGAAGAACAAAATTAGGGTTTGCCTTATTACGTACCATGAGTGTAGTGCCAAGAGATGATAGATCCAACGGCCCCCCTTTCACCATCATGAAAAATCTCATCCATGAACATTATCAGGATATATCTCAGCTATCTCGTTCGGGTTGTACCTAAAGAGGTTGCAGATACCCCCTTTCTTACTGACCTCAACATGACCAATTAGCTTTCCACATAGCATCTCTGGAATTAATGTCACAATCCTACGCCACTTGTTTAAAAGAGAGAGTTGATGAGTTTGTGGAAAATGTGGCAACAACGTTGGCTTTAAATACAAATTTTTTGTTGCTTTACACAACATTAATAGTTTAATAAACTTACTTAATATTTTTAAGACAACACTTAAACGTGTAACACAATAACGTAACCACTTTTTCTTGTTTTTAAGGTTGCAATTTGCATAATAATTTATTATCTATAACCTTAAACATATAATGTCACCACAATCCGAACATATTATACATTCCTGCCACAAAGGAAAGTGCTCGAGACCTTTATGGGTTTTCAATGGTTAAATTGCAAGAAAAAATTCAGGAGTGATTTTTTTTATCAATAGAGCCAAAATATAGAGATTTTTTTTTAAGATTTCCTTTTTTTTTCTTTTCCACAACCATAAAAAATATATGTTTTTTCTTTTATCATATATATTTGAAACTCTCATAACTTTTTAATTTTTTTTAATAATTATTAAACCATTATCAATTTAAAATCACGCATTAATAATTTGTATAAAACACTTATTGTTTAATTTAAATATAATGTTAAATAATTAAATTAAATCGAAATAACAATTAAACCTATAGTATACTATAAAAATGATATTTTTTCTTTCATGTGGCATGTATTTGAACTCCTAATATTTTCCAATTTCTTTCTAAGTATAGATCAATTTCATCAAACATGGTGCGGTGTAATGCCTTGTTAAATAATTTATACTAATTTGTGTGAGTTATGTCTCATGCGTGTTGCATAATGTTTAGTCTTCTTTTGTAGTCGGCATTTTTATATTGCAATACTTACTGGTTTCTTATGAGCTTAAGGCTATTTTAGTATGTTAATTTATAATTGCCATTTTCTCTATATTATTTGTGTAGATTGATCATATATAGACAAATAATGAATAATTTGTTTTAACCGGAAATCCAAAGACAGTCTCTCACAAAACAAATTATTGGGAAAACGAGAATACGGATACATAAATAATATCACAATGCTTCAAAGAGATTCTTGTATATAATACTACACCACCGGGCATGTTTAATTTCTCTCCTTATTCACAATCTACGTAAAAAATACGTAGTAATTTATTCTTTCATTCAAATTATGAAACACACATACATGCATTCAGAGACTAAAAAGATCAACCTCCCTCCATTAATTTCCTTCTTTTATTAATTAATGTCGAAGTAGTAGTAGAAGTTGCAGAACCACTTAATTAGTGCTGCCATGGGCATCCAAGTCCTTGACCAGATCACAAAGGTAGTCCATCATAGAAGTTGGATATGGTACACTCACATTAGGCTTCTCAAACTCAAAGGTCCAAGTAGCCACCTGTCCATCACCCTTTTGTTCAACATGCAATATGATTGTAAAGCTCTTGTATAGCTCCTCCACTAAATCTCCTCCGATTACCTTAAACACAGCCATGTGGTTTTCCTCATTCACTGCTTCAATTATCTGTTTACAAATCCTTCTTTTTCCCTCTTAGTATTTTTCATGCAGACATCAATGCAAAATAAATTATCGTTAGTCAGTATATACGTCATATATAGTTTTGAACTAATTAATGATTCATGATGCATTATGTACTATATCCAAATCAATGAAATAACCAGAACTAGGATTTGGTGTATGAAATACCATGAGTGTAGTGTCAAGAGATGATAGATCCAACGGCTCCCCTTTCACCATCATGCAGTTCACAGTCATGAACCTTATTAGGGGCTATCGCAACTATCTCATGGGGGTTGTGCCTGAAGAGATCGTGGAATACATCTCCCTTCTTACTGATCTCTGCATAACCAATTAACTTTCCAGATAGAGCCATCGATCTCTTATGTATTTAACGCCACAACCCTTCAATTCAACCACCTTATATACAATATTTTGGCAATTATTTTTTGCAAGTTCTTATCTAGCATTTAATACGGAAAACAGACATTTCATTAAATACTCACGTCACCTGGTTGTTGATAATCAAATGCATAATTCAATGTGAAGCAATTGATGTCGTTCATGATTGAGTTGCACCACGTGAACACGTGCTGCAACCCTTGTACTCTACTTACCTTTTGGTTGCCCAGAAATTATGAAGCTAATGAACTGATGTTTTCCATGTCAGGATCAACGTCCAATAAGCTAAGCATCATGATTGTTCATTTGTTCTCCATGTCGATCGGGATCAAATGCATTTTTGACTTGCAAGGTCAAATTATAGTTGATGTGCAACTTTCCATTTCTCATCTTCTTTCATTATGTGTCTGTGCTACTCTCTATTTCCTCATGGAAATATACGATTTTTCAAAGCAACTATGCATATAGTTTAGCAATGATTGAATTTCTCAATATAATTTACTCTTTATTTAGGTTCTTTAACAAGTTGCTCCCCAAAATGAAGCTGCATATTCTGATTTATTTATTAATGTCAAAAGTTCGTTGGCACCATATTTCTCATAATTCAGCATCTCTGGTCCAACCTCCTCGAATCAACATGCTCCAGCTGGGTCCAAAATTTCGGGCAATTCATTATTCATTCCAATCTTCGAGAATAATCCACAATCAACATTATCTAATTACTAGTTTATAACCTGTAGGAACCACGGTTATAAAATTAATTAAACTTTAATAGTTAAAATTTAAAATTATTAATAACTTATTTTAAATATATTATTAAGTAAGAGGTTTTTTTAGCTATATAAAATTATAATCATTGATTTAAATAAATATAAAAAATTATATCACTTTATAATTTATATTAATTTTATTTTAATTTTTATTCTAATGTTGTTAATTTAATGTAATTAGAATGAAAAATTTAAAATTTAAAATTTGAAATAGAGAATTAATATGTTGACAAATGGTATGTATTAATTATAATACATAATAAGGTAAAACATGGCAAAAGAAAAATAAAATTTGCATTAATTATAAGGTTTAATATGGTGACACATGTCAAAAGGAGATTAAAAACTACTCTTTTATTAGAATAGAAAGATTTACATGGCCCAGCAGGATCAGAACTTTCAAACAATTTGTTATCGGCCCACTCTTCGAAGTAGCCTACAATCAACATCATTTATAGACGTCACACCACACCACAATCAATGTCACTGTTAATTAAATATGTGACCATACTCAACCCACTTTGTAAAATGAAACAATTAATCAATTAACAATGTCCACATAATACAAAGAATTTAAAACCGAACCGGTTTGGGTGAAACTGGATTGCAAAATGAATCATTAGCACAGATATTGGAAAGTGATATCTAAACAAATATTGGATGTGTTGGTTTCATCACACCACTCAAAAATGCTATCTAAACTCTCATAGTGCAATCTGTAAGATAACAAATTTATTGATTTTTAAAAGACAATTACATTGGAATATATAGACAATATTTATACTCTCTCAAAGTTTTCCAAGAGTTTGTGGTGTTTGTGATTCCATTTGAGGCATTCACACTATTGGTGCTTGGCCCTCAAACTCCTTAGAACCAAACTCACCAAAAGGTATGTAATCTCTTCTAACTCTTTTATGTTGAAATGTTCCCCATGCCATGTTAGATAGGTTAACCTTGGAAAATTATTATTTTGCATGTATTTAGACAAACATAGATCCAAGGTTTATTAGGGTTGCATGCACACTTAGGAAGTATTAGATTGCTCAAAACCCAACAGGATCTCCAATATGGAGCTTTGGGGTGGCTTAAAAACATTTGTATAAGTAAAGGACTGCATGAACTCGACGAGTCACTTAGCCGACTCGGATGAAGGTTTCCTGTATTTGACTCTACATGAACTCGGCGAGTCGGTAAGAGGACTCGACGAGTCAGTTAGGGTTTTCCCCGACTTTTGGACACGCGTGGACTTGACGAGTTGGTTGGAAACTCGGTGATTCGGGTTAGGGTTTTATGACTTTCTGAGTTCTCAAGGAACTTGACGAGTTGCTAGCTGCACTTGACGAGTGGGGTCAACTGGACGGTTGACTTTGACCATTGACTTTGACTATAACCAAGGCTTGACCAGTTTGACTTTTAGGGATATTTTGGTCATTTGGGAATTTATGGAAGTGCATCATCGATGGATGTAGGTGTTAGACTTAGAGTTGTATTTGGTGGAGTTTGACTTTATCACTTCGAGCTACGTGTGAGGTGAGTTCTCCTCACTGTATCAACGGGGTCTAAGGCACCAATGCCAGCCCTTATCGGATTTGTATTCACGTTTATTGCATTATATGTTTATTGATTTACATCATGGTAGTTAGGATGGGTGATATGCTTAGTAACCTGGTAGGTCAGTATCCTAATTTACAAGATTATGCTATGTTAGTGATTTGTTAGATCGGTATCCTGGTTATAGGATGGTTGCTATGTTAAAGATTGGTTAGATCTGTATCCTGGTTATAGGATGGTTGCCATGTTAATCATTTGTTAGATTTGTATGATTATCTATACATGCTAGCTAGCGTATGATATTTAAGTGCACATGTTTGTTGGTTTGGGGGATTAGGTTGAGGCAGGTCCTACTTTGTGCTGTAGGCCAAGATAGCCAGGGCGGACCGGATAGACTGCAGACCCACGAGGAAATATAGTCAGGCCGAAGGCCCAACAAGCTGACCGGATAGGCTGAAGGCCCTGAGAGGTAGTCTAGACATGTCGAAGGCTCGGAGAGCGGTCCAGATAGACTGATGGCCTGTGAGGCAGTCCAGTCATACTGATGGCTCATTATGCATGTTGTATTTGTTTATATGATATGATTATATATGTATGGTGTTGGTATTTTGGGGGTAACTCACTAAACCTTTAAGCTTACATTTATCGAATATTGTTTAAGGTACTTTTGATGATTGCGGGAAGGCGAAGGCATGATCGTACAGCTCCTCATCTTTCATGATTTTATGATTTGATTTTGGGATACTCTGACATTATAATATTTTGAAAACATGTTTTGTAATGAGCATTGGTTTTGAAATGTTTTTTAAAAGTTTTAATTTGACATGATTTTTATAAATGTTACAAACCTAGAGGAGCCTTTACCACCTATTCATATTCCGGTGTGCTTTCTAAACCAATCAATGGACTAAAAGAACCTACAAGCAAGAAAAGAACAACCTTTGGTCACTCGATGTTGGACGATTTGCAATTGGGGGGGATTTAGAATCTTGTTGGACATGGGGCAGGAGAGGAATAAGGAAACAATGATGATAGCGGTGATGGAGGGTGTTTTTTTTACAAGATCTAGAGTGGCATGTTTAATTTTTTTAGCAAGATCTGAAGCGACATGCATAAATTTTTTCAACATGATCTCAGTACTCAAATCTACGATCTAGGAAAGAGATTTTATTGTCGAAAGCCTACATACCAAACCACCACTGATATCCTCCCACACATAACTGCCACTCAACTCCGCCGCTATTGATTCTACCCTACCGCTTTTGATTTTGATCTTCATTTTCTATTTGGATCAATTTTGACGTTAGGATTTTTTATTCAAATCGAGTGATAAAGAATGGTGGTGAATGGTTTCTTCAAGATCCGTGTTTCTTGATTTTAGGTTTTGATGACCACACATAGAAACTAAATCCAGAAAAATAAAGGATTAACTTATATTTCACAAACTACATAAACCAATTCTATAACTTGTTAAAATAAATGACCTAAATATACCCGAACCTGCATAGTTGACTTACCACACAAGAAAATAATTAATTATTTGTTTTAATCTAAAGATAGTTTCTAACAACACAAATCACTGGGAAACAAGAATAATTATACATATATACGTCATATATTACATTACTTAAAAAAAGATGTCATATAATACATTACATAGAAAAAGATTCATGTTTACACCACAAGCACCACCCATTTCTTACTCCTTATTCGAAGGCGATGTGGTTTATTATTTCAATAGGAGAAAAACACATTCCAATCGAATGACACAAATTAACTTCCTTCCATTTTCTTCTTTAAGTAGAAGATACATAATTACTACTTAGTGCTGCTATAGGTATCCAAGTCCTTGACCAGGTCACAAAGGTAGTCCATGATGGAAGTTGGATACGGTACACTTATATTAGGCTTCTCAAACTCAAACGTCCAAGTAGCCACCTCTTTATCACCTTTTTTGTTAACACTTAGTATGATTGTAAAGGTCTTGTATAGCTCATCCACTAGATCTCCTCCGATTACCTTAAACACAATTATGTGGTTTTCATCACTGGCTACTTCAATTAACTGTTTTGAAAATTTTCTTCTTTCCCTCTTATTATCATGCGGAGATGCCAAGAAATAAGTCAGTCAATATCACTACTAGAAGAAAAAAAATCATATGACAATGGTTTTAGTCGGAAATCCGAAACTAGTTGTTTTACTGACAAAATATTTTGTTGAAAAAGCCTCGTGTGTAATTATTACCCATGGAAATTTCTACGAAGTCCCGACGATCGGAAATAAAAGTACCGATGAATTGTCGGTGGACTATGTTTACCAAACGACGAATCACTATAAGAGTATTAGGTATTCATTTGGTAATTATTAACGAATAAAAAATAAGGGTCCCTTCTGGTAGTGATATATGTTATAGTTTTGAACTAGACAACTAGTTACGATGTTCTATCCAATTTCCAATCCATAAAGATACAAGAGTCTAGAGAAACTCATTAAACATGCATTTAAGAATGAACAAAGAAGAATAGAATTAGGGTTTGCCCTATTACGTACCATGAGTGTAGTGCCAAGAGATGACAGATCCAACGGCTCCCCTTTCACCATCATGCAGATCATGTTAGAAAATCGGGGTATAGATAAACTTGGATTAATGAGAGTTGTGAAACACTTGCAGATTAAAACATTTTGAGGGTACACTCAAAATCTCTAATCGGATGAAACTCACTATTTTTCTAGAATATAGAATGAAGAAGATGTTATGAATCTGTACCCAATAATAGAATCTGAAATTGATCATATATAACAGAAAACTAACTTTCTGTCTTAAACTGCCATATCGTAGTTATATCTAAATAACTTCCTGTCCAAAAACGGCCATATTACCTGTCATAAACTACCATAAAACCGGGTCTATAAATGGATCACAGCCCGACCCCAGCCAGGGGCTCTGCCCCTTAGACCCCGCCAGGGCTACCGCCCCTTGGACCCCGCTCCCAGGGGCGCTGCCCCCGGACCCCCGTCAGTTCAGAGGCTTCGCCTCAAAATAGCAGTATACTTTTCAAACAAATGTGCACTCTGCACCATACTAATTTGTTCGATAATTGTCAAAGTGACATTGATCAACAAATTAACCTCATTACACTTAAATAATATTAGTGATATAAAATCACCAACAAATCACAACCATGAACCTTCTCAGGAGATATCACAGCTATCTCGTTCGGATTGTACCTAAATAGGTTGCAGATATCCCCCCTTCTTACTGACCTTAACGTGACCAATTAACTTTCCACATAAAGCCATCTTTCTAATTAACGTCACAACCCTAAGCTACTTGTTTACAAGAGAGAGTTCGATGAGTTTCACTACAAGAATAACTGGCAATAGCGGCGACACCTTTAGCAGCGACAGTCACTTTTAGCAGCGACATCAAACAAACGCGTTTTTTGTCGCCGCTAAAAGTGTCTGTCGCCGCTAAAGGTGTCGCCGCTAAAGGCTTATGTTGGCGATCCGCATCTTCACTTTCTTCCCTGATCAACTTCTGTGTTTTCCCTCTTCCTCTCCATTTCCCACCTTCTTGCCGGAGTATACCGCCACCACCACTGTTCATGATGAAAATTTGATATTTTAGATGTGTATTTTGTTTGTAGATGTGGATATGTATTTGTATTTGCATTTGTATGTATATGTGTATTTTGAGTGTATTTTTATGTGTGTGTGTATATATATATATATATATATATGTGTGTGTGTGTGTGTGTTTTTGTATGATCATTTATATGTATATGTGTATTTTGTATGTAAATTATGTATGTGTATGTGTATGTGTTTTTGTATGTATATGGGTATTTTGTATGTGTATTATGTATGTATGTGTATTTGTATGTATACAAATACATATAAATAGCGCGACACCTTTAGTGGCGACAGATAGTATTAGCAGCGATGCGTCTTTAGTGGCGACAGAAGGCAATAGCGGCGATCAAAGAAGTATTAGCGACGAAGCAATAGCAACGACCCTTTCGCCGCTAAAGGTATTAGCGGCGACATTATCGACCTTTAGCGGCGACGTCCGTCGTCGGTAATACTCTAATTTCTTGTAGTGTTTATGGAAAATATGCCAACAACGTTGGCTTTAAATACAATTTTTTGGTTGCTTTACACAACATTAATAGTTTGATAAACTTACTTAATATTTTTAAGAAAACACTTAAACATGTAACACAATAACGTAACCACTTTTTCTTGTTTTTAAGGTTGCAATTTTCATAATAATTATATTTATTATCTATAACCTTAAATATATAATGTCACCACAATCCCAGCATATTATACATTCCTGCCACAAAGAAAAATGTGCTAGATGTTTACGGTTCAAATGATTAAATTGCAAGAAAAAAAATCATGAATTATTTATTTGTCAATAGAGCCAATATATAAAGATTTTTTTATAGATTTCTTTTGTTACCACAATTATATATATATATATATATATATATATATATATATATATATATATATATATATATATATATATATATATATATATATTATTTGAAACTCTCATTATTTTTCAATTTCTTTCTAATAATTATTAAATCATTATCATTTTAAAATCACAAATTAATAATATGTATAAAACTCTTAGTTTTTTAATTTAAATATAATGTTAAACGGTTAAATTAAATCGAAATGCCAGTTAAAGACTTAAATCTATATATTGCAACTTACTGGTTTCTTATGAGCTTAAGGCTATTTTAGTATGTTAATTTATTATTGCTATATTCTCTAATATTATTTGTGTAGATTGATCATATATAGACAAATTAATGAATAATTTGTTTTAACTGGAAATCCAAAGACAGTCTCTCACAAGTCACAACACAAATATGTGGGAAAACGAGAATACTGATACATAAATAATATCACAATACTTCAAAGAGATTCTTGCATATAATACTACACCGCCGGGCATGTTTCTCTCCTTATTCACCATCTACGTATACGTACGTAGTAATTTATTCTTTCATTCAAATGAAGAAACACACATACATGCATTCAGAGACTAAAAAGAGAACCTCCCTCCATTAATTTCCTTCTTTTATTAATTAATGTAGAAGTAGAAGTAGAAGTTTCAGAAGTACTTAATTATTAGTGCTGCCATGGGCATCCAAATCCTTGACAAAGGTAGTCCATCATAGAAGTTGGATATGGTACACTCACATTAGGTCACAAAGGTAGTCCATCATAATTAAGGAGGGATCTAATAATTAAGGAGGGATATATATTTTTACACTCACAAGAATCTCCCTCGTTAATTATTAGATCACAAAGGTAGTCCATCATAGAAGTTGGATATGGTACACTCACATTAGGCTTCTCAAACTCAAAGGTCCAAGTAGCCACCTGTCCATCACCCTTTTGTTCAACATGCAATATGATTGTAAAGCTCTTGTATAGCTCCTCCACCAAATCTCCTCCGATTACCTTAAACACAGCCATGTGGTTTTCCTCATTCACTGCTTCAATTATCTGTTTACAAATCCTTCTTTTTCCCTCTTAGTATTTTTCATGCAGAGATCAATGCAAAATAAATTATCGTTAGTCAGTATATACGTCATATATAGTTTTGAACTAATGATTCATGATGCATGTACTATCAATTTCAATGAAATAACCAGAACTAGGATTTGGTGTATGAAATACCATGAGTGTAGTGCCAAGAGATGATAGATCCAACGGCTCCCCTTTCTCCATCATGCAGTTCACAGTCATGAACCTTATTAGGGGCTATTGCAACTATCTCATGGGGGTTGCCTGAAGAGATCATGGAATACATCTCCCTTCTTACTGATCTCTACATAACCAATTAACTTTCCAGATAGAGCCATCGATCTCTTATGTATTTAATGCCACAACCCTTCAATTCAACCATATATAGAAGAGATGGTTGAGGAGTTGTTATGTAAAATATGGCCGATCACACATGGCCTTATATACAAAATTTTGGCTATTATTTTTTGCAAGTTCTTATCTAGCATTTAATACGGAAAACAGACATTTCATTCAATACTGCACGTCACCTGGTTGTTGATAATCAAATGCATAATTCAATGTGAAGCAATTGATGTCGTTCATGATAGAGTTGCACCATGTGAACACGTGGTGCAACCCTTGTACTCTAGGTACCTTTTGGTTGCCCAGAAATTATGAAGCTAATGAACTGATGTTTTCCATGTCAACATCAACGTCCAATAAGCAAATCATCAAGATTGTTCATTTGTTCTCCATGTCGATCGGGATCAAATGCATTTTTGACTTGCAAGGTCAAATTATAGTTGATGTGCAACTTTCCATCTTCTCATCTTCTTTCATTATGTGTCTGTGCTACTCTCTATTTCCTCATGGAAATATACGATTTTTCCAAGCAACTATGCATATAGTTTAGCAATGATTGAACTTCTCAATATAATTTACTCTTTACCAGGGCCGGTCCTGACGGTGGGCAACCCGGGCGACCACCCCGGGCCTACGACTCTTAGGGGCCCAAAATTTCTGAAATATATAATATATATACATATATAATAAATAAATTTTATGTATATGTCTTCTAAGGGCCCAATTACCAAATTAACATAACTTTAGCTCAATAAAATAATCTCTTTTTATCTAGACTCTGGAACACATTTTGAAGTAACGTTAAACAAATACTGTTGTTTAGGACATCTTTCAGGAATCTACATCTGGTAGGAATCAATTAATCAAATCGACACCTCGTGAATCCTATTCGTTGCCTCGTGAATCCGAATCAAAATAATGATTCATAATCAATTATGACCAATCTTCAGATTATAATCAGTTATGTCGAGTGAATGCAAATTTGCAAAGCACTCGACGAATGAGATAAAAACCATAAAGTTGGCTATAGATTTTTATTGTTTGTTTTGTTTCCTATGATTCTTTTCTTTTTCAACTATTATTAGTTTCTGATTTGGTTTCTTATTCATGTTTCTTATATTTATTATTTATTTGTTTGTTTATTTTTTGATTTTGTTTGTGCATTTGTGTCTCAGATTGCTTGAGATTGGACTGTGAATTCTTTCTAACTTTTACCTACGTTTCATTTTTTTTACTTAACAATGTAATTTTTTTTTTTGTAGATATCTGATTCAGAACTCAAAATTTTAAATCAAATTCTAATTTTTCTGATGTTTTAGTGTTGTTTTTTATTTGATTTTGTATTCACGTTCCTAGTCCTAGTATTTAATCAAATGTTGAAAGCTTATATTCTTTTTTTCGGGTTTTGGATGTTCTCAAATTTCTCGAGACGTGATTTTATATCTTCTACCTACATTTTAGATTTTTTACTTAAGAATGTAATATTTTTTGTTGATATATGATTCAGGATTCAAAACTTTAAATCCAGTTCTAATTTTCAGATGTTTGATTGTTTGTTTCTAATTTTAATTTGCAGTTGCACCTTGATTTAAATTGAATATCATATTAGGCTTCTACAGCTTTGAGGCATAAATCATATACCAAAGATGTAATATTTTCCCATAAGTAGATAGTGTTTAACTATTTACAATCTACAATAGAAAAGGAAGAAACGAAATTTTTTTGATGCCTTCAATCAAACTTATAAAGGATCTATGCATAATTTTTTCAAACCAATGAGTTCTTCTAGTTTGAATGAAGGAGAACTAATTTGAATTAAAATGATATTAATTTCTCTTTTAGGTAATGTTGTGGTCATATTTATGTTTCTAATATTAATAGTGATTTTTGTGGACTTTGTAACGATGTATTTATTTTTAAATTAAATTAAATTATTATTCTAGAGGCCCATTTTTCTCTTTTCGCCTTAGGCCTGCGAGACGTTTGGACCGGCCCTGCTCTTTACTTGGGTTCTTGTACAAGTTATTCCCCAAAATGAAGCTGTATATTCTGATTTATTTATGTCAAGTTCGTTGGTACCATGTTTCTCAGAAATCGGCATCTAACCTCCTCGAATCGACATGCTCCAGCTGGGTCTAAACTTTCGGGCAATTCATTATGCATCCTTATCTTCGAGAATAATCCACAATCAACATTATCTACTTATTTACTTGGCACAGCACCAACAGGGTCAAAACTTTCAGATAACTTATTATCAACCCACTCTTTGAAAGTAACCCACGATCAACATTATTTATAGACAGACAGTCACACAACACCACAATCAATGTCACTATTAATTAAATATGCGACCATATTTAGCCCATTATATATATATATATATATATATATATATATATATATATATTATAAATTTGATGTAATTAAAAAGAAGATTAGTAAAACTAAACTAAGAACCTTTAAGAAAGAAGAAAGGAGATTTGGAGAGAATTTGATAACTTATATAAAGTATTCAAATTGGTGTATCTTTTACATATGTGATAGTGCTATTTATACAAGTTAAATCACTAGACATAATTAATGAGTTCTTACACATATTTGACATATTTATCATAAGAGTTGAAAATAACTCTTACACATTTGACATTAGGAAATGTTGTCATTCAATTATTTACAACACTCCCCCCTTGGATGACATCATTTCAAATTAGAGTTCAACCTTGAAGTACTGCCTCATTAAAAGCCTTGCTAAAGAAAACCCAGTGGGAAAAAACTTTAGCGAAGGGAAAAAGAGTGCAGTGTATAGTTTACTCCCCCTTATTTAGACATTTGTCACATTATATTCTATGCACATGTCACATTCCGATGCCATGGGCATGTTTCCTGAATATTGCAGTAGGAAGTGCCTTCGTAAAAAGGTCTGTTGCATTGTTACTGGATTGAACATATTTGATTTCAGCTTGATGGTTCTTTTTAAGCTCTTGAGTGTACTCAAAAAACTTTGGAGGTATATGTTTTGTCCTGTCGCTCTTGATATATCCTTCTTTCATTTGAGTGACACATGCTGAGTTATCTTCATATATTAAAGTTGGACATATATCCTTTTCAAGTCCACATGAAGTTAAAACTAGTTGTATCATTGATCTTAACCATGTACATTCTCTACTAGCTTCAGTTAGTGTAATTACTTCAGCATGATTTGAGGATGTGGCAACAAGTGTTTGCTTTTGAGAATGCCAGGAAATTGTAGTACCTCCATTCATGAATACGTATCCAGTTTGAGATCTAGCTTTATGAGGATCGGACAAATAACCTGCATCTGCATAACCAATCAAGCCTTGTTTTGAATCGTTAGGGTAAAATAACCCTAAATCACCAGTTCCTCGAAGGTATCGAAAAATATGTTTGATTCCATTCCAATGTCTTTTTGTTGGGGCTGATCACTAAATCTTGCTAGCAAGTTTACTGCGAAAGAAATGTCAGGTCTAGTACAATTGGTAAGATACATAAGACCTCCAATTGCAGTTAGATATGGCACTTCTGAACCAAGGACTTCTTCATTTTCTTCGCATGGACGAAATGGATCCTTGTCAATATTTAATGATCTAACAACCATTAGAGTGCTTAAAGGATTTGCATTGTCCATATTGAAACGTTTCAAGACTCTATCTGTGTAATTTGACTGATGCACAAGTATTCCGTTAGGCATATGCTCAATCTGTAAACCAAGACAATATTTGGTTTTTCCAAGATCTTTCATTTCAAATTCTTTGTTTAAAAGTTCAATCACTTCAAGGATTTCTTTATTCGTTCCAATGATGTTCAGATCATCAACATAGACTGCTATGATCACATATCCAAATGTTATTTTCTTAATAAATACACATGGACAAATAGTGTTATTTTTATAACCTTTACTTGTCAAATAATCGCTTAAACGATTGTACCACATGCGCCCAGATTGCTTTAAACCATACAAATTAAGATCTTTGTAAATTTATAGAATACATTTCTTTGGGTTTTGTACTTAACACTTCAGGCATTTTAAATCCTTCAGGGATTTTCATATAGATATCACTATCAAGTGATCCGTACAGGTAAGTTGTAACAACATCCATAAGACGCATCTCTAAATTTTTAGATACTGCCAAGCTGATTAAATATCTAAAAGTGGTTGCATCCATTACTGGTGAATAAGTTTCTTCATAATCAATTCCAGGTCTTTGAGAGAAACCTTGAGCAACAAGCCTGGCCTTGTATCTTACAATTTTGTCTTTCTCATTTCTTTTTCGTACGAAGATCCATCTATATCCTAATGGTTTCACAACTTCAGGTGTGAGGATAATGTTCCCAAAAACCTTTCTCTTGTTAAGAGAATTTAATTCAACTTGCATAGCTTCCTTCCATTTAGCCCAATCATTTCTTCTTTGACATTCAATGACAGATTGTGGTTCAGGATCATCATTCATAATATCACATGCATCTGAATAAGAAAATATTGCATTTATACTGTCAGTTTCATTTTGGTCACATATTCTATTTGGCTGACCATAACTTTGTGCATCATCCTCTTTTCATGGGGGAATTTGAATAATTCATGTTTCTCCAGGAACACTTTCCTCATGATCTAGTGCATTTTCTGCTCCTCTTCTTTTTTGTGGGTTCTTATCCTTAGAACCAAATGGTCTTCCACACTTCAGGCGTGTTTTAGACTCTTGAGTGACTTTATCATCAGATTGTCCATGTGGAATGTCAATTCGAGTTTGAACATTGACAGCAAGTATATATGATTTAGTCACCCTTTTGTGTCAGTAAATGCATCAGGTAATTGATTTGCCATTTCTTGGAAATGCATTATCTTTTGAACTTCTATATCACATTGCCTTGTACGAGGGTCAGGATATGATAAAGAAGGTTCATGCCATGACACATCGTTTTCCATGATCTTCTTTTCTCCACCTAATGATGGGAAATTTGCCTCATCAAATTGACAATCTACTAGGCGTGCTGTGAAAACATCACATGTTAATGGTTCAAGATATCTTATAATAGAGACTGACTCATAACCAACATATATTCCCAACCTTCTTTGAGGACCCATTTTTGTCCGTTAAGGTGGTACAATAGGGACATATATTGCACACCTAAAAATTCTTAAAAGGGATATATTTGGTTCTTGACCGAAAGCAAGTTGTAGTGGAGAATATGCATGATATGAACTTGGTCTTATGCGTATCAATGATCCAGCATGTAAGATTGCATGGCCCCAAACAGACACAGGAAGTTTGGTCCTCATTATCAATGGTCTAGCTATTAGCTGGAGACGTTTAATCAGTGATTCAGCTAAACCATTTTGTGTGTGTACATGAGCAACTGGATGCTCAACAATCATTTTGACAGACATACAATAGTCATTAAATGCTTGTGAAGTAAATTCACCAGCATTATCAAGTCTTACTCTTTTGATAGTATAATTAGGGAAATGTGCCCTTAATTTAATAATTTGGGCAAGAAGCTTTGCAAATGCCATATTACGAGTTGATAATAGGAAAACATGAGACCATTTACTGGATGCATCTATTAAGACCATAAAGTTGTTGGATTAGTGTCTAAGTCCATAACTATTTTGGTATGTACTTGACCCGATGGTGCATGGTCCTTTTGGGTTGCCTTCACCAAAGCAACTTGATAGGATGAATTATGGAGAGTGAGGATTAAATATGATTTATTAATGTATTATGAGAATAATATATTAAAGGAGAAATCATATTGTTTAATTAATATTAGTCAATAATTAATTGGTAATTAGTTTTGTGACTAAAAGAGATTAATTAAACTTAAGGGACTGGAATTGTAATTATAAGATAATTGCAATTTGGGCCATGGATTGCCTTATATTAAGGGATGGACAAATTCTAATGGAAAAACCCATAAGGAAATCGTCCATGGGCTTAATTAAAGGAGTCTATGGGTTGCTTAGGGCTTAAGCATTCATATTAGGGTTTCCTTGTTAGATAACCCTAATAGCCCAACTATATAAAGACCCCTTAAGGCTCAAAAACGTGGCTAATGATCTTTCTAGGGTTTCTACACATTTTTGGCAGCCTCCAACCTCTCTCCTCTTAATCCTCTTGCTTATGGTGTTTGTGAACCATTAGAGGAGTGACACTTGTGACTCTAAGCCTTCCAAAGTCAATTCAAGGAGATTTGTGATTGTTATTGCTACATAACAATCAAGGTAACATTATAAACCTATTCTCATGTTAATATGATTATTTGAATGCTAGAATTAGGGTTTATAGTCTTGGATTCAAAGCATGTACAATAGAGAAACCTAGATCCAAGCATTAGGGTTTGTATGAGCACATAGGATGTCTTATGACCAAAACCCATCAGTGGTATCAAAGCCTAGCTTGGTTTCAATTGTATTGATGCATTGTATAACTGGAAAATTCGATTTTTTGGATTCTGGAGGCTGGACTCGCCGAGTCCATGGTTGAACTCGCCGAGTCCATGCAGACTCGACGAGTCCATGCCTGACTCGACGAGTCAACTCGTCAGATAATGCTTATCTCGGGATTTCTTGTTGTTTTTGCATATATGGATAGTTACCTTATCATGTTAGATCAATATAAATCCGATTTTATGATATATATGACTATATTCTTGATCTAATTAAAGATAATTATCAATTAATAAGATAATTGTTTCCTTATAAGATAATTGATTAATTATTTTGAGTAAATTGATAAATTGTTTTGCAAGAAATCATTAAACAAATCAAATATGGATAATTATGTAATTAAATGTTAGTATAGATTATTTGTTATTTGATCCTTGTTGTTATGAAAAGTTTCATATTTTGCCCTTTAGGTTTTATAGTTTAAATTTGAACCCAAAAGTTTTGAAGTTTTGAAATTTAAATAATTAAAACCCTAATGTTTTGAAAAAGGTTTCAAATTTTGCCCTCAAGTTTTGGAATTTAAATTTTGATTAAAAAGTTTAATTTTGATGTATATTTAAATTCTAACCCTAATGTTTTGAAATGTTTCAAAATTTGCCCTCAAGTTTTGGAATTTAAAACTTGATTAAAAGTTTAATTAGAAATGTTAAATTCTAAAACCCTAGTAATGTTTTGAAAAGTTCAAATCACACCCTTATGGTTTTATTAATTAATTAAGGAGTATAATTAAAAGAGGTTTAATAAATCCATAAAAGTTTAGGTTAACCATTTAATTGAATTAAAAGTGTAATTGTTAAAGTTAACCATATAGTATTTTAAAAGTATAAAATACACCCTATACTATATATAACATTAAAAGTCTAACATTATATATATGTATGAGTAAAAGTCAGTCTTACCGTTAGTAGGCCTCATTCACGAAGCTGGTCTATAAGGGGTGTTTAACGAAATTGCCTATAAAATGGCGATTGAATGGGTATCCACTCTTACCCACCGCACTCTTGACTAGTGGAGGGTCGTTAGCCGAACGGGTAGGATAGGAAGAAACCTTCCATTATAAGTATAATGAAATACAAAGTAACTAAATGTTTTTCAAATTCCCAATCTTAGTTACTTAGGCAAAAGTGAATTGATGCAATTCCATGAAA
This sequence comes from Lactuca saligna, assembly GCF_052625555.1. NCBI lineage: Eukaryota > Viridiplantae > Streptophyta > Magnoliopsida > Asterales > Asteraceae > Lactuca > Lactuca saligna. The sequence continues at coordinate 283,710,835 of NC_136421.1, read as the reverse complement.
TTACACTTTGTGCCCTTGCAAAGACGTTAGTGGAGCGTGTGTGGTTTACCGGCACACTAAATGGTTCTAAGCAAAGGTAGCAAAGGGTGACTCAATGTTAGTCATAGTTCGGTGGAGCGTGTGTGGTTTACCGGCACATCGAATAGGTGATTGTAACATGTGAGGGCACCATGTAGTTTGCATGGTTATTCACACCCGCTTTGTGATCCTCGGCATCCCAGTCACAAACAAGAGGGGCATATCGAGATTTAAACATGCCATTGAAATATTCAATGAATCTCAAAGGATCTAGGAGTTTTCATAGATTTAAAACTTAAAATTATTTTTTGTTTTTCATGGTGGAAATTAGTGAATCGTCATTCACTTACCTTCAAATATTCTGCAATTAGGGTTACGGCATCCCTCTCCCGAGTTGTAGAATATTGTGTTGGATCCTAGCCTTAGTATTTCATTTGGGTGATTTACTAAGGACTCAATCAATCAACTAACTTGAATTCGTTTTTCTCCCGATGTCAAAGTTTGACAACTATGGTCTTCTCAAATCCCGTGGAACAAGCATTCCACATGAAGATGATATTCCACGATTCGATCGAGGAACAAGAAATCATGCTTCACCTCCTCCTCCTCCTCCAATTATTCTCCCTAACCCACAAGATTGAAAATTTGAAAGGTTTAATATCGCTCAAGCTCTTTTGGCAAGTAAACATTAAGAAGGCAAGTCGGTGTGTGCACACGTCTTAGGGATGAAGTCACACATTGATATATTAAGAATGATGAGATCCGTTGTCGGTAAAGCGATGGCTGTTGATTGGGTTCTTCAGTCACTTCCTAACTCGTATAGTGAGTTCATAAGAGAGTACTATATGATGAACCACGACGTGACACTTATAGATCTCACCTACATGCTTATTGTTGCTGAATCAACAATGGTTTGGCGCAATAGAAAAGCAAAGTTGATTGGTGAATCTGCCTTCAAGACCTCTATGGATATAGACATTGGCAACGAAAGACATGCTATGATTGAAAAGATTTATCATAAGAGAAAGGCGATGTCTGAAGTAGTTCCATGTCCTATTCCAAAAAGAGTCAATTTGCTTTTATTGCCAAGAGAAGGGGCATTGGAAACGAAGCTGCCCTATTTACCTAAGAGATCTAAGAGATGGGAGAGTCGAAACGTATGGCTCTAATTTAGGTAAAATCCATTGACTAACTCTTTTAAGCTTCATTCTAGATTCTGAATACATAATGTGATAAGATTACAATTGATGTTTAGAAGGATCAAAGAAAAGAAAAGAAGCTTAAGGGAAGAAGTGAGCAGAATCTAATCGTGAAGGAATGGATTTCGATCGTGTTTCTCGAAGATTAGATTCTTGAGCTACTACTTAGAGTTAGAATTAGATTGCTAAGAAACATGTATTAGCATAAGTTTTTCAATGAGTTGCGTTGTAAGGACAAATTTTTCCGCAATAAAATAAATTTTTTGATTTTAAATTTTATTTATTTATCCTTACAATGGCATATATGAAAAATTGATGTTAAAATTATTAGCAATAATGGATTTGTTTCTTATTGTGTTATGGAAAGTCAAGAATTTACCAAATAGGGAGAGTTTCTTATCGCCCAAGATTCAATTGGACAGAAACTTGGAATCATACAACCTGGTTGCACGATGAATGAGAAATTTCATATTTGGAAATTAGACTAATTCATTGACAAAGTGTCAAGTGAAGGACTAGGAGATCGAGTACACAAAGTTGTGTGTTGATCAAGTTCACCATAAGAGTAACAAAGATATTCGTCATGATTTACTAAAGGCTTAGTAAATATGATTACACTTACAAGATTAAGTGTAATTTTGAATTGATTAAAGGGTTTAGATCAATAGCAAAACGAATAAGAAGAATCAAGTAGGCAGAAAGATAAGAGTTTCTCCATTCTAAGAAGAAGGTAGAGTAGCTTTTATGCTTTATGATAGGTCTTAATGATTAAGAACCATATCTCAATTGATCCTCTAAGTGAGTCTTAGTACAATTGTATGTTTAAGAAGAGGAATCAAGGATTGAAGAAATGGTTAAATCAAGAAGTCTATCATACTTCGTTCCAATAACAAGTCTTAAAGTTAAGATTGTGACAATGAGTGAAAAGTATTAAAGGTTCATAACATTCATCAAATGTGGAAAGTTGTGATGTCTTGAATAAGTCAAAGACCGACTACGACCAATTTATGAAGTGTTTTGATAAAAACTACACTAACTCTTGAATATTTGTTTGTCAATAAATGGTCATTGACAAAAGAATCTTATATGTCAAGGAGTCAGTGGGAGTCTTATTGGTCTGGAAAGGTTTCAAGAACAAATCAAATAAACCTTATCGATCATCACTAGCACACGAGTTGAGGTTTACAACCTATCGTGTTGACATTATTTTGTTTCTGTGCTGTATCCAATTGAGTTAATTATGCATGTGAGTTCTATGAGTTCTCATTTTGAATGCATAAAAGGTTGAGTTCTCATTTTGAATGCATAAAAGGCAAGGCACCTTAATCAATGAAAGGTACATTGATAGGAAAGGGTGAGCTGCTTAACTACTTGGAAGACGTGGTGGGCAGTTGTGCTACCATAAGGCAAGAAATCAAGATTAAAAGAGTTCAGTCAATATGAGTTTGAATTTGCCGTAAACTCTGGTTTTAACAAATTCACATGGATAGGAACATATACACCATTAAAATCTAAGTGTCATAAGATTTCCTCCTTCATGAAAATGATTGTGAGGAAATGCTTTCACTAAGAAAGATTTTAAGAAGATAGTGATTGTAAAGTTGCATTCTCGAATTCAATCATGGTTACGGTATCCCTTTCCATAATTTGAATTGTGAGGTTTGGCAATTAGTCTTAATTGTTAAGACACACATATGCACTATCAAAGGCAAAAGTGTATAAGTTCAAGAAGCTTTGATAAAAGATTATCAAAGCACTAAGTATTAGAAACATGGACTTAAGAAATTCAATAGGTATTGTCTTTCTGAAAGTTAAGATGTTTATGAATACATGTCAAAGCTAGTGGGAGCATAAGTGTTATGTTTTATAGTAATCATCATAATAGTGGGAGCATAAATGTTATGAGTGTATGATTATTATGGAAAGTATTGCAAATTGGCAATATTAATTATAGAAAACAAGAGTCATTCTTTGCAAAGTCGTAAGGATGGAATAGTTGTTTTGCTATAATTAAGGGAGAGAATATTATGCTTCATTTCAAATCTAAAGGATTAGGTTGTGGAATGTTAATAAATTTAGTTTAGTCAAAGGTACATAGTGTGTTCTTAAAATTTCGATTATGATTACGGCATTCCTCTTCACAATTCGAATTTTATGAACATAGAAAATAAAACATTGTGCGTCGTGTCCCATACGCTTCGGGTATAGGATCGATTGCAAATGCTTTAATGTTTGACCATTCTAAAATTTTCCAAATGTCCAGCGCATTTAGAGGGAAAAGGGACTAGAATTGGTTTTGACTAAAATAATTAAACAACTATCAAAGGACGATTCGAAGTTCGACGAGAATTGGTCGCTTGTGAGTAGTTGGAAGTATAGTATTGGAAATTATGGAAATGTTTCCATATTGGATGGAAAATATAGACATCATTACGAATAGATAAGATTCTATTAAGAATAAGTTGTCATATGGAACATATGGAAGCGTGTCCATATTGGGAAGTAAATATTGAAAATCTATGTCTAGATTAGAAACCTTTATGCAAAAGGATGTTCAAAGGAATGTACTTTGAGTGAGAGACATCATATCTAAGGAATTGTCTTGTAACAATCTACGTTAGAGGACTTTGTAATATCATTGGCAATAGTCATTGAGACTTTGGTGCAGTGACATTACAAAAGGATCGTTGCATAAAGTGTTAGAATCTAGTATATTCTATAAGTAACAAGAATTTGATATTCTTACACTTAAGAAAATGGATTTGGAGTTGTAAAATGAGAATGATTGGAAATGTGTTCAATTTGTCTATTTCACAAAGTAAAAACCATAGGTAAACATTGTGTGCATGCTAGGAGCATGGGACAAGTGTAATAATTCAAGTATAAAGTTGATTACCCGAAACGACAAATAATGAGTAATCGATATGGTGATAAATAAAACGTGTTTTGTGTATACTCAAAGGTTTGAGGCCATATGGGATTAGTATTATTCTTGTGTTTCACCTTGCATGTTTTGACTTCCAGAATAATTGAGTTTATTAAGAATAATCGAATTATTCAAACGGGCCACAGTCGTTCATATGTTGGAAGTAGATATGAATGAAGACTGTCATGAATTGGTGTGTGGATTGTCTAGAAAAGTATTAGACATAAGCAAATGTTTGCTGCAACGTTCATGAGTGCTTATGAATATGATTTGAGCATTGGATTAAACCCACGCTCACTTGGATCACTATCTCGAGTGATTAGTGAGACGATAACATCTTATATTCTTGAAACCGAGATGTGTGAGTTGTATCTTGCTAATCAGTTGCACATTGATAATATGTAAACGCACTAGTAACTTGGTGTTATAAAACATATTGTTGTGTGTGATTTGGTTAGTGAGTGCAAGCAAGCATTGTATCAAAGTTTATCCGTTCCTTTTATCCAAGGTAGGATAAAAGCGATATCTTTGGGCCCCTCGATGGTTTAGTGATGACATACGTAAATGCTCGGCCGGGATAGGGCTAATTTGATTTGTTCAGTTAGTCGGTCGTCATAAATCGGAAATCGAGATATAGTACAAAGAGAATGATTAGAAATCATATCTCAGATGATATCAAGAATGGAGGAATATATGATCCCTTATCTAAGGACACGCGTATCTGATATGAACAGAGTTGACAGCTGCTTTGGAAAGCTACGATTGCAGATCAGGATCTGAAGTCATACGCAGAATAGTTGTTAGACTTATCCAAGTGGGAGACTATTGGATTAGTGTCTAAGTCCATAACTATTTTGGTATGTACTTGACCCGATGGTGCATGGTCCTTTTGGGTTGCCTTCACCAAAGCAACTTGATAGGATGAATTATGGAGAGTAAGGATTAAATATGATTTATTAATATATTATGAGAATAATATATTAAAGGAGAAATCATATTGTTTAATTAATATTAGTCAATAATTAATTGGTAATTAGTTTTGTGACTAAAAGAGATTAATTAAACTTAAGGGACTGGAATTGTAATTATAAGATAATTTCAATTTGGGCCATGGATTGCCTTATATTAAGGGATGGACAAATTCTAATGGAAAAACCCATAAGGAAATCGTCCATGGGCTTAATTAAAGGAGTCTATGGGTTGCTTAGGGCTTAAGCATTCATATTAGGGTTTCCTTGTTAGATAACCCTAATAGCCCAACTATATAAAGACCCCTTAAGGCTTAAAAACGTGGCTAATGATCTTTCTAGGGTTTCTACACGTTTTTGGCAGCCTCCAACCTCTCTCCTCTTAATCCTCTTGCTTATGGTGTTTGTGAACCATTAGAGGAGTGACACTTGTGACTCTAAGCCTTCCAAAGTCAATTCAAGGAGATTTGTGATTGTTATTGCTACATAACAATCAAGGTAACATTATAAACCTATTCTCATGTTAATATGATTATTTGAATGCTAGAATTAGGGTTTATAGTCTTGGATTCAAAGCATGTACAATAGAGAAACCTAGATTCAAGCATTAGGGTTTGTATGAGCACATAGGATGTCTTATGACCAAAACCCATCAAAAGTATCTAAATAGCCCAGATGGAGGGTGAATCGGTCCACATATATCACCTTGAATCCTTTCTAGAAATCTAGGTGATTCCCTTTCAACTTTCATTGAGAGTGTTTTATAATTAACTTTCCAAGGGAACAAGATGTACATGGTTTTATGCTATTGGATTGAGGGAACTTTTGTTCCTTCAATGGATGCCCATGTGTATTCTCAATTATCCTTCGCATCATTCTTAATCCTGGGTGGCCCAACCTATCATGCCATAAACTGAATGTCCCAGGATCACAATGTTTTCCTTCGATTACCATATTTGATTCAATCATATGTATATATGTATAATGCAGATCGGAATCAAGTGTTGGTAGTTTTTCAAGCACATGAATTTTTTCTATAATATACATATATTTCTTATTTTCAATGGTCACAGTCTTTGTGTCATATCCTTTAAAATATATGTCATTGAAACTTAATAAGTTTCTATTAGACTTTGGAGAAAATAAGGCATTTTCTATACAAAATTTTGTACCATTTGGTAATATAAAATGGGCTTTCCCGGTTCCCTCTATCAAGTCTGCAGGACCTGATATTGTATGTATAATTGTTTTTGTTGGTACTAATTTTGAAAAATATTTCTTTGATTTCAGAATAGTATGTGTACTACCACCATCTACTATACAAAGATCTCCAATCTTTTATTGGTGTTGTGCTCCAGTTGGACTCATATTAAACTTCACATATGAAAGGAATAATAAGTGAATAAACATAATCATAACTATTATTAAAAGAAAGTTAAATTATTGAAGGAAAGGCATTACATGCAAAATAAACGAAGGAAAAAACAGTTTTACTAGAACAATAATAGATTTTTTTTAGTTAATGCCTTCCATGTCATTGCAGAAATCAGCAACATTTAGCGGTGTGAATATCAATGAGGTTTGCTTCTTTTCCTTTTCCTTTAATGGACTCTTGATAAAGTTGACAAAGATGTGCAGGTGTGCGACAGGTCCTTGACCAATGGCCTATGCTACCACATCTATAACATGAACCATCAAATTTTTGTGATGTCCCAGTGTTATGCCTTGCCACTTTGGCATTATCTTTTGTGTGGACATTGTTTCTTTGGGAATGTTGGTAATTATTCCTTTTTTGGTCACGACCACGATTATTACCTTGTCCACGACCAGAATTATGGTTCTGATTATGGCTTTGGTTTCGATTAAAATAGCCACGGCCTCGTCCTCGACTACGACCACGCCCTCGTCCACGTGTATTGTTTCGATGACTATCAATATTTGTAGCATTTGCTTCAGGAAGTGCTACTGATCCTGTTGAATGAGATTCATGGTTTTTCATCAAGAGTTCATTGTTTTGCTCTGCAACGAGCAGACATGCATTCAGTTCAGAATATCTTGTGAACTTTTGCATCCGATATTGTTGCATCAAGGTAATGTTTGTTGCATGAATGTGGAGTAAGTTTTCTCCAACATATCTTCATCAGTAACTTCTTATCCACAATATTTGAGTTGTGAACATATTCTGAACAAAGCTGAGTTGTATTCATTTACTTTCTTGAAGTCTTCAAACCTCAGTGTTCTCCATTCATCTCTAGCATTTGGAAGTATAACTTCCTTTTGATGATCAAATCTTTCTTTCAAAAGATTCCAGAGAATACTTGGATCAGTAACATCAAGATATTCAAATCTTAACATTTCATCAATATACTTACGAAGAAAAACTTGTGCTTTTTCTTTGTCTTGTACCAAGCAATTATTAAATTCATTTATAGCATTTGAGATTCCCATGGACACAAGATGCATTTTTACATCTATCATCCATGGCACATAGTTTTTCTCACTAACTTCAAGTGCTGCAAACTCGAGCTTTGCAATGTTGGACATAATGTAACTATAAATTTTAAACAAAATTAAAATTAAAATCCATTTATTTCAATAAATATTACACAAAAAAGAAGCGGTAAAGCTAACATTACATACAAGCCTAAAAGTAGATGAAATTCCATATTATCTTCGATGTTAAAGATTGGGATGAAAAGCAACATGATTATTATAGTCATGATTATCACAAACGGGTGAATCATCATGAAGCTTGATTTCTTGAAATTGATTTGTTTGATAGAAGAGAGAAATATTTATTGTGGGTAAAATAAGCAGGGTAAATATGTTTATTTATAGTAAAAAAATATAGCCTTTGTTTTTACTGTTTATAACCGTTGCATATATATATATATATATATATATATATATATATATATATATATATATATATATATATATATATATATATATATATATATATATATATCCGTTTTGTATATTTATAAATCATTTAATAAGATTTATAACTAATACGTAACTTTACTTTGTATAATTTTACTAATTAGATACATTAATAAATATTAGTAAATGTTAAAATAAAATTATGAAGTGTAAAAAATAAACATTGACATGTATAAATAAATATAATTTAAATGTTAGTATGCATAAAGAAAAGTAGTTGCATAATATAAATGTTAGTATGCACAAATAAAAGTTAGTTGCATAATGTAAATTTTAGTATGCATAAATAAAACTTAGTTGCATAATCTAAATGTTAGTATGCATAAAAAATTAGAATATATAAAGAAATGTCAGTACAAGAAATAAAAATCGTTAGTAGTCCATAATGTATAAGTTTTATGAATTCATTAGTATTATTATTATTTTAATATAATGAAGGTTTTTATAATTAATAATGTTTTTACTAAGTAATATATACCTTGATTAAGATAGATCTGATTTCCACTTCTAAATAACCTTTGTTTGAGCTTTCGTGCTGATAACGTGTTATAAATTTGATGTAATTAAAACAAGATTAGTAAAACTAAACTAAGAACCTTTAAGAAAGAAGAAAGGAGATTTGGAGAGAATTTGATAACTTATATAAAGTATTCAACTTGGTGTATCTTTTACATATGTGATAGTGCTATTTATACTAGTTAAATCACTAGACATAATTAATGAGTTCTTACATATATTTGACATATTTATCATAAGAGTTGAAAATAACTCTTACACATTTAACATTAGGAAATGTTGTCATTCAATTATTTACAACAATATATATATATATATATATATATATATATATATATATATATATATATATATAGAGAGAGAGAGAGAGAGAGAGAGAAAGAGTGAGTGAGGTTCAATAGAGAACTATTAATAACTAAGGAACCAATCGTGACCATCAGAAATCATAACGATCAACGTCCAAGGAAATAGATGTATACTTTTACATTGGACGCACACACACCGGATTATACCGAAAAATTCATCATTTACAAAAGAACTCACCACTATTTTTCGTTTAAAATTTTTTTTAAGTCATGTTTTTTATCAAAAAAAAAAAACCCGAATATACCATTGTTCACGATTTTTCGTCCTCTTTCCATAGAAATCCATGATGATATATAAAAAAACGAACTTTTTTTTTCGAAAAAAAAACCTACTTCATTTTCTTTAATGAAAAAAGGTAAGGTCTATTTTTTATAGAAAAAAAATTAATAAATATATCAAATTTCATATTTTTTGTACTTTTTAAACATAGATTCATATTCATGTTTAAAAAAAACGATATTTCAGTTCAGATTCACATTATAAACTTATTCATATTCATATTGTAAACCTGTTCAGATTCACATTGTAAACCTCTTCAGATTCACAGTGTGTATAATAATAAATCAGATTCACAGTATGAATCTGAATTGATCGGAACTTTTTCACATTGTGAATGTTAAAATTTGAAATATTTACAGTTTAGATTCACAATGTGAATCTACACTGATCGAGGTTTTTTTTTGTAAACCTTCTCAAATTCACAATGTGAATCTGAACTGTTCGAGATTTTTCATATTGTAAATTTTAAAAATTGAAATATTTGCAATTTAGATTCACAGTGTGAATCTACACTGTTCGAAGTTTTTTTTTTTTAATCGGTCTTGATGTTTATGAATAGAGTACAAAAAGTTAATATTTTTGGTATAAATAGTTTTTTTTTAATAAAAAAAAAAGCTTAAATATTGAAAAAAATAAGAAAATTAAGTGGGTTTTTTTCGGAAAAAAAAATCTTTTTTATATATCATCATGGATCCTTATGGAAAAAGGACGAAAAATCGTGAACAACGGTATATTCGGATTTTTTCCGATAAAAAACTTGGCCTAAAACAATTAAATGAAAAAAATGGGTTTTGTTATAATCCAGTACATATGCGTCCATTATAAAAATTTACAACCTTTCCTTTTACTGTTGATCGGTTTAAATTCCGATGCTTTTGATTGGTTCCTTGAATAATAATGGTTCTCTATTGAACTTTTTCATATATATATATATATATATATATATATATATATATATATATATATATATATATATATATATATATATACTAGCCGTTTACCCGTATCAAGCAACGGGTGGGTATTGTTTTTTTTTTCAGAAATTAGTTTCTACAGAGGATTAGTTTCTTTTACACGATAAATGTTTAGAATAGATTTAGAAAACAGTAAACTTTTATTTTTACACAATGTATCCACTTTTAATTAAATCAACAATATTTTAAGTTTATTCCATTAATAAGTCGTTTTTTACCATTAATGTTTTTTAATTATTCCGTTATTTTAAAAGTAAAGTTTTTTATATCCTACGTGGTTAAAAGTAACAAAAAGAACACTTTTTTAGTGATTCAAGAACAGATAACCTAAATGCACATTAATTGCATTCTTTTGTTCATTTTGATATTATGCACTACTGGATTTTGATATTATACACTACTGGAGAAATTAAATGAATTAAATAGTTGAAGCGGTAATAGGATGAGCAATTATTACAACCTATATCTTGTTAAGATATAGAAAGCTCTAACTTTTTTCTATTTTCCTAATTTATTATTATATGTCATGAATACAAGCTAACCAGAGCACAACACCATAAACTATAAACAACACCATAAAAGAAAATATAGTATAGCGAACTAAAATGATCACATACAGAAAACAACAATACTAAAATCACATAACGGTTTTTTTACTCGGGAAGGGTGGGGGGGTTAGTGATATGCAAATTGCTAATAATCTCCATTGTTATGTTACCATATAAATAAAAATTTTAACAGGAAAATACATTCTTAAAAGAAAACCAGCAAGAGGTTGGACCAAGTACAAAGATTTAAAAAATATGATTTTCTAAAACAGGAAATACAACACCACTTAAAAGGACATATGTCTCTCATGAAAGACCCCATAATCCCCATCATGGGAAAAAAGGCCAAAAATGGTCTCCAATTGAGAGAGACAAAGAAACACAAGAATGGAATCAAACAAAGATGAATTGTTCACCATATGGCTCTAATTGCAAGGTATATTCGTTCGTTTTTTAGAAATTTGACTTTGTTGACTCCATCTTGTGTAAGAAAACCTAAGGCAAATTACATACATTAATCCATAATGTCAATCATAACATAGAATACATAATTGAATATATACAACAAATGCATATATTAATCAAAATGACTATATTCATTAGTTTAAACATAGCTAAATTAGGAAGGTATGGAGTCAACAAATGCATACATTAATCAGTGCATCGGAATTCAGAAATATGGTTAAAATCATAATAATCTAACTTTGACATTTTTGTTCTCTAAAAAAACTAAAATAAGCCATCATTATGTTGAATCTCAAAATAGATAAGAGAATTAATCGAAGAGATTGAAATAAAAGACATAGGACTTAAAAGTTATATGCCTCAATTAAATACCTTGGAATACTCGGTCCATCACAATAATTTCTATTTATCAATGATACTTCATGTCGTCAGGATCACGGATAAAACATTAGATTGAACCTAATATTGACAAATCCAATAAGATTAAAAATGAAATTGAAAAAGTAGACAAAACTTATATATTTAGAATTTTGATCCAAAAACTATTGATTTGTAGTAGCAAAATATTGAATAAACCAATAAGAAAGTTATTTATTTAAAAATTTGATTCAACTTTTTTTAGTTTATTGTCTGTATAATAATAGCATTTGTTAAGAGAATGCATGGTAAACTTACTTCATTCCTTATAGCATTATACTTTCATTTTCTTATAAGTTTGAGTAAATTTACCTTTTTACCCTTTGACGATGATGCTTTTTTTTGTTATAGGTGAGGCGGTTCGTAAGATCCATGCATAAGTGGATGGAATCAGAGTGGAGATGTGCATTATTATTATTATTATTATTATTATTATTATTATTTATATACTAACCAAATCCGACAGATGATCATTTTAGTATTACTGTAAATGTGAATACAAGCGTACAAAAGAAATACAGGGTCAGGCCATATGAAAGAAGAAAAAAGTAATTAATAGTCTGTTTAGGGTTGATGGTATTTATTTGGGATCATATATTTGATTTCCATATTATTAAATCATGTATAATGTCAAATACATGAATGCCACATTGATCACTAAATTCAAGAAGAAAACATGAAAAATAACAATGCTTAAAAGACATCTGCAACAAAACAGGTTGTCAAATGAATCTAGGGCTACTTCAAGATCTTTATCAAACAATCAAGTCATATCAAATTCCACATTTCCTGGTTTAGGGACTTCAACATCCCTATTAAAAAGGACTTAATATCTTACCTGTAGAAACAATGTCCCTAAATTTCTAAAAATAATCAAAAAAGAAAAAGAAGCAGAGATCATAAACAAAACAAAATGCAAGGTGTACAAGTTCTTACCTCGAGTTCAGAAAGCTTTGTGGACAACCGTTGTCCTAGTAAAACAAAAACAACATCAGATGAGCCAAGTTGTTGAATGGTCAATCTAAAATTATTAAAAAAAATCATGAACATGTGTTGATATAAAAAAAATGAGTTGATGGGATTAGATGAGTAAATAATTTGAGATACATTAACCTGATGATGTAATCTTCAGACTCAATTAACTCTTTCTTTTCCTCTTCTTCATCAATTGCTTCCTCTTCACTATCACTGCAAATTAAAGTTTCACCATCATTTTGATCATATTAGATTCTCCGTCAACCCAATACAAACCGGTGTTATGTCATTATTTGATTTATGTATCATTCATAGTTACATAAACAAAAACAATATTAACTTAAAGTTTACAAAAATTGTGATAGAAATAACAAACAAGATCACTTATCATGTATAGTACCAAATAGGTTAAAAGTTGAATCAAATTTGAGTAAACTTTTTACCAAAAGAGCAAAAAGTTTTTTAAACAAAAATGATGACCAAATCAAGATATCATTTACTTAGGGCTACGGTTTGACTGTTTTAGTATACCTGGGCTGCGATTAAAAAGGACATATATTTTGGCTCCTTCGAGTGCAATACAGAGAGAAAGGGAAAAATTAATAAATGACAAGAAAGAATAGTAGGTTGGAGAGAGAAGGAGATGATGTTTTGTTGTGTATCTTATACTTACCTTAAGTAAAAAAAACAGAATTTGTAACATAGTTGTAAAGTGACACCAACCTTATGTGGTTAGATTTCTTGCAGTTTCTCATAAAAAAAAACAAAGGGTCACATTTCACAGTTACCTTCTAAAGTGGTCTGAACTCTATTGCAGGTTTTTTTCCAAGCAAGATCTGAAAATAAAAAACATTCATATTCAAAACCCTAGATTACAATCACATAGAAAAACTACCACATGTTAAAGAGAGACAGACAGAGAGAGAGAGAGAGAGAGAGAGATCAAGTAATCAAGAAAACAAATTATTAATCAAACCAAATAAGGGAGTCTTTTAAATGTACCAAGAGATGAGGAGATAAGAGTCATTGGACTGATTACATGGTTTTTTGTTATATATATATATATATATATATATATATATATATATATATATATATATATATATATATATATGCTCTCGATTTTGAACTTTTTTCTCAGTGGATTTCGACATCTGCCAGAACGGGGATAGCCAACTCGCCAAACCAGAAAATCAAGAGCATACCTGTGTAATCAGTCATCTTACCGTATATGTGTAGACTAAGTGTCGATTCTCTCCTACCAGATCGTTATTGTTATGGTCGTTAGCAGAGCGGATAATGGCTTGTGATGGTCTTCGATGAAGGAGTTTGAAGATCGTGGTGGCTAGGGTTTTTCATTGCATCGAATATGGAGGAGAATGATCTATTGGTGGTGGTATTTAGGGTGAAATTTTTGGGTTAAGCAGTGATGGTAATAGATGGAAGAGATTGTGAGGATGACGGCGTATCAAGGGCGATGGGCGATGAGAGATGGTGAACCGGTGGAGATGATGGAAGTGGCAATGGGAGGATAGGAGATAAAGGTCGACGACTAGGGTTTCTAAAGAGACCATTTCCAGATTAATGTGAAGAGGAAGTGACGCGGAGCTTCTATATGATTGTGTATTTATATGAACAATGAACAAAACTACCGAGATATGGGGAAACGTTGGGATACAGGTCAAAACAATAAATCGGTCGATAAGAGCTTTCTTGACATTGTCAAACGTTTGACCGGATATTTCTTAGTGCATAAAATGATTGCAAATATGTAGTAAATATTTGTACCTCTTAAAATTCAGCAAAACATGATAAATGCTTTTTAAGGTATAAAGATATATATATATATATATATATATATATATATATATATATATATATATATATATATATATATATATATATATATATATATAATGTCATTTAGCTCAGCTGGCTTTAAGATGTACACATTGTTAGCTTCCTCATAAATAGACCAGGTTTCAAACCACTTGCCTTATGTTTTTTAAGATGATTTTTATAACTAATTATTTTTCTTATATTAGGAGCCCATTTATTATTTTTAGCACATGGCCCTCAAAATTACCGGACAAGTCCTGTATATGGTCATTTGTTTATGTGACTATGATTTGCATGTCAAGATGCCAAAATGACATAATATCTAAAACATGGTGGTTTTTCTATCGTTTTAAAAAATAAAAAATTAATGTCCTACATAAAAAAAGAAAATTTTGTTTGGACGGACTCAAACCCACCATCAGTACCTTTCCCAAATGTTCCACCAAAATCAAACTTTACAAACATTAATATTACACTAATATAGTAATATTGGACGAGTCTATTAGAATTATCATAATAATTATGAACAAAATGCATAATATAACAAGCAAACTGAAACTCTGCCTACCATTAAATCTATCACTGGACCATTAAAACATTATATTTACCAATATATATTAAATTTGGTAATCCGTTATACCCATCACTAAACATTATAGTGGTGGGTGTCACATCATCACCACATTTTATAACACCCGGTTCCCGGTACGTAATTTAAATACAAATTTTTGCACTTTTGGTCTACGACTCGGCGAGTTGGAGGCCCTAACTCGTCGAGTAGAGATTAGTTTTAGACGCGGGAAGACGAATCTACTCGCCGAGTCGGATGCCTCGACTCAACGAGTAGGCCTGTTTGGATGAAACTCTAATTTTTAGGGTTTGCACCCTATTTAAATGCCTTATCTTGTCCCAACCCAACCTCTATCATCTCTCTAAGTCCAGAACAATCCTAAATCGAAACCCTAACCTTATTGAGTGTTCTTGAGCCATTTTTGTGCATTTTGGTGGTTGTGAAGCTTGGAAGGAAGAAGGAGCTTAGGAATTTAAATTGAAGCTAGTATATCCAGAGGTTGTGTTCCATTTCCAACTCATTTGAGGTAAAAAGCTTCAACCTTGACTTTCCACTTGTTAGATCCTCTTTAGGGCTTGAATCTTGTCATTTTTAGGGCATTTCTAAGTCACCTTCAGGTTTAGAGCATTATATAGAGTAATAAATTCAAATCTTGAAGCTAGGAGGGTTCTTATGACATTAAGGTGCCAATTTTACGAGCCCCATGCATCTTGAAGACTCCATTGTAGGGCCTTTTTGAGCTAAATAGCCCATGCAAGAACGTAAAGTTTGTAACTTTATGTGTATTAAGGACCCTAGGAGGTCAGATCTATGTTCTGAATGCATCAAGACACATTGAAATCGAGTGTATAGTTTTAAACATAGAGGGACTCGGCGAGTCAGGTCGAATTTCCCACGAAATCCCTTATGTTAATGGACCATGAGTTGAGTTAGAAGAACACGCATCCAGTCGCACTCACTGAGGACATGGAAATCAAGGGACTCGACGAGTGTATGAGCTAACCCGGTGAGTTCAAGTCTATGTCCCAAGAATATGAAGATGCACTCGGCGAGTCCAACACTAAGAGAATCAACTTGCATAAAGATGAACCGTAACGCCCTGTTTTGAATTGGCTCCTAGTCTGAGGCTGTGGCCCGAAGGCCGGTCGTCATAAGGATTATGGCTTTTGAAAGGGTAAGATCTAGGCCATTTTGGATGTAAGTGATGTATTAGAAGCAATCCGGATGTTTAGTTTGTGTTTTGGAGCCTAGGGGTATTTCGGTAAAGTGTTAGTTTGGGCTTTTGTGGAAAATGGACTTTTGTTTGGAAGGTCTTAATGAGGATATGAGTTGATAGAAGTGTAGGGCTTCTCGTTACCTTTTTGTGGATATAACGATTATCGAAAACAAATTTATAACGAAGAAGTTATGGCCTTCGGATGTTTAGTAGTTTCAGGCTTAGCCGAGTACGCTGGGCGTACAAAAAGAGTATGTTGGGCGTACTAGTGAAGAAGGCAGTATGTTGGGTGTACTTTTGGAGTACGTTGGGCGTACTGACCAGGATGGTCGTGAATTTTCTTCAGAGTACGTTGGGCGTACGCCAATCAGACCTGAACCCTATTTTAGGGTCTTGGACCCTATTTAAGCTCCTTATCTCATAACCTAACCCTAATACCTTTAGCCTCCATCCCTCCAAATCCTAGAAATCGACCCTTAGCCCCCATTTGAGTGATTGTAGAGCTTCAAAGTGATTTTTGGTGTGTTTTGGTGCTAGAAGAGGAAGAAGGAACTTCTTGAAGAGTCATTGTTTGACTTGGAGATTTTGGATCCATCCTTTGTGCACCTAGATCTATCTTCTGGAGGTACGAAGTCTCAACATTGACAACTTTTTCATGTAGATCTAGCTAAGTGGTACATTGTTATGGTTTTTGGTCCCTTTGAGGTGGTTCTTGTGAGTAGAAGTTACTCCAGTACCTTTGAGCCTCTCATTTGGTCCTTACTGAGGTTATGGAGTCATAAAGTTTAGATCTTGAAAGGTATAAACCTTCCATGCATGATTTGGTAGTCATTTGATGAAATTTGGAACTTAGGTTTAAGATTTAGGCCCCATTGAGTTGTGTTAAGTAATAAAGTTGGAAAGTTTATAACTTAAGAAGTCCCTTGAAATAAGATCTGGAAGTTTGGACTGAGGTCTTAAGGTATTAATAAGTTTTAAGACATTTTGGGAGTGATTTTTACCTTTTGGAATTCATCCTTGGTGTTTGGGGTTCATTAAGCCATGCAAAGGCTTAAAGCATTCGACTTTATGGGTCAAGTTACTTATATTAACCCATTTTGAGGTTTTGGACGTCTTGGTTTAATGGATTAAGAGCTAGGATTGAGAGTTGGTCATCAGGAGGATTACGATGGGCGTACAAGCCTGTACGCGCAACGTACAAGCCCTTAAGCCAGTATGCTTAGCGTACAAGCTGAGTACGCCCCGCGTACTCAGCAAAATGGGATTTTGGTTTTTGGGCTTCGGTTTGGGCCATCAGAATATGAAGTGTATTAGACTAGAAAGAATTATTGGGCCTCATGGGAAGACCCACGTAGTGGTTTGGGCCCAATTTAGAAAACTGGGCCATTGACTGGATTATGGACATTATAGTGTTGGACTTTTGTTTGGGTTATGGCCTTAGTTTCGGATCATACTGGGCCATGGGTAGAATGGTCATTTTACCCCATGCATGGATTAAGGATGTTGGTATGGGAACCAATTGCTAATTGGGTATATTGATTGGTATTGATAGCTCAGGAAGTAGACAGGGTAGCAGCAAGGATTTCTTCGGGAAGCTTCTGCATTCGAAGTGAGTTACCTTCTAGTAAAACTGGGTCTAAGGCCACAATGTCGGCCCACTAGTAGGAGTTGTATGATAGATGATTGTCTTTGTGAGTATCATCTAGGTTTGCTACTACTTGATATGCTTTATGTGTTACCGTGATACGATGTTATGTGATAGTGGTAGTAGGGGGGATAGTCCCCGATTACCGGACGAGAGGGTCGAAGGGGTAGTTTAGTACCCAACTATGCTAGAAAGCTTATGACATATGTGATATGATTTTATGTGATAGTAGTAGGAGGTAGGTAGGCCACCCGTATATGCCTGACAGGGGTAGGTTAGGCACCCTGGTATGCCTAACAGGGGTAGGTCGGGCACCCAGATATGCTTGATAGGGTAGGTCGGGCACCCAGATATGCCTGACAAGGTAGGTCGGGCACCCAAATATGACTGACAATACATGATTTGTATGGTATGTGGTATGATGGGGGAACTCACTAAGCTTTGTGATTACAGTTTTCAGTTTTGGTTTCAAGTACCTTGTTTACAAAGGAAAGGAGCCGGCTCGATCGCAGCGCATCACACTATGTTTTCCACACACGAGATCCTTGGGATTACACTCTGATATGGTTTCATGATATTATATGTTGATTAATAACACTTTGGTTTTGATATGAGATATTATAACGAAAGTTTTTATATTGATTGGTTTTATGCAATAACTTAATTAAAATGAAATTTTTAGTATGTATTTTTTGGATGTTACAAGTTGGTATCAGAGCCTTGGTTTGAAGGATTTGGGCACACTCTTGAGTGTGTTTGGACTCAAACTAAGGACTTGGTATGGATATTTTCAAAAGGAAAATCATTTTCTAAAAAGAGTTTTGAAAAGAATTTTAAAAGAGAAAAAGAGAACTTTGAAAAGAACAAGGTATGTGATGCGTGCAATTATCCGAGCTCAAGTAAGTTTTCCCCAAGATACTCATACATGTTATGATATGATCATGAGAACTGCATGCTAGACTAGGGCTAAGGATCTAGGAAGGATGCCTTATATACCTATTGTATGTGCTTGTAGACATGTATGCTAATATTGATCAGTTAGTGATAGGATAGCCTATTTAGGGTATGCCTGATTGTATGAGCCTTTAATGTTACATGCGAGTATAAATTCCTCATAAGGGAATAGATTGAATTGTTTGGAATATGTTCGTTAGATTTCCATTGTCTGAATGTTGCTTGCTTTGTGCTTTGTGGGACTTTTAGTAATGTGAGCTAGCTATCAAGTGAATATGCTAAGTCACATTTGGTACAGGCTGTATAATCTCAGAGTAATGGAATTGACCCTATTTCGCAACTCCCGTTTGAGTCTAACCGTTCTAGGTATGAGTCTTTTACTTGAAGGGTTATCTGATCTCTATTGCAAGTGGCTATATTCATGAGGTAGCTAGTTGACATTATTGGGAATCTTTCAGTAGTTGAGGACTGGGTAGGTACGGGAACCTAGGAAAGCCTAGGATATGTTTCAGTGGGTTAGTAGCGAGGTGTAGCGAGACTTGGGTACCGGTTTAAGGAAGTAACTTGGCGGATTCAGGAGGATTGCCGAGGAAAGTATGGATAGGTGTGGAAGGTAGTATTGGGCCCGTACTACTAAAAGCACAGGATCCATACTCGAATCGGTGAAAGTCTTGGAGAATCTGAGAAGCTTTGGGGAGGAGTTTGTGACCCAGTTTAGGGACAGAGGATGTTCGAGTTGTCGCAGCTTAGCCATTGGCAAATGAGTTAGTGAGCGTGACCGGGTGTCAAACCATGAAAGATATGATTTCCAAGAGTTTGCAAATGCAAGATTGATTTGGGGCACCCTGGGAAGAGAGGTTCATGCCAGGTATGTATAATAGAGGGTCCTGAGAAGAGATCCATGAATTCAGATCATCGGGTGAAAGGTCAGCGAGGTCGGAATCAGTGCAGCACGTACGAGGAAGTGCACAACACAGCTTGCCACTCCAAGGGTATAGACTGCTACAGGTGTGGCAGGGTTGATCATGTCAGCTGAAGGTGATCAGTATTCCTCTAGATATTGAGGGTGTGTCATCTTCTTCTGCTAATAGATGAATGTTGCGGATACGTATCGCTTTAGGATTGTGAGTGAGTCTGGATGAGTTAGATCTCGGGTCGGTTTTATGCTAGTGTTTGGGTTATCAAGGATCATGTATGCCATCCTACATGCCAAAAGGTCCTTGATGAACCCACAGAAGGACGCGTATTGCGGAATGGGTTTCGCGTGTACCGTATCATTCCAAATCTTTGTCAAGATCTGTGCAGGAGTATTATTTAGAGGATACTTGTTCAGGGTAGAGTGATAGATCTTTAGTGAAGTCGGCGTTCAGGGGTTCTATCATTGTATAGGCATGGTCAACAATTGTCTAATGATGAACTTTGGGGTTCAAGGCACTACTGTTGCTAGGGGAGGACTGTTAGCATGAAGATAGTAGAGTCAGTTGCGAGTGTTAGACGTATGGGTGTTCGGTCATTGGAGGTTCAAGAGAATTGTATTTTCGCATGGGCCGTGTACGGATAGAGTTCAGTGGTTCTGTGAGATTAGTAGTGGGAACGAGGACTCGTTAGCCAGAGTAAAGATTGAGGCCTCTAGTGTCAGCACGGGATGTGGATTGAGGTGTCAGACTGGACCAGATTTCAAGAGTACTCATCAAGATTTCCGAGCATGGCTGATCTTAAGGTTTAACCGGTGATTAATCCCTAACATTGGTAAGCACAGGTTGTCATCAGTGGCATACTAGAGAGCAAGAATGATTGGGAATCCTTCAATTCTTGTGTGCCGTGAAGAGTTAGTTGAATCTACGTGGGGTCGATACTTTTTATAAAGTTCTATAAATGTGAGTTCTGGTTGCGCGGGGTGCAATCTTGTGGGCACCTTGTCAACCAGAAGGGTATTATAGTTTATCCGGCCAAGATAGAGTTTCATGGGTCTAGCGGGTTATTACCAGAGATTTATGACTTCTCTGAGATTGCGGTTCTTTTGACCCGACTGAACAAGAATTCGGTGGCCTTTCGCTAGGGGCCTGAGTAGCAGACAACATTCAAGACTCTCAGACAGCAGGTTTCGGGAACCAGGGTAGAGCTCCAGATGGAATTCAAGTTCAGTTGTGTGTTAGGTCGAGTGCGTGTTCGACCCAGTAGGGAGAGTGTTGTAAGTATGCGGGGGTAGCCGTAGCATTCACTAAAATTCAGTTAGCATGGAGAGTGTTGTAAGTCTTACGTGGAAAGAGGCGGATCAGAAAGCCTCTCTTATTCTACAATCATCTCTATCAGAAGAAGCCATGACCGAGACTATTGGTCTCCAAACTGCATGAGAGGTGTGGGTCTCTCTTGAAACGTGCATATTGTCATGACTCCCAAGAACGGATACAAACCCTTCAGGATCTTCTTTGTCAGCTAAACAAGGTTTCCTCCACTGTTGTTGAGTATGGTTGCAAGTTTAAGGCTACCTGTGATCAGCTAAGCGCTATTGGCCATCCCGTTAGTGAGATGTATAAGACCCATTGGTTCTTACGTGGGCGTGGGTCTTCTTTTGAGACGTTTTCAACAGCTCAAAGAGTTGTATGTCCCATCCCCTGCTTCCATGATCTTTTATGCCAAGCAGAGAGTCATGAGCTCTTTCTTGCCTCCATGAACAACTTTAACTCTCCCCCTCCGGTTGCTTTTAATACTCAATCTACTCGCACTCCTAATCCTTCTTCTAAAGGACGAAATAGTAACTTAGGGGGGTCCTTAGGTGATTGTGGCCGAGGCAGACGCTTCCCGCATTGTCAACTTTGTCGTACGAATGGCCATTATGCCAATTCCTGTCCTGATCTCGCTACTTATGCTACTCATGGTTCTCCTGTTGATGCTAACCTTGCCTAAGCCTTTCAAACTTAGTGCAATGTTAACACTCCGGACTGGTTTGTCGATTCTAGTGCTTCTTCACATATGGCCAACTCTACTACAAATCTTGATTCTTCGTATTCTTATTCAGATAAGGAACAAGTGGTATTTGGTAATGGTAATTTGTAACGACCCAAATTCCAAGTCTAAAAATTTCATTGTTAGTTAATTGATTTATAAAAAAAAATGTTTATAAGAAAACACCAGCTAATAGTAACTTTTCATAAATCCACAACTCATGTGTGAAAACCACTAGCAATTATAACAATGTCAGAGTACGATCCCAAGAAAATCTTATGTGGAAAACCAACATGTGTGTGTATGATGTGCCGCTACCGTGCCAGCTCCTTCCCCTTCGCTGAAGAGGTACCTGAAACCAAAACTGTAAACTGTAAGCACGAAGCTTAGTGAGTTTCCCCATCATACCATATATCATACAATCACGTAACATACATACTATCAGGCAATTCTGGGGTGCCCGACCTACCCGGTACGGCCATTCTGGGGTGCCGACCTACCCGTGTTAAGCCATTATGGGGTGCTGACCTACCCATGTCAAGCCATTATGGGGTGATGACCTACCCGTCGGTCCTACCCGTAGCGGCCATAGCACGTCCGGAACGCAGTCTTCTATATATCCTCCTTTCTGACCCTCATCTGGTGGTATCCCGAATGCATATCAATCTTGGAGAACCAAGATCCTCCCTACAGCTAGTCAAAGAGATCATCAATCATCGGGAGTGGGTAACGCTTCTTCACCGTTACCTTGTTCAACTCCCGATAATCTATATACATCCGATGCGACCCGTCCTTCTTCCTCACAAACAGAATCGGGGCTCCCTAGGGAGAATTACTTGGTCTAATGAATCCTTTGTCTAACAGCTATTGCAGCTGTGTAGACAACTCTTGCATCTCGGGAGGAGCCAACCGATACAATGCCTTGGTTATCGGAGCTGCCCCAGGGACTAGGTCGATCCTGAACTCCACCTGCCTCTCCGGATGTATCCCACGTAACTCCTTGGGGAATACATCCGTAAATTCTCGTACCACGAACACATCACCCACTGTCGCCTTACCCGCCTCCCGGGTGTCCATGACATAAGCGACATATCCTGCGCAACCCTACGGAAGTTAACGCCTAGCTCTCGCTGCTAAACATACCGCTGGCCCTTGTTGTGGCCTCTCGCCCTGAACTACCAACTCTCCCCCACTTGGGGTCTTGATCTGAACCAGTTGATGTGCGTAATCTATCACTGCCCCATTGGGGCTCAACTAATCCATGCCTATAATCACCTTGTTCCCTCTTAACGAAATAGGAACCAAGTCCACCAGGTTTTAGTTCCTTGAACAATCTCAGCACACAGTCTCGGAATACCGCTGATGCTCGTACCGATCGGTCATCAGCGATCTCTACCTCTAAAGGGGGATCCAACATACCCGAAGGCTCAGGAAGCTCAGGAAACTTCTTGTTAAGCGCAAGAGAGACAAATGATCGGGTAGCCCTCGAATCAAATAATACCTGAACTGGGATACTGTTCATGTAGAACGATCCTAAACAGGGAACATATAACATATCAAAATCACAGAAGCATATCACAAAATCAAAAAGATAGGAAATCATACCCGTCACCACATCGGGTGCAGTGCGTGCCTCCTCAGTAATCAATTGGAATGCTCGGATCCTCACCGCTGGAGCCTCCGCCTTTCCCTTCCAACCATCGGTGATCCTTAGGGTTGCTGGAGCTGGCGCCTTCACTGGCGCTGATGCCGCTGTCAACTGGGGGTAGTTGGCCTTCTTGTGGCCCCTCTGGTTGTAGTGAAAACATAGCAACTCATATGCCTGAATAATCGGTGCAGGGGCAGTACAATCCCTGCTGAAGTTCCCCGCCTTGCCGCACTTGTAGCAGCCCGACGATCCCAATCTACACGCCCCCTCATGTGGCCTGCCGCATTTCCTGCAGCGGCCCGGTCCTGACTGGCCTTTCGGTCTACCATATGATCCTTTGGGCTTCTTCCCCGAAGCCCCAGTCCTCTGACCCTCCTCTATCTTCCTCTTATGGACATGCTCCAGAGTAAATAAGAATTGATGACTTGATGTCAATTTATAAAACGATTTAAAAGCAGTTTGTTTGGTAAGAATAGTTCAAAGTATAAGAAATCATTTGTTTGAAAATATAGATGTAACAGAGTTTAAAAGGAAAGATATAGTATGTAATACAATTTGATAAAGAGTTTAGTATGTAAAGATGTTTTGAGAAATCATTTTGAAGTAGTAGACTGAGTAAAATAGCTAAAGGTGTAGTAAATCTATAGTTTGATAGTTATTAATCACATGTGATTGATATAATAACTATCATGATTCAACTTGTATTACCCCATAAAAGTATTTAAAAAAATTCAAAAACATTTAAAAGGTTAATTAAGGGGGTATGAACTCACCTTCTGTGAGTGCATCGTATGGAAGTGTCGGACAAGTGCTAGGTGTCAAGTGAAGACTTGAACACACACAATGATCCTAATAACATATAAAGACATATATATATATATATATATATATATATATATGTATACAATTAGTGATTATAACACTAATTAGACAAGTATAAACACCCTAAAACGCAGTAAACATTTTGGTTCAAGTGCTAGGAGTTCTTAGGGTTGCATCTAAGGAGCGTAGGGCTTCTCAAAGGAGTTTATGGTCCAAATGGTAACAACTCATGAGTTTACGGCCCATGGTCATTTCCCCATGAGTTTACAGCCGTAAACTCATGGTATTAAGTACCATTTTGTGTATTGAGGTCTTATAAGTCATAAAGAAGCATCCTTACTTCAAGTCTAAGCCTTAGGAAGTCATGGTGACACAATCTTACTCCTTTATAGAGTTTACAACCCATGGACCATTCCTCATGGGTTTAAGGTCGTAAACTCTATGTATTCATGGTCTTTTTGATGTTTAAGGTCCCTAGTTCAATGGTGGTTGGTTCTAGGCTAAGTTCTAGTCATAAGGAAGGAAAAGAGGGCATCATTGCACACTTAAAGGGAGTTTACGGCCTTGGGAGATCCTTGACCGTAAACTCTCATCCAACCCTTTATTCATGATGATTACAAGGCCTAAACATGTTTAATCTAGTGTACAACAAGTTAGAACACGAGTGCTTACGATATAGGAGTTTGAACTGGTTGGTTTTGGCCAAGAACACTAGTGTGTGCTCTTGGTGAAACTTGATGATCTATGAAAACATGATTTTTGTGGATGAAATCATGTAAGGATACTAGATTAAGAGATGTATCAACAAGTCAAGGAAGAATACTTACTAGTTTTGAAGATCTAAGGCGAAGATTGGGATGATAGTTGAGAAGATTTGAAGGAAAATTAGCCAAGGAATGAAAGAATGGAAAAAATGGCCAAGTTTTTCTTATATAGGCATGGAGTTTATAGCCCCCATACCATTTGGGCCGTAAACTCCATATTCTTGGAGTTTTGGAACCTAAATGTTGCACACATTACTCTAAAGTATACTCTCTCCAGCTATCTTTTGCATTACCAGGCTTTATAACACTCAAACTGACTTTAAACCGGCTAAAAATTACCAGAAAGTATTTAAGTTTTAATTGAAGTGCTTGACTGTACAGGATAGAAAATTTCGGGTTGTCACGTTACTTGACGTGAAACCTGTGTTTACACCCTTGTCAACAACTCAGATTCTTACATCGAATGGAGATTTATTTACTAATCCTACGCTTTACATGTCAATAGTTGGTGCGCTTCAATACCTGACTATCACTCGTCGAGATCTTTCATATGCAGTTAATCAAGTTAGTCAATTTTTTCTTGCTTCTACTACTGATCATTTTCAAGCTGTTAAGCGGATTCTACGATATGTCAAGAGTACTATTTCCTATGGTTTGCATTTTCAACATCCAAAAACATCTTCATTGCTTGGATACTCTGATGCTGATTGGGCCAGATGCGTTGAAACTCAACGACCTACCTATGGACACTCCATTTTTCTTGATGGAAATCTGATTTCTTGGAGTGCCAAGAAACAACCCACCGTTTCTCGTTCTAATTGTGAAGCGGAGTATCGTGCTATAGCAAATACAACAGCTGGAATCGTTTGGGTTATCAACTTGCTTCGTGATCTTCATGTTGTCCCTACTGTTGTGCCTACTCTTTTATGTGATAATAAGAGTGCCTTATTCCTCAGTCAAAATCCAATCTCTAAGCGAGCCAAACACATTAACATAGATTATCACTTTGTTCGTGAACTTGTTGCTTCTGGTAAGTTGATCACCCGGTACATTCTCACTCATCTACAACTAGCCGATATCTTCACCAAGAGTCTTTCACGACCTTCGTTTGAGCTTTTTCGTGCCAAGCTTCGTGTTGGACCTCCTCCTCTCAGCTTGAAGGGGGTATTAGATATAATTCAATACAATTAGATATTTAGATTATATTTGATTTAAGTTTTAAATCTCTATTTGTATGGCTAGTTAATTACACTCTGTTGTATTTTGTGTAATATATATACCATCAATATGCAACCTATAATTTTAAGGAAAAATCAATAACTCTTATAACCAATAATAAGAAATAACAAATAACATTCTTTTGACATAATGCTAAAACATGCCACCTTTCATTGGTAGTGTTACGCATTCCAAACTTGCCCTTATACATCCGTGGTACAAACAACCAAGGCCACACACACCGTTACGGTTAAGAGTAACTCGTTGGCACACACAAAGGAAAGGTTTGGCATGCGAACTACTAAGATGTGATGGGCTTGAAATGCAACTTAGAAGGAAACTTGGGGAGTAGTTATGCAATATTCTCATAGACATGGGATGAAACTTGCTACAAATTAAGAACGGAAAGCGAGCTATGCTGATCTAGGGTTTTATCCATTATATCTATCCATCCATCTCCCGCTTTCTGTCTCACTTTCCGTCCACCCCTCGTTTCTTCCATTGACGCCAAGGTAATTCGATTTCATCTCCTCAACTCATGATTTCCCTTGTTATTTTACATACAGATAGCAATTTCAGCATAATAAGGATAGAGTTTGTAGTTTGATCTGCTGATAGAGACGTAATAGTAGTCATTAATTTCATCTTCTTTTGTCTATGACATCTGCAGACAACTTGTTGTTAGATTCATATGTAGTAAATTTCGTACATAGGTCACAAATTCGCAAGTACCAAGATTTGTTGTTCAGTGAAACTTTCCCTGTTCGTTGATTGTTGCCGATTCTAATTAACACATTATATTGTTGCCCTAATTGCAAAATGTATGCATGATTCAATAAAGCTATTATTTCCTTTATCTCCGAAAAAACCTCGAAGTTAGATTAGTCCAATGGTTTTAGCTTGTTGCTGATTGCTCCGTACATCAATTCGAAACATTGTTTATCTCATTAGATGTTTCTTGACAAAGTATCAGCATCTGTTAGGTGAAAATCAACATATTGATACTCATTTTTTTCTCACATAGATACAGAATTTATCAAAATCTTCTTTTTTGTACTTGTGGCAGATGAATGTAGAAAAGCTACAGAAGATGGCTGGTGCAGTTCGCACTGGTGGGAAGGGTAGTGTTAGAAGGTGTGCTTTTGATATGTCTGTATATTGTTATTATCATTATGTTGTACAGAATGAGGACAAATTTGTAAAAGAATTAGAACTTAATGGGGAAAGCCTACTTTCTCTTTGCATCAAAACAAAGCATCACTTCAGTTATTGATTTGATTTGAAATGCAGAAAGAAGAAGGCTGTGCATAAAACAACTACAACAGATGACAAAAGGCTACAAAGCACTTTGAAAAGAATAGGAGTAAATGCAATACCAGCAATCGAGGAAGTTAACATTTTTAAGGATGAGACAGTTATTCAGTTCTTGAACCCTAAAGGTACTCATTTTTAAAGATAATCAGTTCTATCAGCTTTTTTTTTTTTGATTTTTTTTTTTTGACACAAAATCAATTTTCTTTCGTTTTTGTCTCAGTTCAAGCCTCAATTGCTGCCAACACTTGGGTTGTTAGTGGTTCTCCACAAACAAAGAGTATGTTTACAGTTTACTTTTGATATATGATGTTCTTATTCTTCATGTACATTGATATTTATGATCTTATGTTTTACTCTTTTTATTTTTTGGTTTCAGAATTGCAAGATATTCTACCTGGCATTCTCAACCAGTTAGGTAAGTGTTAAACATTTATATCTTTTATCATGCTTAATTTTTGAATGAGAAATCTTTCTTTAAAAATAATCATGATTTCTAATAAATTACAATTTTGTGTTTTACAGGACCTGATAATTTGGATAATTTGAGAAAATTAGCAGAGCAGTTTCAGAAGCAAGCACCAGGGGGTGGTGAAGGCACTGCTGCTGCAACAACACAGGATGATGATGATGATGATGAAGTTCCAGAGCTTGTTGCAGGTGAAACTTTTGAAGCTGCAGCTGAGGAAGGACAAAAATCATAGGACTTTTCAAGTGGACCAGATTACCCTTTACATTTCCAGTCTTTTGTGTTCCCTTTTTTTATTTATAAAGAAAAGAAGAGGAACATGAAAGATGATTTGTCCTTTGTTTGCTTTTAGACTTGTCATGCAACCAACGGTTTGCTGTTGAAATTCTCTATATATTTGCTGTTTGTATTATCGAGTTATCTAGTTCTACATTTCAGAAATGATATTTTAAAAAATAAATTGGATAATTAGGAAATGGAACTGAAAAAATAATAATAGGGTAAATTTGTAAGAGCTTGGGACTTCATGGGGAAACTCTCCTTTCCTTGACTTAATGGCGTTCCCTTAATCAAAAAAGAAACATTCATATATATAGCTTAACAGGTTAAGTAATTAGATGTTAATCTTCCAATCATGTTTTCTCTCAAGGGTAGGAATCATATCGAGACTTTGATTATGTTGAAGGATGTTTTTGTGCTTTCACGTGGAAGAATCACAACTAGCCAAATTAGGGTTTAATCTTGAGGTGATTGGGTTTTGGATTTCATTTTGATAGATGACTGTTTGATTTCAATTAGTGAAATCTATCAAGATTTGTTTGTGTTGAGTTTTATGAATTTGGTTTATAAATAAATATAAAAATTCATGAAGAAAACCAAAAGTAAGAGGATCATTGATCAAAATGACCTTCATGTGAAACGACATGTGATTGAAAAAGGGTTTAGGGCTTGAATTGAGGGCATCATTTATACTTAGACCAGACGGTGTGGATGAACGGTGGATGGGTATTTTCGGAATTGCACTAAGGAACATCACATCCTTGGTGTGGGGTAAGGTGAAAGATAGGAGCGTGTGGGGGGATTCTAAATACTTCCGATTTAAAAGTTAAAAACCATTTTAAGTGTCAAAAACCACTTTGACTTTAAATAAACCCAATTTGATGGAATTTTAGATGATGATTACTTATTAAATTGACGGACATATTCAATTTA
Source organism: Lactuca saligna (assembly GCF_052625555.1). Classification (NCBI taxonomy): domain Eukaryota; kingdom Viridiplantae; phylum Streptophyta; class Magnoliopsida; order Asterales; family Asteraceae; genus Lactuca; species Lactuca saligna. Next base: position 283,681,626 of record NC_136421.1, on the reverse strand, counting down.
CCTATTATATTTGACACAGTAAAGTAATGTCTAACTATAACTAAATTATTGGTGTTATAGAAAGTTATTAAAACTTTCATTTATAACCTTCTAACATATACTAAATTTATAATTTATACTATCAACAATTAAATATTTGATCATAGGAATTAACATATAATATCTCAATTTAATTTCGTATAACTATAGAATCTATTTTGTATAATTACATAATCAATTTTATTTTGTATAATATCTCAATTTTATTTTAGAGATTTGCATATAATATTTCAATTTTAAGTTTTAATATCAACGATATCAATCGAGCTGCAATACGAACCTAACGAATATGAATAGAGATTTTGTTTATATTTGTTCATTTAACCTTAAATGACAGATAACGATCATGAACAATAAAAAACATAATATAATAATTCTTCACAACTATAATTTTCATTTACCACCGTCTTGTCAAATATTATCATATTTTAATTTTATTAATTATCAGGGACATCAACTACATGAATATTACAATTATTATGTGGTACATTCGACGAAATATATTCATTAAGTCGAACATTATACAACATTTCTCATCCAACAAAACGTTCTGATCTGTTGTGACACCAAAGTAACAAAACTATAGGCATTGAATATGATTCTTGTAAATCAACTTTTACGTAATGGTCATTATGAACGAAGGAGATAACAATAGATCTATGATGTGAGATGTCTTGATGTGTCACTAATGAAGTAAGCATTTTCATTATCATCATCGTGAGTTGCATTGTTTGTGTAAATATCATTAGTCTAACCAATACATACAAATATAAATATTTGATTTATAAAAACATAAATATCTGAATACTAATAAACGAACATACCTCGTAATTTAACTCATCAAACGATGGCAAATTGTAACATTCAGTTCAAGTGAGGGATTGCTATCGTTTAAAAATTCAAGATTTAACCCTACTCACGACGTGAGCCCTTTGGGTGTCATGTTGTGAGGAGGTTGGTGCAATCGCGTATATTTTAAGCCTCACGACGTGGGAGTATTTTGACTCACAATGTGAGGTTAGTTCAGGATGAAACCCTAATCTTGGGGTTTTGTCCCGTATTTAAAGGAAGTGAGGGCTAGGGGTAGCCCACCCTCAACCCCCATCACCTCCTTGCACCTCCTTTCTGGAACCCTAGCATTCATATTTGATCTTAAGCTCATTTTGGGTGATTTTAGCTAATGAGAAGAAGAGGAAGAGTATCTAGCCATCATTTATGCATTCAAGTCTTTCCATCAAGCATCATCTCACGTTTTGGAGCCTTTGTGAGTTTCAAGTTCATTTCTTTATGAATCTATAAGCGTAGAATTAGGTTTTTATGCTTAAATCCTTCTTTCCCTTGATGAAGTAGTGGTTAGAATCCATAAAGTTAACAACTTTATAGATCTCCAGTGCCTCTTGAGTATTATAACTTCTAGATCTGGATTTTGGTGGAGTTTTATGACTCTTGCACGAAGACTTAGTATCATTTTCTTACTTTGCACTTTAGTGGTGTTTGGGACATGCATTAGGCATGCATGTTCAAAAAGCCACGATTTTTATGATGCTCTACAGTGGTTAAGACCCTAGGAAAGATTTGGTTGCTTGACAATCCCTGTCTATTTTGGACTTATTTGGTCACGACGTTACCATTAAAGGACACGACGTGACCAGTGAATCAGGGATTTGACTAAGTTTGACTCAAGGGTATTTTGGGGAATTTCCACTAATTTAGAATAGGAAATGTTTTGATCGTTGGGAGTCTAGTAGTACCGGTTGTCGGAGCAGAGATTCATTCAGACTGTATCTGGATTGAGAGGTGAGTTTTCCTCATTGTACTTACGGGTCGAAGGCACAAAGGTCGACTCATTGATTGATATCCTGATTTGTCGTATGTTGCTATGCTATGGTGATAGTTAGATGTGTATCCTGGTATATAGGATGCTGTTATGTTGTAGTAATTTGTTAGATCTGTATCCTGGTATATAGGATGTTGCTATATTGTAGTGATCTTTTAGATTGGTATCTTGGTTTATAGGATATTGTTATGCTGTATTGATTTGTTAGACCTGTATGAACACCTGTATATGCTAGCTATTGATTGTTATGGTATATGTTGATATGTGATGGTCATCGGGTTGAGGTGGTTCTGCTTTGTGCTGAAGGCCAAGATACCCAAGGCGGTCCGGATAGACTGAAGGCTTTCTATGGGTTGTTTTTGAAAGTTTTGGGATACTATATTATTCGATAAACATTTTGGAAACATTGGTTTTGTAAACATTTTTTATAACTATGGGTTGTTTTTGAAAGTTTTAAATTGTTGTGATTTTTGGGATGTTACACAAATATTTTAGCCAACTCATTTTTTTTACTTAGTTTATTGTTTTTCAAAATATCGTACAATGAAAATGAAGTTTGGGACACATTCATTTATAGTAAAACTTTAGGAATGAAAAAGAGTACTATATAAATTATATGGTAAATTAAAGGACCATATATGTAAATATAGTAATATTATTTTGATTTGATCATAATGGTATTCATTTACATCACACTAAAATAAAAATAAGATATTTATTGTAAATGTAGGGTAAAATAAATGAACATAAATATAAATATAGTTATATTATTTTGACTAGTTTATAACTCGTGAAACCACGGTTACAAAATTAATTAAACTTTAATAGTTAGAACACAAAATTATTAATCAATTATAATAGTTAATTTAAATAAATATGTAAAATTATATCACCTTATAATTTGTATTAATTTTATTTTAATTTTTATTCCATTGTTATTAATTTATTGTAATTAAAGTGAAAATATTAAAATTTGAAATAGAGAATTAATAGGTTGACAAGTGGTATGCATTAATTAAGAGGTTTAATATGGTGATACATGATAAAAAAAATGTGTATTAATTAAGAGGCCTAATATGATGACACATTTCAAAAGAAGGTTAAAACTATTCTTTTATTAGAATAGGGATTTGATCGTAGTGATATTCATTTTCACCACACTGAAATAAAGATAAAATATTTATTGTAAATGCAGTGTAACTTAAAGGACCATAAATGTAAATATAATTATATTATTTTGATTTGATAGTAAAATGATTATATTTTAATTTTATTATAAAGAGCCTTATATATAATATTAAGAGGTATGTGTATGTTTGCCGTACTAAAAAAACTTAAAATCTTTTTTAAATTATCTTTTATATACTTATTCAAAACGCATCGGTCTTATCTAGTTATGTAATTAGGAAGAATATTATATTAAGTTTGGTTATATTATTTTGATTTTATCGTTTTGATATTCATTTACACCGCACTAAAATAAAGATATCATATTTATTGTAAATGTATCGTAACTTAAATGATCATAAATGTAAATATATTTATATTATTTTGATTTCATCGTAATAGTATTCATTTACACCGCATTGAAATAAAGATAATGTATTTATTGTAAATGTATGATAACTTAAAAGACCATAAATGTAAATATAATTATATTATTTTGATTTGATCCTAATGATATTCATTTACATCGTACTGAAATAAAGATAAAATATTTATTGTAAATGTAGGGTAACTAAAGGAACATAAATACAAATATAGTTATATTATTTTGATTTGATAGTAAATATGATTATATTATATATATATATATATATATATATATATATATATATATATATATATATATATATATATATATATATATATATATATATATATATATATATATATATATATACACACTATTAGGACGTATGTGTATGTTTGTCCTGCTATACAAACTTAAAATCTTTTTAATAAATTATCTTTCGTATACTTGTTCAAAACCCATGGGTCTTATCTAGTTATGTAATTAGGAAAATATCATAGGGTAAATTTCACGGATGGTCCCTATGGTTTAGGGTAATTTATGTCTTTGGTCCCTAACATTTTTTTTAATTCGGCCTGTCTCTACTTTATATTTTTGTTGCATGCTTGGTCCCTATTCGTTCTAAAAAGACTAATTTGCCCTCATCAATTTCTTTTTTTAATTAAATTTCTATTTATTTATTAATGAATTATTTTATTATTATCTAAAAGAATTTAAACAAATAATACATGTGAGTCCCTCCCTTATTGCCTCCTTCAACTTTGTTCTTCCCTCGACCTTTCTCCCATCTTCATTCCTTTCATCCCAACTCCAGCGACTTCACTAGATCTTCGAAAAACACCAAACAATCAAACCCCCTCTTTCTCGGAGAAAAATTTTCACCTGAAAAAATAAATGACAACGAAAATCAACAAGATTTTAGTCAACACAGGAATGTGCAATGTGTGATATATACATCTCATCGCTACCGCTGTTCTGGGTATTTCCAACGAGCATAAATCATAAACCAAAAACCATCTCCTCTCCCTCTCTCAAATCCGGTGAATTAACCTTAACCCCTGAAGTCGGAACACTGTCGATGCCGCTAACATCTCCGCCATCTTCGTCAGCATCTTCACTGTCACACCCCAAAACCAGGAACGACGGAAACGTTCTGGGGCGGAGGACGTCATGTATAATATCAACAACAATGTAAAGTAGTAAACAAACAACAACATCATCCATTGCATTAATAATATAATTATTATACAAATGTGTTCTGTCAAATTTTGATAAACACTAAAGCATAAATCAAAATGAAAGATAAGTCTTGAATAAGCTCCATCTTCCTTTCTCCTTGCATCGGTACCTGTCTATGATGACCTGAGGATACAAGTAATTTTGAAAGCGAGAATCAGCTTTAAAGCTGGTGAGATCATAAGTATTTAGTGTCTTAATGTGTATGTAAGAATATGTAAGTACATGTATTGTAAGTATTGAAAGTGTATATGAACTGTAAGTGTTTGAAAAACCCTAGAATCCCTATGATTCCTACTAGTATATGAAGGTGTCTTCTACCAAGACCTAACTGTTCTGAATGTAGTCTTCTACCAAGATCTAACTGTTCTGAATGTATGTTCCTTGTAAGAGTATGTATTTTCCCAAGTATAACTATCATTATCCAAAAATATAGTTTCTACATTCATGTGCGTCGTGTGAATGTTCACGAAGTGAATGTAATGGGAAAATGAAATAGTACTATGGTGTAGTGCTGTAAGAACTACTGCCGTACTAATTACCTTAAACCGGATTTTATATTAAGGCATTGTGTGATAAATTGCACCATACTATCGACTAGTAACATCGACATAATGAATGGTCGTAATAACGGAATGACGTTTGGCACCCGCAGACGTGCAGGTCCGGCTGTAGCTAGTAGCAAGGTGTAGGATTGTCAATCCAGTATAGATCTATATGCAAACTCACGCTCTCCCTCTAAGAGAATTCTGGCTACAACTCGAGCTATGACAATTAAGTCATGCTCCGATTTAAATCACAATAATTAACGTATTCTTGTATATGTACTGGAATGAACTGTTCTAGCTGTAATGTAATGAACTGTTCTAGCTGTAATATGATGAACTGTTCTAGCTGTAATGTAATGAACTGTTCTAACTGTAATGTACGTGCTCTCTACCTAGCAAGTATAGTAATGTAATCGTTCTAGTATAGTTGTATATGTTCTCTTCCTAGTATAGTTGTATATGTAATGTACTGTAATGTTCTAGAAAGTATTGACTCATGAATGAACTGACTCATTGTATGATATCGCGTTCTAGTAATTGTTATAGTATCTTCCTAAACTACCCATATGGTAGCTTTCTAGTAATCTAAGTGGTACGTATGGACATGGATGTATACCCTTGCTACCCAAGGGCATATGTTGAACTGGAAAGACCTTTTATGACTATATATGTACACATGATATATAACTAATATTTAAACGACTTTCGGACGAATACCCAATATCCCACCAGACCACATCTCAAGGCGCGAAAAGGAAATAGGGTGGATAGCCTTCCTAAGTCTTTTAAACATTTCTTATATAACTATACATATAGAGGCATGCAATTTATAATATAAAATCATAAATAAGTTTTGTAAGACATTTGAAATATAAGTATTATTTTAAGAAAAGATCGACTTGATGTTAATCTATAAAACAATTTGAAGGCATAAGTTTAATAAAACAGTTTAAGTATAAGGAAACATTTGTTTGAAATACAGTTGTAAATAAGTTTGAAAGGTAATGTACGGAGTAAGCTGTACAGTGTAAAAAGGAGTTTAAAACATATAAAATGTTTATAAAAAGTCATTTGAAGGAAACTGTTTGGTAAAACGGCTAATGAGTAGCCAAATCATTTGAATGCTGTATATTAATCACATGTGATTGATGTAATAAGTAATATAATCCTACTTACTAATCACATGTGATTGACATAATAAGTAGCATGATTCTACTTGTATCCCCCCCATAAAACATTTAAAAATAGTTTAAAACATTAGTTAAGGGGTATGAACTCACCTGCAGTAAGTGACTGGAATTGAACGGAATGTTATCGTACGGAAGGATCGGACAAGTGCTTGGTGTCAAGTGGAGACTTAGACACACACAATGATCCTAATTACATATGAAAACATATGTATATAAATAATTAGTGATTTTAACACTAATTATACAAGTAATAACATTTAAGCGCGAGGAAAACACTTTTGGTCAAGTGCTAGGAGGCTAAAGGGTTGCAACAAAGGAGTGCAATGTCCTTAATGTGAGTTTAAGGTCTAATGACCATATTCATCGGAGTTTACGGCCCAAGAGAGTAAGCTCCTGGCCGTAAACTCCCAACCAAGGCTTGGGATGGTACTTTCAATTACTACAACCTTAGTGGGAATTGTTTCAAGGCCTATACAAGTGTTTGGGCACCATATTGACTCCTTTGGGGAGTTTACGGCCCAAAGACCCTTTTCCCTTGGAGTTTACGGCCGTAAACTCCCTTGGGAGGGTGATTATGGTGCTTTCAAGTCTCAAACATTTCTAGGAACAAGTCTAGGCTTTAGGAGGGTTTATGGCACCATTTGGTACCATTTCTTGGAGTTTATGGCCATAGAACATTTTGGGCCGTAAACTCCCTCACACATGGGGTTCTAAATGTTTTAGCTAGTCCATAACTCATCTAGGTACATGCCCAAATTGTCTCATGGCTTAAGGAAGTGTTTAGGGTGTCCTTTGACCCCTTTATGGGAGTTTACGGCCCAAGAATTACTCTTGGCCGTAAACTCTTCAACACTTGTGCTTTCCTTATGTTTTATATGTCTTAAATAATTTAGGGTATTTGTCTAACATAAAGTCCAAGCTTTAGGTGCCTTAAAAACACCATTTGAGCATGTTTCAAGGGAGTTTACGGCCTAAGCTTTTCTTGGGCCGTAAAATCCTAACTTTGGGTGTTTCTTGGCTGATTTCTTGTACCTAAAACACTCCTATACATGTCCAAGGTAGTTACTAAGCACGGGGGACAATCTAGGCTCGGTTTTAGGAGTTTACCGCTCAAGAACACCTTGGGAAGTAAACTCCTAAATCGGATGATTTAGCTATGTAATCTATGTTATGAACACATTTAAAGCTTTCTAACACTACTAGAAAGAGTTACTCACAATTTGGGATAAAAACCCGAAGATCCGTGAGAGAGAATTTGGCTTTTCTCTAATTGGAATTCAACTAATGAACCAATTTGGTTCAGAATTCTATTTATAGTCCTGAAATATTTTTGGCAAAAAATATTTCTTTTCTCGGAATGGATTCTAATGACCTAGAGTAATGGAATTACAGTGTTGCAGAAAATCCTAGTGCATCCACTCTCCTAATATCTCTTTAGGTGAAAAATCCAGAAAACTGCCAAACTTAAACTCGAAAACTGAGTTTTCACTGTAACTGTTATACTTCTATTGGATTCAAATGGTTTGTTCAGAATGGAAATTTCGGGTTGTCACATCATCCCCCTGTTAAAGGGAATTTCGTCCCGAAATTAGAATTTAGGCAAGGAAGTATGCACGAATTATCGAGTCGTGAGGAGGAAACTTCCTAATCGATTGGTTCTAGCGCACCTAAGTGATAACGGGTTCTCGGTTGGCATTCCAACGAACCTTCACTAACTGGCGATGACGTTGCTTCGTCTGCTTGACCTCTCGGTCGAGGGTCACTACGGTTCTAATATGAAGGCGAGGATCTCGACGAGTGGACTTGCAAGAGTCCTAACGGAAAGGTATAGTTTCACGATCGAGTTGCGAAGAGTAGAAAGTATGTTACTGAGTTCACGGAGTAGGTCTAGTTTGTGCGAGGCACAAGACCGATTCTGATAAGAATCTCGGAGGTCCTGTCTAACTTGGATTTAGCTTTCCACGCTTTACGAAGCGTATTAAGCCATTCCCAGAGTGAGTTATTCTAGAGAACTTGGTCACTCACTTGGAATCTCAAAAGTTCCTTTTCTTGCATAACTTCCCAGTCAAAGGCCACCCCCTTCTGGGTCAAAGTCGTACGAGTTTCTGTAGCTTGCGAGGAGTTCTAAATGAACTAAGGCGGTAGGTCGGTAAGACCTATAATTTGGTAAATGACTGTCGGCGTCTCTGGTCTCGATAAATGCTCAACGGTTTTGACAAATCGAAAGAGTACTCAAAATTTCCCACACTACTAATAGTGGGTCTTAGAAATTTGACTCTTCAATTTCAAAACTTGTGCTTTGAGAACATCGCTAAAAGTTCCTCTGAAGGGAATGTTTTCCCATGGGTTCCTTCTTACTACAAGGGTAGATAAGCAAGTCATTACATGGAGAAATGACGAACTGATCCAGGTAAGAAAGATGTACCCTACTCGTTTTAGCTCATAAAAGCTATGGGTGTGTTGGTCCTATCCGAAGGGTATCACTATGGACTCGAAGTGTCCGTATCGAGTTTAGGAGATAGTCGTCCGGACATCTTTCCCTAACACTCGAACTGGTGATATTCGGATCCCGGATCCATTCCGGGAAGTAGTTTCTTTCTTTGCGTTTGCTCAACCATTTTGTCTACGCGCGGCAGAGATAACGATTTCTAATGAAAAATCTCGACGGAGTACTCGATAACCGAGGTACATGCAATGCGATCCGTCGATCTCTGGAAGAATATGACCGAGGTTCTCTAGGGTGAGAAGCCTAGTCTTCTAATTCTATTTATGTGTAGTTCGCTAAGTTGTCCAAACTGTTCTTGTATCTCCGTGGGTGTTTAAACTATAAGGTGATCTGTTTACGGGAGTCGTACTGGGTTCTATGCTTGTTCTCGTGACGATGTGATTACTCGTACTTAGGCAGTTCTCCGTCCTGAAGTTCATATTAGAAATCATACCTAGTTTCACAATCACCCTTTCGTGTATATGAGTCATATATAATTAAGGTTGAAAAGGTAGTCGAATAACTGGTTCTTCTTTAAGTTCACATCCCATCGGGGAAAAAGAATTTAAAGTGGAATCATCAATTCTAAACCTGTAGAACCTTGATTATATATCACTCTTATGCATACATTCCTTAGTGATAGATCAACCGCATGAATCCCGGGATTAAACTTGACGTACTGCTCGAGTGGTACTTTGGGGATTTCTTTGGAAAGAGAATAACTAATAGGTACTCCTAGCATGAGTACTTTGGTGTTCTGATGTGACGGTTTTGCTGGAAAAGTGATCTAGAAGAAAGAGGTGTACGTATGAAGCTGTTTTCGTGAGAATCAAATTGAATCGAGTCGTATGATAATGTCGAAATCATACCGAAACTTAAAGACATTAGATTTGAACATATGACGTTTACAGACAAAACACAACCGTGCAACCATGGACAGAGTTACAATACTTTAGATTTACCACAAGACTATTGCTGCGAATAAGGTATACTACAAAAGACAAGTATACGCAGCACGAGAGTCCCTATACAGATAGGATCTCGCAAAAGGTAAGACTCTAGTTGCACTAGTTCTAGATAATTTATAAGTCTGTTACAACGAAACGCCTTAATTGCATTTAACATGGTTCCGGAGCAGGCTCTCCTGCAGCTGTGATCCTGAGAATTCTCCCATCTGCGCCAGAGTTCTTTGCTACCGGGCAATCTTTCATGAAGTGCCCTACTTCCCCGCATTGGTGACATGCCTGGGTAGTACTAGCTTTGGCGAAGGGATTGCGGTGTTTAGCCAGAGTTACGTGGACACGAGTGCCTTCCTCGTTACTCCACCTTGAAAATTGTTTCTTAAATCGTTCTGCGTTATAACTCATCTTGTGTGTAGGGTTAGTCCCGATGAAAGGGGCTTGAGTGATGGGTCGTTTCTGTGCTCCACAGTCACGAGCATGGTGCCCTATGTTCAGGCAATTGCAACATTGCATCTCATGGAAAGTCCCATGATGATGGAAACCGCAAGTGTCACACTTCGGGAGTTTTCCCTCGTATGGCCTGCTCGACACTGGGATGGCAGGGGTTTCCACTGGTTGCGGTTGCATAACCAGCTTATGGGATTTCTTGCGTTCTTTCTGGGCTTGACGCTTTCGTTTCTTTTTCTCTGTCTTTCGGCTTTGCGAGCCAGTGACTGTTACTGTTTGTTGGTTTCCTGGTTTGGTACTACCATCTAAACTCTCGAGTCCTTCTTCAGTCTTATTGGTGTTGCCTGAGTTGATGTGTGTAAGGAAAGTTTTCACAGCAGCTGCTACTGCAGCTTGTAATGTAGCGGCATCGATATGGAGGATAGGGATTTCGGTGCTCGACTGATCGTTTTTGGATGACGACATGATTCTGTAATACGAAAATAAGGAATTTGTGAGCGATTCTGGTTGACCCTGATGTACTTAGATTGTTCATGTAAAGAGTACGACTATGTTCTCGAAAGTATGACCTACATCCCTATGATGCAGTCCTAACACAGAAATGGAAGTATGATCGTGAAGGTTTGACCTACATCTCTACGATGTAGTCCTAGTACTGAGTAGAAGTGTGTTTATGAAGGTTTAACCTACATCCCTATGATGCAGTCCTAGTAACGGGTGGAAGTAAGTTCGTAGAATGGTCTCAAAACGTTCGTTGTTCGAGCTGAGGTATCGTGGGTTGGTGAATAACAAGATCCAACCACTGAAGAGACTTGGAAATGTCTCCGGAGATAAATCGCTATAGTCCAATGACTTGACTAAAGCATGTTTCATATAGACTCCAATGAAAGTATGATAAGAGTACTTGAATGAAGAATGACACAGAAGTTAGTCGGCTATCAATATCTTTGATATTCACGATGTAAAGATTCTGGAAAATGACCTTGTAAAGGTCTTACATCATATCTGCAGAAGATAGTTCCTGACAGCATAAAGACCTAGCTAAAGTACTTACGGAACAAGATAATTTCATAGAAAATGCCCCATCCGGCATAGACAGAAAAACACGATTCCTTTTTATAAGGGAAATAAAGTAAAGCGTCTACTACTGGCGATGGTCATCCGTCTGGTGAACTCGTAGTTCAACCAATTGACATTCCATGTCAAGTGGGTGTCTTTCGCACACCATCTGGCGTACCCGGAGCTCTATGACTTCGGCTCGTGATTCGGCCAGTGCTTGCAGTAGGGTTTCATGGTTTCTCTCTGATCTCTCGTGTGCATCTTCTAGATGAATGGTGTGGAGGGTATGCATTCTAGCATAGGCGACTACTTCTGTAATCTGATGTAGGGCTGTCCTGCCTTGAATCTCATTCCGGGCCACTCTGCGGACTAAGATTGGCAAGACTCTATCTACTAAGCCCCCATTGCTCAAGTTGTAACAGCTTCGGTCGCCATAAAATGGCACAGACTGATCTTGTCATTGGCTCCATGTTTCCAAGCATTCCACTCACTTAGGGTCGGGCCACGAAAAGCCGGACGAGGGTTAGGAATTGGAAAGGGAGCTGCTCGGGGTAGGTTTTCAACCTCGGGTTCAGAGTTAGCATCATACGAAAAGGTCTTCATCATGTTGATCATTCAAGGGGAAAAGGATGATCATTCTCTGGTTATTCTCCAAACCAACCAGCTATGACTTCATTCGGAAGATACTGGTTGCCGAGAGGATGGAGTCCAGCTATGCTTTCTATGCGAGAATTTAGGGTAAGAGAATAATTATTAGACGAACTATCTAGATAATTATGTAGAAAATCTTCATCAGTTACATTGCTATTTGTGAAGTGCATACCAGTTATTTGTAATCTAAACAGGATAGACCTTTGAATAAGTGACCTTAATTCCAAATTCACACAGAATAAGGTTAAGGCAAAATTATCACAGATTCTAAGTCTATAACATCCCAATTACATATAGCCTTAGTGTATCCACTTAGCAACTATCAACTTAGTAATGAAGATCCCGTTTTAAATTCTCAAGTATAAAGTACTTCTAGTAACACCAAATACTCCTATAGTATTTTAAATTTTAATGTTATGTTCTATTGTTCTCATTGTGGTAGGGTTGGTAAGATTTTAGCATTGTTGCAACCACACAGTTAAACTTAGGCACATGCTAGTCAACCCTCAGATAATATAGGTGATCAGGCTATATCTTCCCAGTTTTGACCATATGTCTCTAAGCCTACTTGTGTTGCCCAACAATCGTAATTCTTTTGTACTGTCCTAGTGACACCGATTTTAGTATGAATGCAGCACGTATACTTACTTAAATATTTTACTATTTAAAGTATAAACTCTTGGTCAGAGTATTTTTAATCCCTTATGTATTTATAGTTAGTATATCTTTTATGGGTTGATATACTTAATTCACTATAAACAATGCTTTGATACCAATCTGTCACACCCCAAAACCAGGAACGGCGGAAACGTTCTGGGGCGGAGGATGTAACGCCCGGGTTTTCAGGGCTAAGCATTTTTGTCAATGTAATAGTCTAGGTCAACTATTGTAACTCTTTTTGAAGTAATAAATATAAAATATTTGAGTATTATGTGGATTATGTGTGTTTATGTGTTTATTATTTAATTATAAATGTATAATTAATAAAGAATAAAAATGAGCGTCAAAATTAAAGTGTGAGATAATCCCGATATCTCTACATAAAGTTTTAGAATACGTCTCAAGGTTTCCGTACATATAAAGAATGCCGAAATCCGAGCTATAACGAAGAAGTTATGGCCCGCCGAAGTTTTACGGCAAAACCGGCACGGCACCGGGAGACATAAATAGTGAATTTACGATAGAAGACTTTTTAGCATTATCAATCTAAACAAAAGTCGTAGAATATGTTAAACTAAGAACATCGATAAAAAGAACGCCCAAATCTGACTTCGTATGAAGAAGTTATGATTTTTCTAAGATTCGGCTTAGCAGTGCACGGCCTGAAACTCGAATTTTAGTTCGAGCGGTTTTTGGCTTACGCAACGTAAATGAGAGTTGAATATCTCATTAATAGGAAATCAACGGTAAAAAGACAGACAAAAACAGAGTCCGTATGTAGAAGTTATTAATTTTACGCAGACGTTTAACAGTATAATCTCCTTGTACTGTTAAATTTAAGATCGGTCGAGAATTAGGTGACGGTGTCAAAATGAAAGTTGTAGATCTTATCATTACCTACGCGTGGATATAAAGAACGTCAAAAACGGAGGTCGTATGTGAAAGTTACGGATTTTAGAAGTCGGAAGTGTGCTGTGCGAAAATGGGTGATGTGGCACAATCTTGGCCATTGCTTTCTCCCCAAGGCTTGCCACCAGATGGTGACATGTGGCACCAAGTTCAGCCACATTTCACCCTATAAATACCACCTCTCCCACCCTCATTTTCTTCACACCTTTCCCATTCTTTCTTCTCTTTACTCTCTCTCTCTCTCTAGAACCACTCTCTAGCCCCAAAATCCCCCGAAAAGCCTAGGGAACCTCCCTAGCACGAGGCGGAAGCCCCGGAGTGCTCGAAGGCTCCGAGAAGAAGAGCTTTTCGGCTCGGGAACGCTGCTCCAAGCAAAGCCCGGTTTTCTATAAAACCCGCTGTAAGTGAGCTACGCCTACGCTATTTTTAATATAACTTTTATTTAATTATAGTAACGTTATTAGGAACTTATAATAAATACTTGGGCTATTATTATGGGTTATATAAGTATTTTTTTTGACGCTTATATAATAATAATAATAATAGCTAGACTATTAATTAGTCTCGACGAATAATAAACTAAACTCTAGTGGTAATAATACTAGGTTTCGTCGAAGAAAATTCTTTTTAAGAAGCGAAGCGCTGTCTGAGTTCGGAATCACCACATTTTCAGGTGAGTGCATAGTTACTTTCAGCTTACACATAGATATGAAGTATTTTATATAAATTACGTGCTATGTGTGCATATTATCTGGATACTTGCTATCTATGTTAGATGAACGTTGTTATACATGTTTTCAATGATTTAAACTGTATATGTATTTTATATCTACGAAAATGTTGGGGTAAAACATGGGTAGATGTAATAGGTGATGTGTGATAAAATGATGAGAGGCCTCGATGTTGTTGTTGTTGATCTAGTCATCTAGCGGAGTATAGATGACGACCACGGACTCTTCTAGACAGTCCAGTGGAACACTAGCAGGCTCGCAACCTGTAGGTGTTGTGAACGATGTGTTCACCGGTGTACTCCATCCCCCACATGGTTGCCTATTAGGACATTTATTGCTGAGGAATCCCCTTAGTAGCAGTGTCCGTCCCGATGATGATCCTTAGGCTAGGTCCCTTATGATAAGTGTTTAGGGACGTAAAGTGAGGATAACGGGAACGGGTAATCGGGTTATTGTTGATTGACGAAATTAATAAACTTATTTATTGTGGGTTGAAAACCCTATGTGCTCACCAGGCTCCCAAGCCTGACCCACTCAGTTTTATGTATTACAGGAAGTGGCGCATGAGCATAGGTGTGATGTTTTGGACGAGGGATTACGGATATAGGCTTGTAGATATGAAATAATGTAGTAAGGCTTATATTGTACTGTTTATACTTTTGATCTGTACGAACATGACATCCCGAGTCTTTTAATGAAATACATTTCTATGGAAATGCTTTTGATAAATCTTTATCATATTATTGTTTTGGGACAAATTCCGCAATTCTTTTATTAAAAGATAACTCTGATTTTGAAATAAAGTATAAACAAAACCGGTCTTTTCTGGCCGTGATTTTGGGGATGTCACAGTTGATATCAGAGCATTAGTTTAAGCGAACTAGGAATTTGTAGGATTTCTAGGCTTAAACTTAGAATGCTAAGCGATGATTGTGAGGTGTGAGCACTAGCTTATTTTAGGAATTGTGCCTAAAATGCTTATATGTGCTAAATGATTTATGCATGATATGCTTTAAATTTGTTCGGATCTATGGTCTGTTGCCGACCGGATCTGGAAACCTTATGTGTTTAAGATTCTAAACGTACGACTACGCTATTAGAACTAGCATGTAAACGTCTCGGAGTGATAAGGACGATTTAAAACGTCTCTCCTAAATAAAGATCTAAATTCGCCTTATTCGGTGTATAGATCAAGATGGTAAGGACCCGTAGCGGAAACGTAAACGCAAATGGGAATAGACACCAACCCCCAGTGGTTCAGCAAATACCTATTGTTGAAGAAGTTGCACCTGAGCCAGTTACCATGGATGGAGTTCAAGCCATGATTCAGGCTATGCTAGCTGGACAAAGGGAAGAAATGAGACGGATGCTCCGCGAGAATAGGGACGAACCTACCATACATGTTGAACCAACGGAGCCAGTTCCCGAGCCATCTGAGGAAGGGAACTATAGCCGTCAAGAGAGTCAAATAGGGACTCGAGGTGAGCAAAGGGATGGCCCAGAAGGGAGAAACAACAAGGATGGGCGGATGTACAAAAATTTCTTGGGTGCAAAACCACCAAGTCTCTCAGGAAGCCCAAAGCCTGTTGAGATTATGGACTGGATCTCCGAGATGGAGATGGTGTTTGAGAGCTGTGACTGCAACGAGAAGCAGAAGACTGTCTTCGCTGTGAGACAATTGAAAACTGGAGTCTTGAGTTGGTGGAAGCTATTGGCAGATACGATGCCACGAGGAGAAGCCCTGAAAATGTCATGGGATGAGTTCTTAGAACAACTGAAAGCACAGTACTGTTCAGAGATAGACCTGATTGATCTGAACAATGAGTTCCAAAATTTGAAGAAGGGGAGAATGAGCATCGATGACTATGCTGCTGCATTTACGGAAAAGATGAAGTTGTTTCCATACCTAGTGCCAACCGAACTTTCTAAGATTGAGAAATTCGCAAACGGACTGCCGGCTGACTTTGGCCCAACAGTCAAGATGGCAACCACTCTGAAATCAGCTGTTCGAGCAGCTAAGAATGTGGAGACCCAACAAAAGGAAAGAGGTTTGGAAAGGGCTGAGGTCGGTGAGAAACGGAAGTTCAATGGATCCTCAAAGTCCAACAAGAAGAGTAGATTCTCGAAACCTGGTTCGAGAGGAGGAGGATCAGAAGCAAAGTGGTGTGACAAGTGCAAGAAGAAGCACTTTGGGAAGTGTGATGGAGGGGTCACTTGTTACAAATGCGGAAAGCCTGGGCACTATGCCAACGAATGCACCCTCAACCAGAAGGCCTGTTATGGGTGTAATGAAGAAGGGCACATTTTGAAGGACTGCCCGAAGAAGAAGGAGGCAGGAAGACCCAACATACCACCAAAGCCGAAGGCGAGAGCCTTCCAGATGACGCTCGAGGCTGCAAAGGAGGCAGCAGACGTCGCTTCAGGTACCTTTCTTGTAAATGGTTTACCTGCAAATATACTATTTGATTCCGGAGCCAATTACTCCTTTGTGTCGCATAAATTTGGTGGAAGATTAGCATTGCCTGTAGAAAAATTAGATAATGCCCTGATTGTAGAAGTTGCCAGTGGCAAATTCGTACCTGTTAGTAATCGTATTAGGAACATCGTTATTGACCTAAACGGAAACGAATTCCATGAAGAACTACTACCCATAGAGTTAAACGGTTTCGACATCGTTTTGGGTATGGATTGGCTTAGCGCCAACGATGCCGAGATATTATGCCGAAAGAAGATAGTTAGGATAAACCCACCCGGAAAGGAATCATTTATGGTGTACGGGGACAAACGCAGAGTGAATTCTGGAATCATCTCCCTGATGAAAGCCATGAAATGTTTGTCCAAAGGATGTGTATCATACTTGGCATTCGTAATCGATGCTAAGAAGGAAAAGAAAGAGGTGCAGAATATACCGGTTGTGTGCGATTATCCGGAAGTCTTTCCCGAAGATCTTCCCGGATTACCACCTGATAGGCAAGTAGAGTTTCGTATAGACTTATTACCAGGAACAACACCGATAGCAAAGCCACCTTACCGATTAGCACCGACAGAGATGAAGGAGCTCATGACGCAACTCCAGGAGCTGTCGGACAGCGGTTTCATTCGACCTAGTTCATCACCCTGGGGAGCTCCGGTGTTATTCGTGAAGAAGAAGGACGGAAGCATGAGGATGTGCATAGACTACCGAGAGCTGAATAAGGCAACGGTGAAGAACAAGTATCCATTGCCGAGGATTGATGACCTATTCGATCAGCTGCAAGGTTCGAGCTACTTCTCAAAGATCGATCTTAGGTCAGGATATCATCAGCTGAAAGTGAGAGAGCAGGATATTGAGAAGACTGCATTCAGAACAAGATATGGACACTACGAGTTCTTGGTTATGTCATTCGGACTAACCAATGCTCCCGCAGCATTCATGGATTTGATGAACAGGGTTTGTAAACCATTCCTCGATAAATCCGTGATAGTGTTCATCGACGACATTCTCATCTACTCGAAAAGCCAGGAGGAGCACGACAAGCATTTACGAGAAGTGTTGGAGGTGTTAAAGAAGGAGAAGCTTTTTGCAAAGTTCTCCAAATGCGACTTTTGGATACGGGAAGTCCAATTCTTGGGTCATGTTGTTAACCAAGAAGGAATAATGGTTGACCCCGCCAAGGTCGAAGCTGTAATGAAGTGGGAACGTCCGAAGAATCCCACGGAGATTCGAAGCTTTCTAGGATTAGCCGGATATTACCGACGATTTATCCAAGGCTTTTCTTCGATAGCTGCTCCATTAACAGCTTTGACCCATAAAGGAGCTACGTATACATGGAGTGAGAAACACGATGAGGCGTTCGAGAAGCTAAAGAAGAAGTTATGTGAAGCGCCGATACTTTCTCTACCCGATGGAGTCGAAGATTTCGCAGTTTATAGTGATGCATCTGGAGTCGGGTTAGGTTGTGTTCTGACCCAAAGAGAAAAGGTGATAGCATACGCATCTCGACAATTGAAAGAGCACGAAAAGAACTACCCCACTCATGATCTGGAGTTGGCAGCGGTAGTATTCGCCTTAAAGATATGGAGGCATTACCTCTACGGCACGAAGTGCAAGCTCTTCACTGATCATAAGAGTCTCCAGTATCTCTTTAATCAGAAGGAGTTGAACATGAGGCAACGACGCTGGCTAGAACTTCTCAAGGACTACGACTGTGAGATACTTTACCACCCAGGTAAAGCAAATATTGTTGCTGATGCTCTCAGTCGGAAAGTCAATCTTGAAAGAAGAAGGCCAAGAGCATTAAGAATTGAAGTCGTCTCGACGATTGTGGAAAGTATCAGGAAAGCTCAAGAAGAAGCCTTAGAAAAGAATGACCGAAAGGAAGAACGTATGGGAAAAACGTTAGTGTTCGGTACGAACAGTCGAGGACTGAAGGTATTCCAAGATCGAATTTGGGTACCTAAGACGGGAGGAATAAGAGATCTTCTAATGGAAGAAGCACACAAGACCATGTACTCGATTCATCCCGGTAGCACTAAAATGTATAGGGACCTAAAACCCTACTACTGGTGGCCGACGATGAAGCTCGATGTTGCGAAGTATGTGGCTGAGTGCGTAACATGTGCGAGGGTTAAGGCACAACATCAAAAACCGTATGGGAGTTTAGAACCCTTACCTGTACCCATGGGTAAATGGGAAGACATCACCATGGATTTTGTGACTAAACTGCCCAGAACGAAGAATGGTCACGACATGATTTGGGTAGTCGTGGATCGTTTCACCAAGAGTGCACACTTCATAGCAGCCAACGAGAAGTGGTCTATGGATAAGCTCGCAAATGCTTACGTGAAGGAAATTGTAAGACTTCACGGTATCCCTCTTACGATTGTGTCATATCGTGATAGTCGTTTCACGTCGAGGTTTTGGAGGAGTCTACAAGAGGAGTTGGGTACAAAGTTGTGTTTGAGTACTGCTTACCATCCGCAAACTGATGGTCAGAGCGAAAGAACGATTCAGACGTTGGAAGATATGCTGAGAGCATGTACCCTCGAATTCCAAGGGAATTGGGACGACCACTTACCCCTAGTAGAATTTTCCTACAACAATAGTTTTCACTCTAGCATCAAGATGGCACCTTATCAGGCCTTGTATGGACAGAAGTGTCGTACGCCGTCTTGTTGGCTTGAAGCCGGAGAGAAGCAGTTTATGGGCCCCGAGATAGTCCATGAGACTGCTGAGAAATTGAAGGTGATTAGGGAAAGAATGTTAGCAGCTCAGGATCGTCAGAAGAGCTATGCCGACAAGAAAAGACGACCGATAACCTTCGAAGTTGGGGATTCCGTTTTACTTAAAGTCTCACCGTGGAAGGGACTTATACGATTTGGGAAACGAGGAAAGTTGAGTCCAAGGTTTATTGGACCATTCAAAGTTCTTCAGAGGATTGGGAACCAAGCTTACAAGCTGGAATTGCCCGAAGAACTCAATGGTATTCATAACACCTTCCATGTGTGTTATTTGAGGAAATTCATGGGAGATGTTCCCGACATAATTCCAATCTCGGAATTAAGGATGGATGAGAATAAAAGGCTGATCGAAGAGCCTGAGGCAATTATTGACCGTAAGACTAAGAAGTTACGACGCAAGATGGTCGACTTGGTGCTAGTCCGATGGAAACATTCGAATGGGCCGAATCTCACTTGGGAAACAGAGGATGACATGATGAGTCGCTATCCACATCTGTTTGCTGATGCATGATTCCGGGACGGAATCATCCTAAGGGGGTGAGAATTGTAACGCCCGGGTTTTCAGGGCTAAGCATTTTTGTCAATGTAATAGTCTAGGTCAACTATTGTAACTCTTTTTGAAGTAATAAATATAAAATATTTGAGTATTATGTGGATTATGTGTGTTTATGTGTTTATTATTTAATTATAAATGTATAATTAATAAAGAATAAAAATGAGCGTCAAAATTAAAGTGTGAGATAATCCCGATATCTCTACATAAAGTTTTAGAATACGTCTCAAGGTTTCCGTACATATAAAGAATGCCGAAATCCGAGCTATAACGAAGAAGTTATGGCCCGCCGAAGTTTTACGGCAAAACCGGCACGGCACCGGGAGACATAAATAGTGAATTTACGATAGAAGACTTTTTAGCATTATCAATCTAAATAAAAGTCATAGAATATGTTAAACTAAGAACATCGATAAAAAGAACGCCCAAATCTGACTTCGTATGAAGAAGTTATGATTTTTCTAAGATTCGGCTTAGCAGTGCACGGCCTGAAACTCGAATTTTAGTTCGAGCGGTTTTTGGCTTACGCAACGTAAATGAGAGTTGAATATCTCATTAATAGGAAATCAACGGTAAAAAGACAGACAAAAACAGAGTCCATATGTAGAAGTTATTAATTTTACGCAGACGTTTAACAGTATAATCTCCTTGTACTGTTAAATTTAAGATCGGTCGAGAATTAGGTAATGGTGTCAAAATGAAAGTTGTAGATCTTATCATTACCTACGCGTGGATATAAAGAACGTCAAAAACGGAGGTCGTATGTGAAAGTTACGGATTTTAGAAGTCGGAAGTGTGCTGTGCGAAAATGGATGATGTGGCACAATCTTGGCCATTGCTTTCTCCCCAAGGCTTGCCACCAGATGGTGACATGTGGAACCAAGTTCAGCCACATTTCACCCTATAAATACCACCTCTCCCACCCTCATTTTCTTCACACCTTTCCCATTCTTTCTTCTCTTTACTCTCTCTCTCTCTCTAGAACCACTCTCTAGCCCCGAAATCCCCCGAAAAGCCTAGGGAACCTCCCTAGCACGAGGCGGAAGCCCCGGAGTGCTCGAAGGCTCCGAGAAGAAGAGCTTTTCGGCTCGGGAACGCTGCTCCAAGCAAAGCCCGGTTTTCTATAAAACCCGCTGTAAGTGAGCTACGCCTACGCTATTTTTAATATAACTTTTATTTAATTATAGTAACGTTATTAGGAACTTATAATAAATACTTGGGCTATTATTATGGGTTATATAAGTATTTTTTTGACGCTTATATAATAATAATAATAATAGCTAGACTATTAATTAGTCTCGACGAATAATAAACTAAACTCTAGTGGTAATAATACTAGGTTTCGTCGAAGAAAATTCTTTTTAAGAAGCGAAGCGCTGTCTGAGTTCGGAATCACCACCTTTTCAGGTGAGTGCATAGTTACTTTCAGCTTACACATAGATATGAAGTATTTTATATAAATTACGTGCTATGTGTGCATATTATCTGGATACTTGCTATCTATGTTAGATGAACGTTGTTATACATGTTTTCAATGATTTAAACTGTATATGTATTTTATATCTACGAAAATGTTGGGGTAAAACATGGGTAGATGTAATAGGTGATGTGTGATAAAATGATGAGAGGCCTCGATGTTGTTGTTGTTGATCTAGTCATCTAGCGGAGTATAGATGACGACCACGGACTCTTCTAGACAGTCCAGTGGAACACTAGCAGGCTCGCAACCTGTAGGTGTTGTGAACGATGTGTTCACCGGTGTACTCCATCCCCCACATGGTTGCCTATTAGGACATTTATTGCTGAGGAATCCCCTTAGTAGCAGTGTCCGTCCCGATGATGATCCTTAGGCTAGGTCCCTTATGATAGGTGTTTAGGGACGTAAAGTGAGGATAACGGGAACGGGTAATCGGGTTATTGTTGATTGACGAAATTAATAAACTTATTTATTGTGGGTTGAAAACCCTATGTGCTCACCAGGCTCCCAAGCCTGACCCACTCAGTTTTATGTATTACAGGAAGTGGCGCATGAGCATAGGTGTGATGTTTTGGACGAGGGATTACGGATATAGGCCTGTAGATATGAAATAATGTAGTAAGGCTTATATTGTACTGTTTATACTTTTGATCTGTACGAACATGACATCCCGAGTCTTTTAATGAAATACATTTCTATGGAAATGCTTTTGATAAATCTTTATCATATTATTGTTTTGGGACAAATTCCGCAATTCTTTTATTAAAAGATAACTCTGATTTTGAAATAAAGTATAAACAAAACCGGTCTTTTCTGGCCGTGATTTTGGGGATGTCACAGAGGACGTCATGTATAATATCAACAACAATGTAAAGTAGTAAACAAGCAACAACATCATCCATTGCATTAATAATATAATTATTATACAAATGTGTTCTGTCAAATTTTGATAAACACTAAAGCATAAATCAAAATGAAAGATAAGTCTTGAACAAGCTCCATCTTCCTTTCTCCTTGCATCGGTACATGTCTATGATGACCTGAGGATACAAGTAATTTTGAAAGCGAGTATCAGCTTTAAAGCTGGTGAGATCATAAGTATTTAGTGTCTTAATTTGTATGTAAGAATATGTAAGTACATGTATTGTAAGTATTGAAAGTGTATATGAACTGTAAGTGTTTGAAAAACCCTAGAATCCCTATGATTCCTACTAGTATATGAAGGTGTCCTCTACCAAGACCTAACTGTTCTAAATGTAGTCTTCTACCAAGACCTAACTGTTCTGAATGTATGTTCCTTGTAAGAGTATGTATTTTCCCAAGTATAACTATCATTATCCAAAAATATAGTTTCTACATTAATGTGCATCGTGTGAATGTTCACGAAGTGAATGTAATGGGAAAATGAAATAGTACTATGGTGTAGTGCTGTAAGAACTACTGCCGTACTAATTACCTTAAACCGGATTTTATATTAAGGCATTGTGTGATAAATTGCACCATACTATCGACTAGTAACAACGACATAATGAATGGTCGTAATAACGGAATGACGTTTGGCACCCGCAGACCTGCAGGGCCGACTGTAGCTAGCAGCAAGGTGTAGGATTGTCAATCCAGTATAGATCTATATGCAAAATCACGCTCTCCCTCCAAGAGAATTCTGGCTACAACTCGAGCTATGACAATTAAGTCATGCTCCGATTTAAATCACAATAATTAACGTATTCTTGTATATGTACTGGAATGAACTGTTCTAGCTGTAATGTAATGAACTGTTCTAGCTGTAATGTGATGAACTGTTCTAGCTATAATGTACGTGCTCTCTACCTAGCAAGTATAGTAATGTAATCGTTCTAGTATAGTTGTATATGTTCTCTTCCTAGTATAGTTGTATATGTAATTTACTGTAATGTTCTAGAAAGTATTGACTCATGAATGAACTGACTCATTGTATGATATCGCGTTCTAGTAATTGTTATAGTATCTTCCTAAACTACCCATATGGTAGCTTTCTAGTAATCTAAGTGGTACGTATGGACATGGATGTATACCCTTGCTACCCAAGGGAATATGTTGAACTGGAAAGACCTTTTATGACTATATATGTACACATGATATATAACTAATATTTAAACGACTTTCGGATGAATACCCAATATCCCACCAGACCACATCTCAAGGCGTGAAAAGGAAATAGGGTGGATAGCCTTCCTAAGTCTTTTAAACATTTCTTATATAAATATACATATAGAGGCATGCAATTTATAATATAAAATCATAAATAAGTTTTGTAAGACATTTGAAATATAAGTATTATTTTAAGAAAAGATCGACTTGATGTCAATCTATAAAACAATTTGAAGGCATAAGTTTAATAAAACAGTTTAAGTATAAGGAAACATTTGTTTGAAACACAGTTGTAAATAAGTTTGAAAGGTAATGTACGGAGTAAGTTGTACATTGTAAAAAGGAGTTTAAAACATATAAAATGTTTTTAAAAAGTCATTTGAAGGAAACTGTTTGGTAAAACGGCTAATGAGTAGCCAAATCATTTGAATGCTGTATATTAATCACATGTGATTGATGTAATAAGTAATATAATCCTACTTACTAATCACATGTGATTGACATAATAAGTAGCATGATTCTACTTGTATCCCCCCCCATAAAACATTTAAAAATAGTTTAAAACATTAGTTAAGGGGTATGAACTCACCTGCAGTAAGTGACTGGAATTGAACGGAATGTTATCGTACGGAAGGATCGGACAAGTGCTTGGTGTCAAGTGGAGACTTAGACACACACAATGATCCTAATTACATATGAAAACATATGTATATAAATAATTAGTGATTTTAACACTAATTATACAAGTAATAACATTTAAGCGCGAGGAAAACACTTTTGGTCAAGTGCTAGGAGGCTAAAGGGTTGCAACAAAGGAGTGCAATGTCCTTAATGTGAGTTTAAGGTCTAATGACCATATTCATCGGAGTTTACGGCCCAAGAGAGTAAGCTCCTGGCCGTAAACTCCCAACCAAGGCTTGGGATGGTACTTTCAATTACTACAACCTTAGTGGGAATTGTTTCAAGGCCTATACAAGTGTTTGGGCACCATATTGACTCCTTTGGGGAGTTTACGGCCCAAAGACCCTTTTCCCTTGGAGTTTACGGCCGTAAACTCCCTTGGGAGGGTGATTATGGTGCTTTCAAGTCTCAAACATTTCTAGGAACAAGTCTAGGCTTTAGTACTTGGCTTTAGGAGGGTTTATGGCACCATTTGGTACCATTTCTTGGAGTTTATGGCCATAGAACATTTTGGGCCGTAAACTCCCTCACACATGGGGTTCTAAATGTTTTAGCTAGTCCATAACTCATCTAGGTACATGCCCAAATTGTCTCATGGCTTAAGGAAGTGTTTAGGGTGTCCTTTGACCCCTTTATGGGAGTTTACGGCCCAAGAATTACTCTTGGCCGTAAACTCTTCAACACTTGTGCTTTCCTTATGTTTTATATGTCTTAAATAATTTAGGGTATTTGTCTAACATAAAGTCCAAGCTTTAGGTGCCTTAAAAACACCATTTGAGCATGTTTCAAGGGAGTTTACGGCCTAAGCTTTTCTTGGGCCGTAAACTCCTAACTTTGGGTGTTTCTTGGCTGATTTCTTGTACCTAAAACACTTCTATACATGTCCAAGGTAGTTACTAAGCACGGGGGACAATCTAGGCTCGGTTTCAGGAGTTTACCGCTCAAGAACACCTTGGGAAGTAAACTCCTAAATCGGATGATTTAGCTATGTAATCTATGTTATGAACACATTTAAAGCTTTCTAACACTACTAGAAAGAGTTACTCACAATTTGGGATAAAAACCCGAAGATCCGTGAGAGAGAATTTGGCTTTTCTCTAATTGGAATTCAACTAATGAATCAATTTGGTTCAGAATTCTATTTATAGTCCTGAAATATTTTTGGCAGAAAATATTTCTTTTCTCGGAATGGATTCTAATGACCTAGAGTAATGGAATTACAGTGTTGCAGAAAATCCTAGTGCATCCACTCTCCTAATATCTCTTTAGGTGAAAAATCCAGAAAACTGCCAAACTTAAACTCGAAAACTGAGTTTTCACTGTAACTGTTCTACTTCTATTGGCTTCAAATGGTTTGTTCAGAATGGAAATTTCGGGTTGTCACATTCACCAGAAAAAAAACCACGCTATCTCCAACATCTTATATGTACTCTATCACGTTTTTTCTTGTTTAATCCAATTTGATTTTGATTTCTAGATTATTTTTTGATTTTTTTTCTCAAGTTCGATTTTGCTTTCATTTGATGTTCGTCTGATTCTGCATAAGTTCGATTTTCCATCCATCGATGGATTCCTCTGATTTCATGTTTTCAGGATCGATTGTTTCAAGGAATTTCATAGCAAAAAAACCACAGATCGGTCGTGGTTGTTTTAGGGACACAGGCGATGGTGAGGATGGCTCTAGAGTGGGTCGTTAAAGTTCATTCCAAAAAAAATGTGGGGATGGGTATGCCGAAAGTCAGTCTCTTTCTGGGGACAAGAGAATTCGTCGAAGATTTAGGAGGGTATAGGTGTGTAGATGATATGAAAGAGACGACCTCCCATTTTCAAACAGATAAGGGTGGAGGTGGAAGCATGGGGTTGGAGTGGATAGTGAGACCAATGGTTTTATTTATGTTTTAAGTATTTATTTAAGGGATTAAAAATATAAAAAAAAAAAAAAAGTTTGGTGAGGGTAATATAGTCAATTTAGGTATGATAGGGACCAACCGTCCAACAAAAATATAAATTAGGGACGATGCGAGTTAAAAAAAATCGTTAGGGACCAAACATGCAGATTACCCTAAACCACAGGGACCATCCATATAATTTACGCAATATCATATTATGTTTGTTTATACTAAAAAGATGAAAAAGAAAATTATATATATAAGTGAAAACTGAAAAGTTTATTTGTATTAAAATAAAATGTTAAATATGAAGAAGTAAACTAAAAGTTTATTTGTATTTGAAATTTGAAATAAGTGAAAACTATGAGAAAATAATAATAAATTAATTAATTAAAATTAAATATTTAGTTGTCAAACCCATGCATTAAATGGGTTAATTATAAAAAAATGTTAAATACGAAGATGTAAACAGTAATTTATTAGAAATTAAAATTGAAAATTGAAATTAGTATAGTTATTATGGTATATTTAATTTATGGAAACTAAATTAATAATATTAGAAAATGAAAAATAAAGTAAATGACAAGTAGAAAAAAAATATGTTTAAATTACCACAAATTGACATTTGATAAATTGAAGGAGAAAAAGACAAGTGGCACATGATTCTTATTTATTATGGAGGATGTTTTTTTGTCATTTGTGACATTTTCATTCAATTTATCAAATCATTTTATGATTATTATGAATTATTTTTTTTCCACATATCATTTTATGAGTTTTTATTTATTTATTTTATGGCACATGATTTTTATTTATTAGAGAGTATGTTTTTTTGTCACTTATCACATTTTCATTCAATTTGACAAATGTTATTTTATGATTATTTTGAATTAATTTTCTTTTCACATATCATTATATGATTTTTTTAATTTAAAAGATAAAAAAATATTTTCATTATAATAATTTATTATTTTTTTTTATTTTCTTATAAATTCAAAATCTGAAGTAAAAAAGATAATGTTGATTATGGAAAGTGGAAATATCATTTGAATTTGGGTTAATACATCATATCAATTTGGGTTTTAAGTTTAGATGATTTTGACTTTATATAATGAGGATGTTTTGACCTAATTTTCGGGTGTGATTAACAACACTCTTGTTGAAAAAAAAAATTATAAAATTCTATTGATCAAAATATCAAATTTATTTATTTATATTTATTATTTT
This sequence comes from Lactuca saligna, assembly GCF_052625555.1. NCBI lineage: Eukaryota > Viridiplantae > Streptophyta > Magnoliopsida > Asterales > Asteraceae > Lactuca > Lactuca saligna. Next base: position 283,654,161 of record NC_136421.1, on the reverse strand, counting down.
ACAACCTTATAAATACCTCATTATTTCACTTTCAAAATCAAACATTCTTTTATCATTTCCTTTCTTTTGTTTTTTAAGGCTTCAGGGAGTGGTGCGGCGGAGGGAGCGCGGTTTTACCACATAAGCAGCGAACACCGCCCCCAGGGTGCGGTTTGGGTGCGGTTCGAACCGCAGTGCGGCAAAAAATGACCGCAGCTTGTGATTGGGTGGGTATAATTTGACTAGCTTGTGATTGGTTGCGGAGAAATTAAAGTTTTTATTTAAATTAATTTTTTAAAAAAAATAAAGTGTGGCACCACTCTTTGGGTGTGGCAAAGAACCGCACTTTTGTGGTAAAAATAACGTGGCGCTTACGTGGCAACGAAGAGAGTGCGGTTGCGGTGACACGACACCCTCCAACCTAACAAAAATGAATCTCAACAATCAAACCTCAAAATCCAATAGAAGAAAAAACTATGTTTCGAGTTTAATTACCCACCTTAACATTTTATCGTCCTAACTTGATACCTCATTCAATCTCATCCACATTTTCAATATCAAAATATTAGACAATACTACTCCAAACACATACCAAATAGTCTGAACATTTTGAACAATTTTTTCTTTTTTCGGATCAACTTTCACCAACTCAACCCTAAAGCTAAACCCCACACTATCGCTCTTAATCACAAAACCAAAAGCCTGGATGACTCAGACAACGAAATTGTACAGAAAATCGGCCAGTTCCTTAGAAAAAGAAAATTATAACATAGAAAAAGGGGGAAAAACTATTATAATATTACTTTTTCTCATTCTCATGTTGGTCCTTCTTTGCTTCCTCTTTTTCCGGCTTTGCTGCTTCTTCTGGTGGTGGTGGGGGTGGTGCAGATGAAACGCCGCCATCAATGCAGCTCTTGCATCTTCTTTCAATCCACCCTTCCATTTCATGATCTCCATTGCCACCGTAATGTCTTCCGCCACACAACCGAGCTATCATCCCTGCGATTACGCCGACGATGGTTATCACCGCCAGCACCACCACCAGCTTTTCCAGGGAGCCATGAGTTGAGTGGCTCTCCCCCACTGTCACAGGTGGTGGTGGTAGCGGCTGCAAATCATCATAGTCTCTTTCCAACCTCATCATTCTGAATGCAACCATATTTAACATCTGTGTGTGTGTTTGTGTGTGTTTGAGAGAGAGAGAGAGAGAGAGAGAGAGAGAGTAGCAATTCTTGAGAGGCGAGCGGCGATAAAAGACCTCTCCTTGGGACTACAATTTGTCTGTATTCGTAAAAATTGTTTTTAAAGAATATAAAACAATGAAAAACAGGAGTGATTTTAGCTTGACGAGTGTTTGTAGAGTGGTTGAAATTTGAAACATGATCCACGGAAGACTTAAATAATATTGTATATCTTGAAAATTATTTGTATGTTTAATGAAACAAGTTTAATGTTAGTTCGTCTCAAGATTATTATCATATACATAGGCTCCAGAAACTCAATAAAATTCAAGCCTAGTCTTTTATAAACTTGAATTCGACTTGTTATATAGTTAGAGTTTGTCTTTTCAAAAGACTCTTTTGTATTTGAATTTGTTATTTGATAGCACAACTAGTTTTTGGTCTTATATAACTCTGAAAGTTTGACTCATTTGTTACCGATTTCGAACCACTTACTAAAAAAATTCCATTGATTTGATTTTTATATTGCAGATAGCTTCTTCTCCAAGACCAACATGTACACAATACAAGTGAAGTTTGAGGGGGAACAGAGCATATCTTTTTGTTTACTTGTAAAGTTGAAATTTGTGCCCTTTGAGGGAAGGAGGAGTTACATTGAGGAATTTTGTCAATTTGTGATAAAAACATTTGAAATTGAGATTCTCTGTTAAGAGTGAAACTCTCAAGAAACTAACTTTTACGTCCCATAATTTAATACTCCATGTGTTTATAAAGTAATAGAAAGAATATAAAATTAAATTACCACTAAACCTTCACCTGAATGGCTTAGGGGCTTAGGTTATGTTTCCTTTACTAGTTGCCAAATTAATTAATGGTTAGAAAAATAAAAAATAATGTTCGGTTAAACTAGCGAATGAATATGTAAGCAAAGATATAGAATATTGGGTTTTTTTTATATAATTAATAAAGAATATTTTTATGAGAATTTTAAAAACAAAATCTCAATAAGTTCGTTGAAACGCTATTAATGCTATTTTTTATAGACTATCTGAAAAGTTAATTGGTATCTGAAAAACTAACTGATAGCTGAAAAGTTAGTTGGTAGTTAAAAAGTTGGTTGATAAAAATGATATCTGATAAAAATTAGTTGATAAGTTAGCTGCAAAATGTAAAATGACATATAAGGGTATGTAGAAAAATATGTTTATTATAATTAATAAAAGGTATATATAGAAGAATTTTTTAAAAATCTCTATAAGCTAGTTGAAAATCTAATCTTAGTATCTTTCTTTTTTTAAATGACTAATAAGTTAGCTTGTGAGTTATGTTTTGGTTTGCCAAAAATAACAATCTAATAATTCATAAAAAATTATGACAACCTATCACTTCTAAATGACAAATTGAATATGTAATGTGACAAAGCTAAGATGGCATGTAAAATAATGTCACACTCAATATGTATGGCACCACTCTTTCTAACCTTATAAATATTAACTATTTATTATTTTATATAATTGATAATTATCCAATAATCAGTGTGGGTGTTTAACCACAAAACAACATGATCATACGAATTCACCATTAAAATTAGTAATCATCGCGTACAATAAAATTAATTAAAATAGTAATAATATTTTATTGTATATTATGATGAAATGTTTATTTATATACATGAATAAAATGTTGTGATCATTCAATCCTTAATGTTATTTTTTGCTTAAAAATATATTGATATGGATCTTTAATTCTAAGAAAAAAATATCAGTTCCTGTCTCCCTATGACCTACTCTTGTTTTTGTGTTGTCACATTTTTTTAGGTTTTATAAGTGAACACTATGGGCGTGTTCGGCAAAATTAGCTGGTAGCTGGTGGTTTGTAGCGTTTTGTTAAACGTTACATGAAGTAACATTTAGATTTGTAGTGTTTTGTTTAAACTAAATGCTAGAAGCTTGTAGTGCCGAATGGGGCTTTCTGTTCAAAACAGAGCGTTTTGTCAAATGCTAGAAGCTAGAAGCTCTCAAACGCTCCCAAACGCTCCATGCCGAACACGCCCTATGTCCACCTTTACCGATGATCATTCATATATCATAATTAGTTAATCATAGTTCACAGGTCGGTTATCAATATCACAATTAATCATACTTTAACACAATCAACAAAAAAAACATAAATAATACTTAGTATTTTTATCATATTTCAACACAATTTCAGTTAACAAATAAAATGATTAAGCAGTTTGATAGTAAATCATACTGTAGTACTTTAAGTCTTAAACACACTTAGCAAGACAACACATTTATGGTTTCAATGAAAGTCATCGTAGTCAAAGTTTTATGCAATAGAATGGCATAAAAGTTTTGGTTTTGGATAAGGAAAAAAAATTTATTCAATGAAATGATACAAAAAACGTTTTTTTATGTGAAATAACCCAAAAATAGAATTTATTCAAATAATGGTTATAGTACGGCTATAGTGGTGACCATAATCGTGGTAAACAGCTGTAAATTTTGGCGCTAATAGCGCCACTACTATTCCAAACCACAATTTTGGAATAGCGTTTCTTACCTCCGCTAACCCCTATAATACCGTTATAGCTCCACTATTGACTACATAGCCTAAGAGAAATTATCGGTTATGAGAATTTAGTTCCTTATTTTTATCATTATTTCTAGTGGTTGTAAGACAATTAATAGTAAAAGTGTTCACTGTGAGGTGTAGTGCAGTTTAGAATTAAAACCGCAAACTACAGCACAAAATGTGATTTATGAATTTTGAAAACGAAAAACTGCATTATGTAGTTTGATGCGATGCAAACAGTTTAGGAAACATGGAACCTTGTGAAACTTTTGAACCCTAACTTATTTAGATAGATAGTTTAATATAGTAATATGGAACGATAAAAAAATCATCCCCGATAAGATCAAATTTTTGGTCATCAACACACTTCTTCCAACTTCCATGCTTATTATGAAATTGATAATCATAGAATTTTCAAAAACGCAAAACATATAAGTTGTTGATAATTTTGTGTTCTTCCCATATCATTCTTAATCACCTTAATCAGGGTTATGACAAGCCAAATATAATAAATACTTAGGCTTGGTCTATATATCTAGAAATACCCATTTGCATTTAATTGTCTGTTTTGTAATGGAATTTCATGATTGTCCATCCAATCTGTAATGGCCAATGAATGATCAATGTATATTGTTTTTTATTATGTGCTGCAATGCAGTTTGAACAATGGTTTTGTAGTTAAAAACTTCAAATAGCACCATGGTTTGTATTTACCGATGATCATCATAGCTCTGACATCCCTACATCACAACATCAAGTAAGTTTTCATCTCTAGTCATCCATCTTTCTTATCCATCCTCCCTTACCGTAAATCCATCCCACCATATTTTTGCCCCACCCAATCCCACCATATTTTCGCCCTACTACCACTCCATCGATGGTTCTTTGCAAGCCACCAATGGTGGTGTTGCATCTTTTAATCCTACCAGCTTAGTATCGTCGTTAGTGGTATTTTCTATGTCTAACTACCACCAGATTTGTACTCTTACCTCCACTATTCTTTCTTCCCTTCAACGCGAGTATCATCTATCATGGGTAACCACTTGGTCTACGCCCCTATCCATGTTTCGTCAGCGATACCTCCTTACTTTCAGTGCACCTACAAATATTATTCATTCATCGCTAATCCCTCACAACTTATGTGTTTTTTCTTTTGTATAAAATGTTTACTAGCATATGTGATATTAACTGAGGTTTATGAAAAATAAAATGTTTAGATAAACTTATGTTGTATCAAAGCGTAATAAATTGATATGTTGATCAAACAAAATGACAATTGTAAAAGAGTAAATTGGTATATGAGTGATTGGTGATACAAATACATATGCATAAGCTTTTCAAATGGTTTAGCAATAATGTGTGTTTGTATACAAAATATAACGCGCGCGCACACACACACACACACACACACACACATATATATATATATATATATAGTACATGTAAACAAGATAACATATAAATTCATATTAACTTTTCGCTTAGAATGCACATTGATCTTTATCAAAACTCACCGCACCCATAATGTATATATCTGAATGAGAGAGTTGAATGAGGTGATATGTATAAGTGATATCCAATTGATTAAACTCTACTATTAGAAGATGTCATGTTGACCTACAATAGATATGAAGTTTAAAACTCTTCAATAAAAATAATAAAATATTTTAATAAATATGTGATAAATTATATTTTATAAATACATTTCATTAAATTTTTTAAAATCACTGCCTTAAAATTTGATAGAATTGTATGCAGAGTAAAATATAGTACAACTTTTTACACTCTAATAAATTCAATGAAATTAAAAAAGATGGACAACATAGAAGTAGGAATGTATTTTGTATATTCTTTTTATTGGGTTTTTTTTTTCATTTGATTTAGTCATTTTTATTTAGATGCCTTTATATAAAAATATATATGTTAGTGTATCCTACATCGGCTCGACACGGTAATATAAGTGGTTATATATGTTGAAGTCTTATTTCTCTTTGCAATAACTTTTTTTGGAAAGATAATCATGAGCTCCATATATATTTACAATCTAAAATAATTTAAACCAATATGATATAGTTTTATGTGATTACTAGGTGTGAGATCCATATATTAATGAGTTTATTTAAAAGAAAATTTAAATATAAAATTTACAATATTTGAGAAGTTTGAATTTATAAGAAAAACGAGAAAAATATTGAATTATATTTCTCTTTAAAATTTAAGCAAATAATTTTGATAAATAAATAAAAAAATTAATGAAACTTTAAATTAGTAATTTTGAAATTAGAAGGATTGTGAAATTGATATGCATTTATAATTATATTTAAATAATATATGAAATTTAATAAAATTAAAAAATCATAAAATGACATTGGGAATAAAAATTAACTTAAAATAACTATATAAAATTTTATATGACAAAATGAATAAAAATATAAAATATGATAAAAAGATCTTAAATAATTATTTTTTTTTCTTTTATTTGAAAAATGCGACTTATTAGTTTAAGTAAAATGATAAAAGAGTCATCCATGATGTAATGATGTGTTTAGAACGTGAGAGTTTGAAAGCTACAGGGACCGATACGTGATATGTAACATAGTAAAGGGAGGTTTAACGAAAAATGCTGCGATAACAATATTACGATTATACCCTTCAATTGAATAGCTTAACATATTCCCATTCATCAGGGGCAGCTCTTCTTCCCTGTCGTTCTGCAATCTGGACTTTCGATTCCGCGTGAAGAAGACGAATTTCAACGCGGAATTCGAAAGACACATCCAAATTACCAGTTTCACATTTATCGGCATCAAAAAATTGGAAAAAAAATCGGTTATTGGAAGTAATGGGCACACCGGCGTTCCCAAATCTAGGTAAACATTGCTCCGTTGATGATTGTAAGCTCATCGATTTCCTTCCCTTCACCTGCGATTGTTGCAACAAGGTTCTAATTTAACTCCTACTTTTATCAGTGTTTCTTGTCTTTTTCTTTTGTGATCCTGATATTGCAAAATCCGTCGAGAACCATTGTGTTTTGTGAATTCCGGTAGCACTCTGGTTATTGGATGTTATGCTCTACTTTTCTAATATCTGATTTGATGATATGCATTGTTTGATTGTTAGAGTTGGTAATTGCGCGCTTAATCTACAATTAGATCTGCCTTTGTTTGTAGATCACAGGGTTTCAAAATGTGCAGTTGAGATTTAAGAATGAGATTCCTTCTGATATTTGATTATAATTCGAATCAACATGATGAGCTTTTAGAGGGTTTAAACAGTTGCAAAGTGAATCTGCCAAAATCGCCATTAAAGTGCCCCATATAACTATCTTTTTGCTTCTTTACCTCCAAAGAAGTTTTAATTTTCATGGCTAAAGAGATTACTTTTCAAATTGATAATCACCAAAATTCTTGCAGGTTTTTTGTTTAGAACACCGGAGTTACACCACACATCAATGTCCAAAAGCCAACAAGAACAATCGAACAGTAGTCATCTGCCCACTTTGTGCAAAAGGGGTTCACTTAATCCCTGATCAAGACCCAAATATAACATGGGAATCTCATGTCAATACAGATTGTGACCCATCAAATTACGAAAAAGCCACCAAGAAAAAGAAATGTCCAGTCCGTGGCTGCAGAACCACCCTAACATTCTCCACCACCATCAAGTGCCGCGACTGCACCACCGAACACTGCTTAAAACACCGGTTAGGACCCGACCATGGCTGCCCGGGCCCCAAAAAACCAGACCCATCATTCTCATTTTGGGGGTCTTCATCATCATCATCATCATCAAAATGGAGTGAAAGTTTGCTAGCGGCAGTTTCGTCTCTTAAAATGGCGGTGCTTGGTGAAGATAGTTATAGTAATGGTGGTGGTGGTGGTACTGGCGGCAATGGAGGCGGGAAAGTGGAGGAGTGCCCGATTTGTAATATGAAGTTTTCGAAGGGTGCAGCGTTGATAGATCATGTTCAGGGTGTTCATGGAAAAAAGGGGGTGATGAAAGTGACGATTGATGTGTGTCCAAAGTGTAGTAAAGGGTTTAGGGATGCTGTGGCGTTGGTGGAGCATGTTGAAAAAGAACATAGAGGTGTGTCTCAAGCCTAAAAAGAGAGTATATAAAGTGGTGTAAATGTAAAATGTAAATTACAATACCCCCCTTCTTTCTATTCCGTTCATTTTCCAATTTTTTTGCCATTTAATTAAATTGTAAATTGATGTCAGATTTATAAATTCAAATTCAACACATTTTTTACTTGTCATTTGTAGCAAAGGTTATATAACATTTTAATGAGTCCACTATATCTTGTGTACATATATTTGAGCTGGTCATTAACAAAAGGAACATCAAGACACAATGTAACGATATTCTATAAATATATATTGGAAACTATCTCTTGTTACATGCTCTGGTATGCCACGATAAAAAAAAACATCCCCATTAAGATCGGATTTTATGCCACCAAAACACTACTTCCAACTTTATTATGCCCGGATACTCATTGAATTTTCGAAAATTATGAGATCCACCCGAAATCCCAACTTGCTTGTCCTCCACAATGATAGAGCCAAAACTCACCCAGAGTCTGGTCTGACACAGATTTCGAACCACTCGTCCTAATCTTGCGCTCAGCTCAGGACCCATGTTCCACGATTATACGCATGCATTACACCTCAATCCGTCCGATTCGCGACAACCCCTCTCTAACTGAAAACACAACGGGTTCCAACAACTGCCAAGACCCTAGTCTCGCCTTTGGTTCAGCCACCAGGCCCTCACAGACTACTCTGGTAAGGTTACCCAGGCCTAAGAGCCCCGCTACGTCACCCCTGACTAGTAAGGCTGCGACACCTGCAGTTATACAACACTCTCGTACTGACTAACAAGTGTTACGGCTCCCGACAATCCTATGACACTCTTTCATTGCCTCACGAATGCTACGGCTCCCCGCAGTCTTACGATACTCTCTCTCTCTCTCTCTATCTCTCTCTCTCTCTGACTCACGTATGTTACGACTCCCCTTTGACCATGATGGAGGTATGGCCCTTAGATTGTGTGTGTTTATATATATATATATATATATATATATATATATATATATATATATATATATATATATATATATATATATATATATAAGAGAAGTAAAGGCTTCATTTGAGGTTTGTTTTGTTCTTTCTTTGATCTTGTCTGAAAATACTCTCTCGTCTATTCTTTTCTCTCTTTTGAAGACTAGTGAAAATATTTGTGGTTTTAAGTGCTTTTCCTTTAAGTCTAAATTGTGTTTGGGTTTTAAAGGTTTAAAAGTTCTAAATACAATTGAGAACTAGCATTATTGGTGACTTATACTTGTTGGTGGATACATTAAAAAGGAGTTATACTTGGCCTCTCTTGTCAGCTACTTCAACTCCCCAATTGTCAAGTGGAATCACATGTTTTAAAGATTGTCATCCTTAAACAATATATGGTTGTTTTATAATGTTTCTAACCCATGAAATCGGATTCTTAAGGGTTTTGCTTAAAATGGTCTTAAAATAATAGTTATTTTATGAGTGTTTCCGTTGTTGTTAATAGAAAAGGTATCATTTTTAGATACAAACTCCATATATATATAAATATATATATATACACACACACACACACACACTAGGCGAATCCCCGCGCGTTACGCGAGAATACAATTATATAGATAAAATAATAATTTTTACCAAATTATTATATAATATTTCTTCTTTGAAACAAAATGTTAATAGAAAAGCAAACATATAGTTAACGTATTAGTTTCATTAAACATTATAGTTTTAATTATTTTAGGTCATATATATAATTATTTGATAATTTTATAAACCGTTTAGAATTATGTAAATTATATATCAAACGTGTGATAATTTATATATAACGGGTAACAAAATCTATGAAAAAAAAAATATGAACTACAACTTTTAGTAACATAAAAATAAAAAAACATCTATTATAGCATTTGTGTGTATATATATATATATATACACACACACAACGAATAATAAAAAATATGAAAAATAAACACTACAACTTTTAATAATATAAAAACACTAAAACATCTATTATAACATTTATATTAACTCTTCATATTTAAATCACAAATCTCTTCAAATACATTAATGTTTTTAATAAGCAAAAATTTATAACATTATATAAGAAAGAACGAAAAATAAAAAATTATTAGTGATTACTAATTAATAATCATAAGTTAAAAACTCTTCAGTTGTAACTAATAAATATACTTAAATTAAAAAACTCTTGAGTTGTAGTGTAAGTTTAAAATGAATGTGGTACTTGGAAATGTGTATTTATTATTATTATTATTATTATTATTATATTCTTCTTCTAAATAATTGGTTTTAATGCATCTTTTTAATCCTTTCAATTATTGAACATAAATATATTTAATTATAAATCTACAACATATATATATACACACACACACACACACACACACATATATATATATATATATATATATATATATATATATATATATATATGTGTGTGTGTGTGTGTTAAACAAATCACATATAATATATATTTTCGTAAATATCATATGTAATTATTGTCGTATTATTATGGGTAAATTACTTTCATATGAAGAACACATCATGATAATTCGTGATAATTACATATCCAATGTCAAAAATTATGCTATCTTTTAAATATTGTCATGTAAATATGTTGTGTAGAATAATCCAACAAAAAAATAATAGAAAATAAACATAATCAAAATAGAAAAACTACAATCAAATAAATAAGAACGTTGGGTTGTTGAATATATAAATAAAAATGTTACATAAAGATACATTTAAATCAAAAGAAAAAACCAACATTCGTCTACTTTGCTCAAACAAAAAACCTTTATCCATCTTTTGAATATTCTTTCTTCATTTAACATCATTCAACCATAAAAACTTGATGAGAATTATTCATTAACCTGCAATCAAAATGTTTTTCTTAAAAAAGACGAGTCAAAAAGATATTTCAAGCAAAACATTGATGTTTGAAGAGTCACATTCAAGATTGAGTAATACACACAAATCACATATAAATATCAAATGAGAAACTGAATAGAAAGAAAGAATAGAAAAGCCTCATTTGTGTTGTTTCAAAGAAAAAAAAAATCATATTACAATTACCATCGATGCGACATAACCTATTTTTTCAAATCATCATATTTGGATCATGAATGCTTCAACTATATGAAAAATTTTGAATCACAATATCTTCAACCAGATGACGACTTTTTGTAAGAAAAATATACTAATATAACTACATATAATAAGAGAATGCAAAAAATTATTGGAAATTTATAAAAAGTATATATGCTATTAAGTAAGGAATATAAAAGTATTAATATTTTCTTATAAAAGTATTAATATTTTATTTAGTTTTACTTTAAATTTAAGGTGAAGAATGAATAGGAAAAAAAATGACTAATGTAATAAGATATAATAGAGTACTTATTTTTATTACTATAAAAAACATTTAAAAAATGGATACATACATATAAATTTTTTGAGAACATAATGAAAGTATTTTTGTAACATATAAATAATCCTTGGTTTTCAACAATAAATTCATATCATATTTAAAACCATTCGTTGTAATTTATCATTATCACCAACATTTTGGAATAATAAGTGTAAACTCCTTTTTATCAAAAGTTCCATCGATGTTATTTACACCAAAATAAACGATAGAAACTAACATAGTACATAACTAATAACATAAAATACATGTTGAATAATGTTCTCTTGGATAGAAAAAAAGATTGTCTTAACATAAAAGAGAAAGACGATGTAAAGATTCATACATGTTAACAAAGTTAATTGCTCTAACTGATAAATAGCTTAAAGATTGATTTGCCAAAAGCTTCATAACGCATAAAATTAAAAAAAAAATTGCCAGTATACCTTTATACACAAACCCAAATTTGAAGCTTGAATAACTCTTCAAACTCTACCAATATAATCTATCATTTTGTGTTGACATACATGCAATATGCAAGCTATAATGTTCTTATATAGGCTAAATATTTTATTTAACCCATCAATTAAATAGCATGATTTGAAGAGTTTTGGAAGTTACAAATCATACTATCTCAATTAATCATAAATTAAATTATATAAGTTGAATAGTCTTTGTAGTTTCAAATGCATGAGGTTCAAGGAAAAATATTTTGGAGGTTTCAAATTAATATGGTACAAGAAAAAATGCATCCTTTATAACTATGTAATATATATATATATATATATATATATATATATATATATATATATATATATATAGAGAGAGAGAGAGAGAGAGAGAGAGGTAAGTTCAATTGAGAAAATAAAAAAAGTTGAGAATAAGAGAATCGTTCTTAACCACTCATTTATTTTGCTACAAAAGCCTTTGTTGTACCAGTGGAAATGGATAAGGAATACACATGTGTTTCCAACAAAACATGTTTCCTTAAACTATGCTAATCATTACCTTAATATATACAAAAACATAGTTTTTTTTTTTTTTTTTTTTTTTTTGTTTTTTTTAAGTTTTAAGAAGCTATTTATATCGAAAAAAGATTTTAAATATACCAAAATTCATGATTTTTTATTATCTACAAATGGACATCGATATTGATATACTTTTAAGATAAAATAATAATTATTATTATTTTTTTTATATTTTCAGCTATCGTTATTCATAAGTGAAATAAAAATGCATCAGATTTTTGTTACAGTACATTCATTATTAACTTATGAATAAAAATATATATTTATCTTTTCTTACAGTTTAAGTATCATTGATACTACTTACTCATATATGAATAACAAATTAACTGTAACAAAAATCTGATAAATGTTTTTTTTTCATATATGAATATAAAACATGACGACAACTAACACACGTTTTATTCATATATAAATATAATATATGATGAAAGATGATGTAAAAAATATATTTTAAGTAAGAAAACTTTATTACGTGTCATATTTATATATGAAAGATACTTAAACTATAAAAAAAGTTATGCATGTGTTTTATTCATAAGTGAATAACGAATATAATGTAATAAAAATCTGATAGATTTTTTTATTCACTTATGAATAACGAGAGCTGAAACTCTAAAAAAAAAAATTTTATTTTATCTTAAAAGTATATTAATATGAATGTCTATTTATAGAGAATAAAAAATTATGAATTTTGATATATTTAAAATAATTTTTTCGATAATAATGACTTTCTAAAAATAAAAAAACAAAAAAAAGTATGTTTTTGTGTATATTAAAGTAATGATTAACATAGTTTAAGGAAACATGTATGGTTGAAAAACACATGTTTATCCATTATCCATTTCCGACGGTACGCCTAAATGTTTTGCAGCAAAATAAATATGTGGCTGAGAATGATTCCCGCATTCTCAATCTTTTTTTTTTCAATTGAACCATCCCCCCTCTCTCTCTCTCTCTCTCTCTCTCTCTCTCTATATATATATATATATATATATATATATATATATATATATATATATATATATATATATATATATATATATATATATATATATATATATATATATATATATATATATATTAGTTAAATGTCTGCACGTTGCAACGATATCGATTAGTTTCATTTTTACAACCAGTATTCAATTGTCAATTTAGTATTATGTTGTTTTGGTTAAAATATATAATTAAATTATTGTTTGTATTAAAAACAAATTAATATGTTAGACAATATGGTGTTGTAATATCTAATAGTAATGTGATTGCTCCATATAGGGAGTGTATGCAAGGAAATTTAGGAAAATTATTTAAAAGACATATGACACGCAAAAGACTTAACTATAAAGTTATGTGTTGTATAGTTTTCTTGTTAATGTAGCGTCGATTGGTTACATTTAGGGCCTTCCGAAGGGCAATACACATTTGCATTTATTTGTATCTTTTGTCTTGGAATTTCATGATTGTCCAATTTGTAATGGATAATGAATGATCAATATATATTGTTTTTTTTATTATGCAGTGCAGTGCAGTTTAAACTATGATTTTTAAATTAAAAACAACAAACAATATCAGTTAGACAAAATAACAAACTACAGATTCTATCACAAAATTTGTAAACTATATTATGCAGTGGGGTTTGATATAGTGTGAGGTTGTGAGTGGATTATAAGCTTTGATGAATAATAATAATAATAATAATAATAATAATAATAATAATAATAATAATAATAATAATAAAAAATTAGGAAGAAAAAAAAAATTCAACGCCATACTCCATGTTTATTTTATTTTATCTTTAAACATAGATCTATCAACATTTGATTTGTTCTATTGTGGTTTAAATTTTAGATTTGGTCAATGCATACGGGCTTTATGTTTTCCACGTTCTAAATCGATAAACAATCATACAAGTGGATTTTTTTCAATATAATTTCGCATAAAATAATCAAATATGAAACTTTAGTATTTGTCCTGAAGTATAATTAATAAGAAATGCTATAAAGAATCACATACTTAGTATATCATATAATAAAATAGAAAATAAAAAGTATACTACACAATAACACAAACCGGTTTATTGTCATAGTAACTGCATTAAACTAAAGTTTGTAGATAATGAATAAAAACATTTTATTATTAATTACATAATTATTTCACTCCTTCCAAAGATGGCATTTTGATTGGATACATTGTCTAGTTTGTTAAATTAAATTATTTCAAACAAATTGATCATTGTAGATTGGAATTATTTGGCAAGAATGAAGTTGAATAGATGACAAAATATGATTCATATTTCTTTTAAAAAACAATCAAGTGTATTAGATTGATTAGAATAAATACTAAATAGAAATAAGTAACATTAATGATATCTAACCGAAAAAATCATACATTATTTTTGACTAATTATTCTTCCAATGCACAAATTTCATAAGCACGGCTATTCGTATTATGTTACAAAAGATCCGGTCTAAAAAAAGGAAATGAAATAAAAAAAATATTTTATACAGTTAAATTTAAATTTCAAAATGGAAGAGAGTTGTTCTTAATTATAAAAAAAAAATTAAATCGATTAAAGTCGACACACATTATTTTCTTGAAAATACGCAATCATTGAGGAAGAAATCTTGAAAGTGAAAAATAGCCGGCCGGTGGGGACACCATAAATAACGGTCAAAAGTATTTGAAAATACAGAATGTAAACAGCTAACAATAACGTGCTCTTCCGATCTGGGTCCCGCCAAATCCCATTCAAGAGCCAAATCCAGACGCCATTAACGGTTTCTAGACTATAATTTAACGAAACTCAAACCCATTTCGTCACATTCCGTTATTTTATAAAATTAAATTTAAAATCTTTCAATTAATTACTTTAGAATTTAATGAATTTTAAACCTGGTCGGGCGACCGGCGGATATGTAATAAATCATATATACAGAGAGGAAGAGAAAGGGGATTGATTTTGGAGAGAGAGACGAACAAGGAGCAAAACCTGGAGATTCGATACGTTATTGAAGAATTTTAACGTGGTTTCAAAACCTCCCAGCCTTCCAGCCTTATGCTCTTACAGGCATCGACTTGAAGGTAAAATCCAACCGATCATATACTAGTTTTAATCGTTTGTTCGTAAATTCTGCCACCCCTTCGTTTGAATTCGATTTTTATTCGGAGTTTTGATTGAAACCAAACGAATCTATGATGGATATCTATGCACAATTGCACACCACCTGTTTGATGAAAAAGATGATTGCAATTGAGCAATGTAAATTGCTTGTTCTTGGTTGTGATAGGGTTTCTGGTGGTGGAATTGGCCTGAATTCGTTGTTTTATATGTTGTAGGCTGGTCGGATATTTGTTGAAGTACCCAATTTTTTGTGATTTGGTAGCTTTTCCTTCCCTTCTCCTTTCTCAAGAAGCTAGCATATAAGAAGGGAAGAAAGCTCAAAAAACATTGTTGAAGAAAGTGAGAGATATTTGTATACTGATTGCTATAAGTTAGTGTGTCATTGTATATAACATTTTGGTATACAAAATGAGTGCTGTTTCTGGATTAGTATCAAGGCAAGTTTTGCCAGCATGTGGAAGCCTTTGTTTCTTCTGTCCAGCACTCACAACAAGGTCTAGGCAGCCTGTGAAGAGGTACAAGAAGCTGATCTCAGATATTTTCCCTAGATCTCCGGTTAGTTTCCTTAATAGATTTAAATAAAAGTTAACATACAAGTAATTAGTCAACTAATCATAGCAATGTGACTTGTTTCTGATCTGAAAAAGGGTGAAGAACCAAATGATAGAAAGATTGGAAAGCTCTGTGAATATGCTGGGAAGAATCCTTTACGTGTTCCAAAGGTATCTTTAATGTTTGTGATGTTGTTTTTGATTAAGATTAACAAAGTGTTTTGTACTAATTATGCAGTGTAGTATAGTCAATCTAATGTTGAATTAACTAATTTCCCAATCCTACCCCTCCAGATAACAAGTTCTCTTGAGCATCGTTACTACAAGGAATTAAGAAACGAGAATTTTCAGAGTGCAAAAATTGTTATGCTGATTTACAGAAAACTATTGATTTCATGCAAGGAGCAAATGTGAGTTCATTCATATTTCATTCTTCATTAATCTCTGTATTTTCTCTATATCATGAATTTATGAAGATACACTTCTGAGTTCTGAATCTGTTTTGTTTTTCTGTAGGCCCCTTTTTGCAAATAGTTTGCTGAGTATCATGCAAACTCTACTGGTTGAGACAAGACATGATGAAATGCTAATTATTGGATGCCAAACACTCTTTGATTTTGTAAATTGTCAGGTCAGTGTTCTTGATGCTTCTCAGATGATTGTTTTACAACTTTCAGCAACCGTTTATATATTAAAAATTTTGTATTTTGCAGAAAGATGGAACTTACATGTTTAATTTGGAAGGTTTCATCCAAAATCTTTGTCAGTTAGCTCAAGAAGTTGGCGATGATGACAGAGTGGAGGCACTCCGTTCAGCAGGATTACAAGCTCTTTCTTCAATGGTATTTTCAATAAATCTCTACAATCAAATACCTTTTTTTTTTCCACACAATAAACAAATTTAAAATAGTGCAAAACTAATTTAATATCACTATGTTTTCTTTCCTGTGTTGTAGGTTTGGTTCATGGGTAGATATTCACATATATCAGGAGAGTTTGACAATGTAAGCATAAACATAAAACATCTCCTGCTTTCCTTCTCTTCCACTTGATATATATCAGATTTTTTTAAAATGTTGGAATTGATTATTATTTTGAATAGATTGTTTCTGTAGTTTTGGAAAATTATGGATCTTCGAACAAAGAATCTGATGACCCAAATCAAAATCGATGGGTACAAGAAGTGTTGAAAAGTGATCATCATGTCTCCTCATCTGAAGCTTTGATAAAAGTTCCATCTTGGAGAACAATTGTAAATGAAAAAGGAGAACTAAACGTGGCTGTGTAAGTTACATCTTAATCCTTACATGACAATCCAAAATGACCAAATCACCCTTATGGCATAACACAGTTGTTCCAATCTGGGAGTTTTAGTTCCAAGATTGATTGGGCTCTTATATATCTTGATTGTTTTTTTTTTCTTTATGTAGAATTGATGCTAAAAGCCCTTCTTTTTGGTCACGTGTGTGTCTTCATAACATGGCTAAACTTGGGAAAGAAGGCACAACAATGCGGCGTGTTTTGGAATCTTTATTCCGTTTTTTTGATACAGAGAATCTATGGCCTGCTTCAAAAGGGGTTGCCTACCCTGTTCTCAAGGACATGCAAATTATAATGGATGAATCCGGTAATAATAATAATAATACGACATAGTTTTGTTGAAGTGTTAAAATTAGGTCTAGTTAAAACTAAATCATGGACTGATATTCATTCATATGTTGTTTTTTTTTTCAGGACAAAACACACATTTTCTGCTTTCTATATTAATCAAGCATCTTGATCACAAAAACGTACTTAAAAAACCTGATATGCAGTTAGACATCTTAGAGGTTACCACATCACTTGCACAAGAAACAAAGAAAGAAGCTTCGGTTGCGATAGTTGGAGCGATTGCTGATGTCATCAGGCATCTTAGAAAAAGCGTACATTTGGCGCTTGATGATGCGGATTTGGGAGAAGACACGATCAAATGGAACAAAAAGTTTCATGATTTGGTGGATAAATGCCTTGTGGAGTTAACATCGAAGGTACAAGTTTGTATAAAAAGACTAAAACGCCCCTGGGGGCATAGCAAGTTTTTTTTTTTTTCCTTTTACAATGTTTATTTTAATCAAACAGGTTGGTGATTCGAGCCCAATTTTTGACATTATGGCTGGAATGATGGAGAACATTTCGAGTATTACAGTTATAGGAAGAACTACAGTTGCTGCTGTTTATCGCACTGCTCAAATTGTAGCTTCATTGCCTAATTTGGCATACAACAATAAGGCAAGAACACATATACATCCATCTAGGGTTAAATGCGAGAAACAACAACCTAATTTCATTTATTTTTAATCCATGTTTAGGCATTTCCAGAAGCTCTATTCCATCAATTACTTCCTGCAATGATTCATCAAGATCATGAAACAAGAGTGGGAGCTCATCGGATCTTTTCAGTTGTTCTTGTGCCTTCTTCTGTTTGCCCTCGGTCAACTCCAAACATCCAGTCAACAGTCAATGATCCAAAGGCTGCAGTTCCACGATCACTATCAAGGACTGTTTCTGTCTTTTCTTCTTCAGCTGCCCTTTTTGGGAAATTGAAAAAAGATGGGCCTTTAGTGTCCAAAAATGTTAGTCAACGAAACCAAAACCAAAACCAAGTTAAGTTTTCAGAACAAAGATCAAATAATGCTGCAGCATTGAATGGAATCAAGCCGAGTTATAGCCGAGTTTATTCAATGAAACTTGATGTCAATGCTGCGATGAATTTAAACAAAGATGGAGTACGTGACATCTTTCTTTCATTATACTTTTGTTTTATAATATCATCTTTCTCTTATTCTTTTTTCTTTTAAAATATAAATCTCAGGAGGCAGTTACACTAAGGCTGAGTTCTCACCAAATATCACTCCTACTTTCTTCAATTTGGGCACAATCAATCTCACCGGAAAACACACCGGAAAACTATGAAGCAATTGCTCACACCTACAGTCTGGTTTTGTTATTCTCTCGAGGAAAGGTAATACCTGATTCCATTCCGTTTATGTTCTGTGATTATTGTAATGGAATGACTCATTCTGGAGTTTGTACAGAATTCAGGACGTGAGGCTCTTGTTAGAAGTTTCCAGCTGGCATTTTCTTTGCTTGGTATTTCTATTGCTGAAGGAGGTAAGCCTGAAAATTATTTTCTTAATATAATTCAATAAAAGTGCACGATTTAATTGTGAAAAAACTAAAAGAAAATCTTAATGTAATTGCAGGGCATCTACCACCATCACGTAGGAGATCTCTTTACACATTGGCAACTGCTATGATAGTTATTTCTGGGAAAGCATTCAGTATTGTTCCTCTTGTTCCACTTGCAAAATCTCATCTTGCTAACAAAATGGTAAATAACTTATTATGTCTACAAGTTTTATATATTTTGAAAACCTTCTCAACACTATTTTTTTGTATCAATGGTACCAGGTGGATCCATATTTGTTCTTGATTGAAGATTGCAAGTTGACTGTTGGACCTGCATCAAGCAGTGTTAGTTTTGGATCTAAGGAAGATGATCGATCTGCTCTAAAATCACTTTCAGAAGTAAAACTCAAAGAAGATCATTCCATAGAATCATTGGCAGCTATAATTGTGAAGCACTTGGAAACTGTCTCTGAGGTAAATCTTTTACTGTTACTATTACTATTACTACTGTCATTTTCGTTATTCCTGTTGTTAGTAACTTATCTACTGTCTGCTGTCTACTGTTTGCTGTCTGTGTAGTCTGAAATTTTGAGCATTAAGGAGCAGTTGCTACATGGATTTGTGCCAGATGATGATGTTGGTTCAGCAAATACACTACTACAGATGAATTCAGAAGATGATAGATCTATGGACGAGGTAATTATTGTTAAATCTTGTAAGTTTAATTATTATGATACATATTAAATATGGTGTTGATTTTGTTCAGGATACTCCACTTCTATTTATGGATGATGATGACGATGAGTCGCATGGAGATTTACTTGAAAGTGACAACCTGCTTTCGTTATCAACAGCCGATACTTCAGATCTATTGAGTGTCAATCAGTTGTTAGATTCAGTAAGTCTTTTTGATTTATTAGTAATATCAGAGTCAGACACTTTGTTTTTAAAGTCTGATTACCTTGATGTGTGAAAAGGTGTTGGAGTCTGCACAACAAGTTGGGAGAATGTCAATAAGTGTTACACCCGAGGTTTCTTATAAAGAAATGACAAATCAATGTGAGGCTCTAGTAAATGGAAAACGGATGAGAATGTCTAATTTGATGAGTATTCAACAGAGACCTGGTAACCAAAATGATACTGAAATCAACAAGCAATCAGCACCCTTCCAATCGGTTAGTTATTTGAAATTCCGTATGATTAATCTGTTATTTTCTAATAATAAAAAAAATGAAGTTATATTTTATGGAAAGTTGTTTGTATTATTTACAGCGTGCAAGCCATCCATTCCTGGAACAAAATGCACCCCCTTCTGTGAACCACACATCATGTGCTAAAGAATACCAGAATATACCCCAGTCATTTAGACTACCTGCATCAAGTCCATATGATAACTTCTTAAAAGCTGCAAGATATTAAAATCTTTATCTTTTGGAACACCATGATGTATGCCAATCACACGCCCTTTATAGCAACCTACTTTGTGCCAAAATGGTGATAATTTTGATATGGTTTTGAAGGTGGGCCCCGAAACCTCGTGCTTGTTATTCCTCTAATGAATTAGAGGTGACAAATTGGTATTTTGTGATCGAATCAGGATTGGTTACTCCAAAATAATTCATCCATTTTTTTCCCCCTTTTAATATTCTTTTTTGGAGATGTAATTATGTATAGATGTGTAGTATGCTGTCAGGTTGATAGTGGTATGATGATTCTGTGAGCATTTTGAGAGTTTCCTTCCAATTAGAAAGGTGAATTGTGATTTGTTCTTTTTCACCCTTGAAGGTGAATGTAAAGATGGTATTTTTGTGGATTAATGATCCACCATTCAGTAAATAGTGTTAGCATGCAAAGTTGATTTTTTTTTTTGATCATCCTTATAAATATGATTAGATCCTTATAAATATGTTAAACTATTGGTTTAGATATTATCATCCTTATAAATATGCTCTGTCTTGCAACATCCCTACATCCTTTCCCAAAATCAACACTCAATTCCGCCAACTCTGTCACGTGAAACCTCCGATCCTCCACCCTCGATACTTACCGGAGATTGCCTCTGAATCCGACATTGACACCGGTGGAGTATGGAGGCGCTACGCTGTTGACTTCATCCATAGATCAATCGTGCTCCACAGGCACTTTAATCCCGTAAGGTTTTGCTCATAATACATAATTCTTTTTTAGATATGAACCTATTGTTGTGGATTTAATTGTTGATTTGTTGATAGTTTGAATGCCTGAAATTTCAAATCGGTGTCTTCTTCATCAAAATATTAGTCCTGTTTTGTATTTGTGCATAAAGTTTTTGAAAGTCATATTGTCGAAAAAGATCTAGGGTTTTAGGAACAGGAACCTTGGACTTAGATTTGGTATTTAGATAATGTCTCACTTCGTAGGAACTTTGCCTAATATGAAATTGATTAAATCGAGATGGCAGATTCCTTGCACATAACAGAATTACATGTGGTTGAACTTGTAACCGATGAATTTGAAACCAATTATATTTTAGCTTTTTCTTCTTCCACATATTATGAATTCTTCTAATTTGTTGACCAAATTGAACCTGAACTTGCATAGATGAATTAGTTTGACAAAATTAAATTAAATTATATGTTAAAATCAACAGCGGTTAATGTCATATGGAATAAATTCCATCCCTCAAAATCTTTGTTCCGTGGATTGCTGCCAACTAGCAACTGTATAAGTTTTTTTTTTTTTTTTTTTTTTTTTTTGAAAGTACATTAATTATCAGAAGCTCTCTTTATCTTCTAGCTTTCTTAATGGTAATTCATAACTGACACCAATGTTGCAAAACATCCCAAATATCAAACGTACACAAGGACCGTAAACAAATGAATAAATGGATTTAAAATCAAATGAATAAATGGATTTAAAATTCCTTTTGATAGGAACTCATCGTCTCATCTCATCAAAATATTTAATTTAACTAAACCTATAAGCTAAATACTTGCTACTTGATCAAAAATATAATTTTTTAGTCTCTTCTTTGTTGTTGCTATAAAAACTCTTGTGGCTAATCAACTCATATTGCTTTTTTATTAATCTCTTAAACATCAAGTGGGTTCATAATAAATAAATAAACATAAAGTGTACAATGCTATTATTGGATTAATATTAAAAAACAACTATGTATTGGATTGTACTTTGACTCATTTACTTTTGTTTGACTTGGCATCTGACCAAATTGAAGCTGAACTCGCATAGATATATTAAACAATAACTTATAAGGAACATGCAAAAAAAAATTCAATTAAATAGTATCTATTTCTAACATAAATGGAATAATATAGTTCAATACATATCGATGGAAGGCAAACGGGCAAAAGGCTGCACCGCTAGCCCTTTATGGATAGCAAAACTAATTCTTTTGAAAACAACATCTGTGGATCTAGGAAATATTATTGGATTAGTGTCTAAGTCCATAACTATTTTGGTATGTACTTGACCCGATTGTGAGCATGATTATTTTGGGTTGCTTTCACCATAGCAATATGTAGGATGAATTAAGGAGAGAAAGGTTTAATTATGATTTATTAATATATTATAAGAATAATATATTAAAGGAGAAATCATAATGTTTAATTAATATTAGTCAAGAATTAATTAAGAATTAATTTTGTGGCTGAAAGAGATTAATTAAACTTAGTGGACTAGAGTTGTAATTATAAGATAATTACAATTGGGCTATGGATCACCTAATAATATATAGGTTGGACGAATTCTATGGGAAGTCCATAAGGAATTCGTCCAAGGGATATGTTAAAGGAGTCCATAGGCTACTTAAGGACTAAGCAGTCAGATTAGTGTTTCCTAGTTGCAAACCCTAATAGCCTATATGTATATAAAAGACCCCTATGCACCAAAAATATGGCTAAGTGTTTCTTTAGGGTTTCCAGCCGTTTTTGGTGTCTCCCCTCTCTTCTCTCCTTCATCCAATTGCTTAGTTGTGTTTGTGACTCCATTAGAGGTGAACACTTGAGGCACTAAGCTTTCTGAAGCCAATCAAAGCAAGGAATTGATTGTTCTTGCTATATAACAATCAAAAGTAATTACTAAACCCTTATTTCAGTTCATGATATGTTAGATCTAGGATTTATGGCTTTGGATAATCAATTGCATGTTCATTAGACAAACTAGATCCAAAGCTATTAGGGTTTGCATGTATACCATATGAATGATGTATTGCTCTAAACCCATCAGTGGTATCAGAGCCTAAGGTTGTTTGTTAGTGTATTTGATGCTTATTTGATCGAAAATTGGCTAAAAATCGAATTTTTTGAGCTTTTTCGACGTGACTCGCCGAGTCCATAGTGAAATCGACGAGTTAGAGGGTCAGATTGAGGATTTTTCGGGTTTCTTGCCTATTTTTGCTGTAGGATAATTACTAAAATATTTTTTATTGATAGAAATCAGATTTTTATGATATTGGGTGATTATCTTTGCCAAAATAAAAGATAATTTCATATTAATTGAATAATTACTTCCTTATATGATTAAATTTAATTATTTGAATTATTTGGTGTATTATCTTGCAAGAAATTGGATTAGGTCAAAAAATTAGATAATTGCCTTATTTGAATTGTTGATCTAGAATGTTCTTGACAAAGTTTGAATAGTTTCAAATTACTCCCTTTAAGTTTTAGAGTTTAAATTTGAACTTAAAAAGTTTTGTTTTTGAAATTTAAATAGTTAAACCCTAATGTTTTGAAATGTTTCAAAACTTTCCCTAAAGTTTTGGAATTTAAAATTTTGATTAATAGTTTAATTGTGTAATATTTAAATTCTAAAACCCTAGTATTTTGAAAAATTCAAATTACACCCTTATGGTTTTGTTAATTAATCAAAGTGTATAATTAAAGGAGATTTAATAAACCCATAAATTTTGGTTTACTTTTAAATTAAAAGTGTAATTTGTTAAATTAAACCACCTAGTATTTTAAAAGTGTAAATACACCCTATATTTTATATAACATTAAAAGTCTAATATTATATATATATATATATATATATATATATATATATATATATATATATATATATATATATATATATATATATATGAGAAAAACAGTTAGTCTTACAGTTAGTAGGCCTCATTCACGAAGCTGGTCTATAAGGGGTGTTTAAGGAAATTGCCTATAAAATGACGATTGAATGGGTATCCACTCTTACCCACCGCACTCTTGACTAGTGGAGGGTTGTTAGTCGAACGGGTAGGATATGACCAAACCTTCCATTATAAGTATAATGAAGTACAAAGTAACTAAATGCTTTTACAAATTCCCAAATCATAGTTACTTTAGGCAAAATGTGAAATTGTATGCTAATCCATGGAATTACACTTCGTACCCTTGTTAAACGTTAGTGGAGCGTGTGTGGTTAACCAACACACTAATTTGGGATTGAAATTGGTGACAAAGGGTGGCTCGATATTTATCATAGATTAATGGTGCATGTGTGGCTAACCGACACATTGATTTGATGATAGTAGCATTGAGTGCACCACGTGATTCGCACGGTTATTCATACCTTGTTTGTGATCCCCGGCATCCCAGTCGTAAACTTGAAGGGAATAATTGAGATTAAACATGCTATTGAAAATTTCAATGAATCTCAAAAGATCTAGGAGTTTCAATTCATTTAAAACTTATACTTCTTTTTCGTTTTTCATGGTGGAAATTGGTAAATCGTCGTTTACATACCTTCAAATATTCTGCAACTAGACTACGACATCCCTCTTCTAGGTTGTAGAGTATTGTGTTGGATCCTAGCCTTGATGTTTCATTTGGGTGTTACATTAATGATTCTTATTAGCTGAGTTGAATTTTCTCCCGTTTTGTAGATGTCAAACAACTATGGTCTTCCTTAATCTTTTGAAGATGATGTTCCACAATACGATCAATGAAATGAGAGTCATGCTTCACTTCCTCCACCTCCTCCAATTGTTCTCCCTGACCCACAAGTTCAAAGGCTTGAAAAGTTCAAGCTCACTCAAGCCCTTTTGGCAAGTAAACACAAAGATGGGAAACCTGTGTGTGCACACGTCTTAGAGATGAAGTAACACATTGACAGGTTAAGGATGTTGGGTGTCGATATCTCAGAGATGTTGGCTGTTGACTGGGTTCTTCAGTCACTTCCTGATTCATATAGTGAGTTCGTAAGAGAGTACTATACGATGGTTCACGATGTGACCCTCATTGATTTGACCTATCTGCTTATTGTTGCTGAATTAGCGATGATTTGGCGCACTGGTTAAGCAAACTTGATTGGTCGATCAAACTCCCATACTTCATTGGACACTGGCTACATTGGAAGTCCAGAAAAGGCTGAGATTGTCCCTTGCTATGTACCAAAGGAGTCCATTTGCTTTTACTGCCAAGAGAAGGGGCATTGGAGACAAAGCTGCCTTGTTTACCTGAGAGATCTAAGAGATGGGAGAGTCAAGACGTATGACTCTACTTCAGGTAAAATCCATTAACTAACTCTATAAGTTCCTATTTTTTGGTTCTTAATACATGATGTGATAAGATTACATTTTGATGGTTTGCAGGATCGAATAAAAGAAAGGAAATTTAAGGAAGAAATGTGTTGAATCTGATCACGAAGAAATGGATTTCGATCGCATGGATTCAAAGATCGGATTTTTGAGCTGCTACTTTAGAGTTAGGGTAGATTGCTAAGAAATATGTAATAACATAGTTTTTCAGTTGAATTGCATTGTAAGGAAAAGTTTTTCCGCAATAAAATAAATTTTGAGTTTTATCTTATTTATTTATCCTTACAATGGCGTGCATGAAAAAAATTGATGTTTGTGTATTTCTATTATTAGCAAGTGGGAGACTGTCTGATTAGTGCCTAAGCCCATAACTATTTTGGTATGTATATGACCCGATTGTGAGCATGGTCATTTTGGGTTGCCTTCACCATAGCAATATGTAGGATGAATTAAGGAGAGAAATGTTTAGTTATGATTTATTAATATATTATAAGAATAATATATTAAAGGAGAAATCATAATGTTTAAGTAATATTAGTCAATAATTAATTAAGAATTAATTTTGCGGCTAAAAGAGATTAATTAAACTTAATGGACTAGAGTTGTAATTATAAGATAATTACAATTGGGCTATGGATCACCTAATAATATATAGGTTGGATGAATTCTATGGGAAGCCCATAAGGAATTCGTCCAAGGGATATGTTAAAGGAGTCCATAGGCTGCTTAGGACCTAAGCAGTCAGATTAGGGTTTCCTAGTTGCAAACCCTGATATCCTATATGTATATAAAGGACCTCTATGCACCAAAAATATGGCTATGTGTTTCTTTAGGGTTTCCAGCCGTTTTTGGTGCCTCCCCTCTCTTCTCTCCTTCATCCAATTGCTTAGTGGTGTTTGTGACTCCATTACAAGTGCAACACTTGAGGCACTAAGCTTTCTAAAGCTAATCAAAGCAAGGAATTGATTGTTATTGCTATATAACAATCAAAGGTAATTACTAAACCCTTATTTCAGTTCATGATATGTTAGATCTAGGATTTATGGCTTTGGATAATCAATTGCATGTTCATTAGACAAACTAGATCCAACGCTATTAGGGTTTGCATGTATACCATAGGAATGATGTAGTGCTCTAAACCCATCAGATATAACATTAGAATGTATGACCTGTTGGACTCTGTTAAGGAGCTCCACCGCATCCAGTGCGAGAAAACCAAATGTATCAAATGCAAAAGATACAAACACATGTTGATTTTCTATACATGCATTCTCGTGCTTGCCCACTTTGCACGCAACGACTTTCAAAACGACATGCCCTGCTGTGAAACCCCCACTCCTCAAATTGACGAGAGAAGAGACCCCAATAAGATCCACACATAGGGATGGCAAAAAAGCTTGAACCTGACGGGGAAACCCGAAACCCGATCATTTCGGGTCGGGTAACGGGTCGTTATCAGGTTTTTTTCGAGTTCGGGGCAGGGAGTGGGTTCTCCTCGCCCCGACCCGCCCCACCCCGATTATATATATATATATATATATATATATATATATATATATATATATATATATATATATACACACACACACACACATAAACACACGAATCCTTTTGATGTTAATTGCACGCATTCAAGGATAAAATATTTATCGTGGACAATCTTTTTAGTTTTTAAAAATAATGTGTGAATGATCATTTTTTTATTTTTTGACATATTACACTAAACTTATATCAAATAATATTTTTAGTTATTAACAATTATTTATGTTTTGATGTATTATACTAAACTTAAATCAAATAATTTGTAATATAACATCTAGTTTATTTTATTAAAGTGATGCATCATATTTTTAATTTAAAAGGGAGGCTAGAACATGTATTTTTTATAAGACATCGGGGTACCCTAAAACGGAATAAAAATTTTGTTATGAATTGTTATATACCAGATAAGATACCCGAAACCCGATGGAAAAACCCGAACCCAATGGGGCGCCCCGATAAGATACCAAAAAAATATCGGGACCGGTTTGGGAAACCATGTCCCGCCCCGAACACGCCCTGTTGCCATTCCTATCCATACACGTGTTCTTCCCTCCTACCATCCAAAGACCAAAATTTCAGCCGGTCTAAGTGTGGATCTTCCAGCCTACGGGTCTGTCAAAAAGTTCACCAACGCTTCTTTCTTCGCAGAAATATCAGCACGCCAACAAGCATAAAAGAGAACATCCTTAACCACATCATGTCTGAACTTGAAACCAGGGATCTCTCTACAATGAATCGCATGTTTTACAAAGCTATCCAAACATGCCTTGCGACAAAATGGGTATTTCTCGTTAATTGGGAATAAAGGAATCATGAGGTAGTAACGAAGGATAGTTCGGTACTCCATAGGAGACATATGCTGGCCAATGCCATCAATAGGGATAGTTATCAGAAAATCCTGAGCATGAGGTGCCCGAAGGCACTCAAAAACTGTTTTCTGTCTAACAGTCATGTTGAAGTCTAACATAAGTTGATTTGGGTTCATTTCTTATCCCCGATACAAGTGTAAATCCCACAATTCGTCTTTAACTTCACCTCTATATCCATCAATGGCAATAAATAACACTTGTTTGCAATTGTTGATGGAATACATTGATGTTCACAAATGAACATATGTTCATAACTTTTTGTTGCTTCTTCTCATGTGAACAAATAAACAAGAGATGATTCAACATGTTAGAAATATATATACAATGGATGTTTCTAAGAAAAGCTATCATTGTTTATAGAAATAAGATTCCTTTTTTTATTCATCGTATGTTAATATCTATGAACATATGTTCATTTAAATGAACATAACAAGTAAATCTACAAATAAACATATACAAGATTGACTAGCAATGTTTCAAAAGTTGATTCTTAAGCTATTGGAAACTAATCTGTAGATAATAGCAAAAGGAAAATAATAATAGCATCATCAAATAACTCAACAAATAAACATATACAAGATTGAACTCTTTAAAACCCTAAATCGAACGCAGGTAACAAACCTCTATAGGCGGCACCCATCCTGATCAGTCGCTTCTGAATTTGATTTCCGATGATGAACGACTTTCGATAGGTGGCACCCATCATGATTAAGATTCCAATAACATACATACCTTTGATGTAACATCCCAAATTTCGAGTCCAAAAATTTCGTTTGTAATTAAGTAATGTATAAAATCGTTTACTAAAAACATTGTCAATATTATATCAATCCATAAACCATTATGAACATGTCTCAAAATCAAAACATCGAACACTAATATAGATCAGAGTACAATCCCAGAAATCTCATTGCGGAAACCATGTGTGCGTGATGCGTTGCTACGCCGCCGACTCATTCCCCTTGGATGAAGAGGTATCTGAAACCAAAACTAAAATTGTAAGCACAAAGCTTAGTGAGTTCCTCCATCATACCACATACCATACAATCACACATGTTGTCGAGCAATTCTGGGGTGCCTGACCTACCCATGTCAAGCCATTATGAGGTGTTGACTACCCTTGTCAAGCCATTCTGGGGTGCTGACCACCCATGTCAGGCCATTCTGGGGTGCATGCCTACTCTCCGATCTATCTCACCCGGTCACGGGGACTATTTCACCCCTACCACTATCACATAATAACATATTATAAACATGCTGTCAGGCATATCTGGGGTGTCCAGCCTACCCTTCGGTCCTAATAACCGATCGGGGGACTATTCCCCTCTTACTACCACTATCACATAGAATATAGCATACTGGCACATAGAACATATCAAGTAATAGCAAACTAGACAATTATCACAAAGACAATCATCTTAGTTGTAATCAACTACTAGTGGGTCGGCCTTGGTACCTTAGACCCACTTCTACTGGAAGGCAACTCACCTCAATGTCGCGTAGTGTCTGAACTGTCCCCGACGTGGAGATCGACTTTCCTCGACTCCTCAATCCCTACACGACAACTCTACTAAGTCTTCAATTCGTACTCACAACCCCCATAAGGGTTAACCCAAATCATGGTCAAAGTCAACCTCCAGTTGACTTGACTCGCCAAGTTGGTCTACCAACTCGCCGAGTCCCTATTCCTCTAAAATGATCCAACTCCCGACTCTACTCGTTGAGTCTATCAACAACTCGACGGGTCCTCCTTCAACCATAATCGGGACTATCTTCAATCGACTCGTCGAGTCCCCCTTGAACTCGTCAAGTTCATCTTCCTCATAAGAATGTGTGTCTATGACTCGCCGAGTTGTATGAACAACTCGTCGAGTCCATCTTCATGGTTTGGGAGATTGTCTTGGACTCACCGAGTTTGTTCATACACTCTTCGAGTCCCATGATTTACAGGTCTATAATCACGTCCATCTTTGTTGAGTCCTCTTCTAGACTCAATCAAACTCCTCAAAACAGCAAAGGTCAGGGAACCATTACCCGAATCGCTGAGTCCCAAGAGCAACTCGTCGAGTCCACTAAGTCTATGTACATAAACTCGATTTCTGTTGAGCTCATTCCATCTAAAGGGTAGAACTGACCTATTAGGGTCGATATAACACGTAAAGTCACGAACTTTACGTCCATGCATGGGTCTTTAACCTCAAAAGGACCAAAAATGAGACTTACAAGATGCATGGGGATCTCATGGCCATAGAGTTGTCACCTTTATGCCATGAGACCCTTCCAAAGTCCAAGATCTGAAGCCATAAATCCACATTACACCGCACAACCCGAAAATGGCTTAGAAATGGCCTAAAGGTACAAAAATCCAAGTCCTAAAGTTAATTAAACGCAATGAAAGTCAAGATTGAAGCTTTTTACCTTAAATGAGCTCGAGATAAAACACAATATCTGGATCTTCTAGCTTCAACTGGAACTCCCAAGCTCCTTTCTTCTTCTCAAGCTTCACAATCACCAAAGAATGCACACAAATGGCTTAAGAGCACTCAAACAAGGCTAGGGTTTCAACTTAAGGTATTCTGGAAGTGTGAAGGATGATGGAGGCTGATATGGGAGGAGATAAGTGGTGCAAACCCTCAAATTTAGGGTTTCACTCAGACAGCTCCTACTCGCTGAGTCGGTCTCCCGACTCGTCGAGTAGGTTACTTAAAATCCGTGCGTAAATCTGAGTCTACTCGACGGGTTGGTCCTTCAACACGCTGAGTCCCAGGGTAAAATACAATAATACTTGGAATTAAATACGTACCACGAATCGGGTGTTACATTTGACGTATTCTGATGTACCGAATGAAACTAATTCCGAAATCAATTAATACTTCAAATTTTGATTTCTGATTTTCATTGCATTTTCATTCTGATTGTGATTTATCTGTAATTCAGAATTCGTTATGAAAGACTTCCGATTACAAAACTAACAAGAAATGACTCATCTGAAGAAGAGAATTCTAAATTGATTTCTGAAGTAGCGATTAAGAATTCCGATCACACCAAAAATAGTTAGTTTCGATTGATATCCCATAGGCACCGATTTCAAACTCCATGAATGATGGTGAACGATTAAGTCCAAACAAACAATGAACCTCCGATGTCGACATCTAGAAATTGCAACTGAGTCAAATTTTGAATGACTGTTCTGATGAACCGTAAATTCCGATGAACAGAACAATTTTCGAATCCGATTGATTCCGATTCTCGGAAGATGAACAGTAGAACAACAGATTCTGATTGTTGATTTTGACGTTTAATTCTGATCCTTGTGAGATATTAGATTAGATGTTTGATGTTTCAACGGAAGAATATGAAATTCCAAGAAGCTATTTTTGTTGCCGACCAACTGTTTGATAAAATGCCCAAACCAACTTATTTCTTGTTGCAGCTTTATTGTTCAAGATAATGTGGTTTGCTTAGCTTGGATGCTCCTTGTGCATGCCAACAGTGTGTTGGTGTGCCATTTCCTTCACTGCCTTGTTAAATATTGCATCATAGCTTAAGCTTCATCTTGTAGCTTGTTCTCTTGTATGTCTTCTTCTTCTACAAGTTCTAGTGATATTCGTCTATGCCCATTCAAATCTTCCATTGTTGCCCAAATGGTGAAGTGGGAAGTAAGGGGATTGGCCGTATGATTTCACACATCAAAATGCATCATCTACCTGAAGATCGTAAATGTGTTTTACGTGAAGCTCTTTCTATTGATGTTGGTTTATTTATGGCAGTTGAAGAAACTTTGAAGGCCTTTAGTCAATGGATGTGTGGGAAGTGTATGGCTTTGCATGCTCTTAGCCATTATTGTCATCACCCGGATGGTCGTATGAGGTTTGTTACAGGAGCTGACGACTCGAGTCGGTACATTGTCGGTATTTTAAAGCCGTCTACTATAGAGTTGGTGACAAATGCTCTTGGAGGTTTGGTTTTTGATGTTGGGCTCCTTGATCGTGTTTTTAAAGCGCCTATCACTACTATCAAGAGTATCCCCTATAGTTGTCACCTTGCTTTCTCTCAGGCTTTGAAAACTGCTATTTATAAGGTAATTGCCTAACCTGGCTCGGTTGATGCATGGATTTGTTTGTTACTTCTTCATCGCTGCACACTGCAGGTGTTTAGGCCCAAAAATAGACAAGAATGTAGGTTTAGGAATAGAAAATCCTTACAGCAAAGTTCCATCTTGAAGTCCTTAGATACATGGGGGAAAGAGGATGGTATCAGGAAGTTAGTTCAAAATATGTTAGACAATCCCAAGGTTGGGGCCATGGGACAGGGTGGAGGCATCCTTCGGAAGGAGTCTACTTCAAGTAACACCAACATCAGGCAGTGTCTCCGTAAGGTTGCAGATGGGCATTTTACTACAGCTGTGAAAGTGTTATGCTCGTCGGGTGTTGCGCCATATAATGGTGATACTATTAAAGCTTTGGAGGACAAACACCCTTTCAGGCCACCCCCATCCATGCCGAGCCCCATAATTTTTGAACCTCCCCTTGTAGCAGACTTTGACTGTGTTTTTCGTTGCATCAAATCTTTCCCTAAAAGAACTTCTTGCGGGAGAGATGACTTGAGGGCTCATAACTACTGGATGCCCTTTGTAGAGAAGGGTCTGCTATAGCCACATATCTCATACGTGCTATCACTTCAATGGTTAATTTATGGTTATCAGGAAGCTGTCCGACCATTTTGACAGAGTTTGTTGCATCTGCTCCTCTCACGCCTCTGCTTAAACCTGACAATGGAATCCGTCCAATTGCAGTAGACACTATATGGAGACGTCTGGTTTCCAAGGTTGCTATGAAAGGTGTGGGAGGAGCAAATGCAACAAATTCTGCCAAAATGGTCGGACATCTTCCCGCTAACCATAAATTAACCATTGAAGTGATAGCACATATGAGATATGTGGCTATAGCAGACCCTTCTCCACAAAGGGCATCCAGTAAGTGTTGAGCCCTCAAGTCATCTCTCCCACAAGAAGTTCTTTTATGGAAAGATTTGATGTAACCAAATACACAGTCAAAGTCTGCTACAACGGGAGGTTCAGAAATTATGGGGCTCGACATGGATGGGGGTGGCCTGAAAGGGTGTTTGTCCTCCATCGCTTTAATAGTATCACAATTATATGACACAACACCTGACGAGCATAACACTTTCACAACTACAGTAAAATGCCCTTTTGCAACCTTACGGAGACACTGCCTGATGTTAGTGTTACTTGATGTAGACTCCTTCCGAAGGATGCCTCCACCCTATCCCATGGTCCCAACCTCGGGATTATCTAACATATTTTGAACTAACTTCCTGATACCATCCTCTTTCCCCCATGTATCTAAGGAATTCAGGATGGAGTTGTGCTGTAAGGATTTTCTATTCCCAGACCTACATTCTTGTCTATTTTTGTGCCTAAACACCTGCAGTGTGCATCGAGGAAGAAGTAACAAACAAATCCATGCATCAACCGAGCAAGGTTAGGCAATTACCTTGTAAAGAGCAGTTTTCAAAGCCTGAGAGAAAGCAAGGCAACAACTATGGGGGATACTCTTGATAATAGTGATAGGCGCTTTAAAAACATGATCAAGGAGCCCAACATCAAAAACCAAACCTCCAAGAGCATTTGTCACCAACTCTATAGTAGACGGATTTAAAATACCGACAATGTACCGACTCGAGTCGTCATCCCCTGTAACAAACCTCGTACGACCATCCGGGTGATGACAATAACGGATAAGAGCATGCAAAGCCATACACTTCCCACACATCCATTGACCAAAGGCCTTCAAAGTTTCTTCAACTGCCATAAATAAAGCAACATCACTAGAAAGAGCTTCACGTAAAAAACATTTACGATCTTCAAGTAGATGATGCATTTTGATGTGTGAAATCATATGGCCAATCCCCTTACTTCCCACTTCACCATTTGGGCAACAATGGAAGATCTGAACGGGCATAGAAAAATATCACTAGAACTTGTAGAAGAAGAAGACACACAAGAGAACAAGCCACAAGATGAAACTTAAGCTATGAAGTAATATTTAACAAGGAAGTGAAGGAAATGGCACACTAACACACTGTTGGCGTGCACAAGGAGCATCCAAGCTAAGCAAACTACATTATCTTGAACAATAAATCTACAATAAGAGAAAAACTGATTTGAGCATTTTATCAAACACTTGGTGGGGAACAAAATTAGCTTCATAGAATTTCATATTATTCCGTTGAAACATCAACCATTTACTCCCGTCAGTGGTACCACAAGTTTCATCAAATCGTTGTCTCATATGGTTTTGAGGCAAATATAGTAGATGATTGTGTATATCACAAGTTCAGTGGGAGTAAATACATCTTTCTGGTCTTGTATGTTGATGATATATTACTTGCCACCAATGATTTAGGGGTCTTATATGAGACCAAGAAATTTCTTTCAAAGCATTTTGAGATGAAAGATCTTGGGGACGCCTCATTTGTATTAGGAATCCAAATTCAACGAGACAGATCTTGTGGAATTCTAGGATTATCACAAAAGAGCTATATTGAAAAGATCCTTGAAAGATTTGGCATGCAAAACTGCAAACCAGGCGACACCCCTATTTCTAAAGGAGACAAATTCAGTCTCGATCAATGCCCTAAAAATGACTTTGAATTTAAAGAGATGCAGAAGATTCCTTATGCATCGGTTGTTGGGAGTCTTATGTATGCTCAAGTGTGTACACGTCCCGACATATCTTTCATTGTAGGGATGTTGGGAAGATATCTAAGCAACCCAGGTATGGACCATTGGAAAGCAGCCAAACGGGTTTTGAGATATCTACAGAGAACAAAAGACTACACGCTCACATATAGGAAATCAGATGTTTTGGAGATCATTGGGTATTCTGATTCTGATTTTGCTGGATGCCAAGACAGTTATCGATCCACATCAGGCTACATTTACTTATTAGCAGGAGGAGCTATTTCATGGAAGAGTGCTAAACAAACTTTAGTAACTTCTTCCACCATGGCGGCAGAATTTGTAGCATGTTTCGAGGCATCAGATCATGCAATATGGCTGCGGAACTTAGTCACGGGGCTGCGTATTATTGGTGTTGAAAGACCACTAAAGTTGTATTGCGACAATAAGTCAACAGTGTTGTATTCCAACAACAACAGAAGTTCCACAAATATTTGCATGTTAATTTAAAGTTGTATTGGCACAAATAATACTTATTAATTTTATCTAATATGTACATAAGCAAAAGTATCAATAGCCATTCACAAAAGACAAAAATTATATATATAAAACATAATACGTAGCATTGGCATGACAAACTTTAATAGTCACTATCAAACTTATTAGTCAAACATTTGTTTGGACAGTTGTAAAGCAATGTCAGTAACAAAAGGTAAAAGCCAACAGTAAAGATACAGTGCCTTTAATATCGATAATCGTATACTATTTAAAGTTTTGCTTTTCTTTTGGAGCAAGAAGCAATCTCAGTACAAAAAAAAATATTTATATATATATTACATCCTTCGTTATTCATCGACAGTCAAAAAAAAAAAAACGTAACGAAGAACAGGTATGTTTTAAATATAATGTTAGAGATCTTAAACCAATAGAAAATTTCTATTATCAAATTCGAGAAGGCTTTGATACCAATTGTAAGAAATTTTTATTAACTTTCTCTATATATGCGGAAGCTTTCAAGACCAGATCTTAAACTCTCGAATCTGGATAAAAGAAAATACGTGAAAGAGATTGTGTACCTACTTCCATTGAAGATTTTGGATCTGAAGAACAAGCTTGGTTTTCCAGTTGATCTCAAGACAACTCTAAGAACCCTTAGCACTCAAGGAAAACGAATTTGTGAATTAATATCATCCTTTTTGATTTGCTCCTCATCACATATATTTATAGATGGAGATAAACCCTAATGTGAGAGATGGAAGGGATCTTGAGGATCTTGAGTCAAACCGGGAACTCAAGCCACAAATGGTAAGTGAATATCGGTCCATCAACAATCTTATACACTTGCCATAATATTTGGATTTAAATGATAACAATATATATGTTCATTTACAGAATGGTCCCATGATTTTCTAACACGGAAGTCTTTCATAATCGAATCCTGAATTGCAGATAAATCACAATCGGAACGAAACTGCAATGAAAATCAGAAATCGAAATAAGAAGTATTAATTGATTTCGGAATTAGTTTCATTCGGTATATATCAGAACACGTCAAAGGTATGTATGTTATCGGAATCTTGATCAGGATGGGTGCCGCCTATCGAAAGTCATTCATCAACGGAAATCAAATTCAGAAGCGACTGATCAGGATGGCTGCCGCATATAGAGGGTTGTTACCTGGGTTCGATTTAGGGTTTTGAAGAGTACAATCTTGTATATGTTTATTTGTAGAGTTATTTGATGATGCTATTATTATTTTCCTTTTGCTATTATCTACAAATTAGTTTCCAAGAGCTTAAGAATCAACTTTTGAGACATTGCTAGTCAATCTTGTATATGTTTATTCGTAGCTTTACTTGTTATGTTCATTTAAATAAACATATGTTCATAAATATTAACATACGATGAATAAAAAAAGGAATCGTATTTTCTATATACAATGAAAGCTTTTCTTAGAAACATCCATTGTATATATATTTCTAACATGTTGTATTATCTCTTATTTATTTGTTCACAGGAGAAGAAGCAAGAAAAAGTTATGAACATATGTTCATTTGTGAACATCAATGTA
The DNA here is from genome assembly GCF_052625555.1 of Lactuca saligna. NCBI lineage: Eukaryota > Viridiplantae > Streptophyta > Magnoliopsida > Asterales > Asteraceae > Lactuca > Lactuca saligna. Next base: position 283,617,360 of record NC_136421.1, on the reverse strand, counting down.
TTCCATCAACAATTGCAAACAGGTGCTATTTTATTGCCATTGATGGATCTAGAGGTGAAGTTAAAGACGATAGTGGGATTTGCACTTGTATGATCAGGGATAAGAAATGAACCCACATCAACTTATGTTCATATATAAACATCTGTTCATTTATGAATTTGCTTTATTTTCTTTCTTCTTCATTCAATTGCTTTCTCGTTTGTTAAAAACTAACCATATGTTCACAAGTGAACACGTGTATATTTTACCATCATAGCCTTAGTAATATAATTTAATCCACCGATTTAGATGGTGGTTATATGGTTACACAATATAATTTGGTTATATGTTGAATCCACCTTATATATATATATATATATATATATATATATATATATATATATATATATATATATATATATATATATATATATATATATATATATATATATATATATATATATACACACAAAATTGCAAGAATGGTCCCTGTGATATGTTCAAAAGTGCTACTTTGGGCCAAACAGGTTTAGACTAGCAGCAATAGTCCAAAAATTTTCATTTTGCTGCGGTTTTGGTCCAAAACATCTAACAATTTTAAAAATAACGGATTTACCCTTTTCCATTTGTTTTTTGCTTTTCTTTTTGTTATTTAATTATTCGATAAATAAAAAAAATAAAAAATAAATCAAATAAAATAAAATATCCCTCTCTCTCTCTTTCTCTTTCTCTCTCTCTCTCTCTCTCTCTCTCTCTCATCACCATCTTCGATCAGTGGCACCGTTCCACATCCATTAAACATAAATGTTGGTGACTTTTGCACCACCTTGCTCCTTCTCCAATACGCCGCCCACCACCGGTGGTAATCAATACAACATTGCCGAAAAAATCGAGCATTGAGAATGGAGATGAAGCTCAAAGAAGAAGGAAACAGAGGGTATCAACAGATCGAGGAAGGGCAAAAAAAAGAAGTTGTGACAAAGATTGACTTCCAGCATCGATATAAGGTGCTACCCATGTAACGCCCGTAGATCCGGGGTAGTCAATTTAGAGACGATAGGCGTCAAAAATGAAATTTTGATGAAAGATTATTTAGAATGAATAATCTTAACTAAGTTATAGTATATGTTACAAGGTTTCCGTGCATATAAAGAACGCCGAAATCTGAGTTATAACGAAGAAGTTATGACCTGTCGAAGTTTCACGACAAAACCGGCACGACGCTGAATGATGTAAAAAGTGAATTTACATTAGAGTGATATTTAGCCTTAGAAATCTAAATGAAAGTCGTCGAGTTCGTTAAACCATGAGCGTGCATAAAAATAACGTCCAAATCTGACTTCGTATGAGGAAGTTATGATTTTTCTAAGTTTCGACTTAGCGGTATGCAGCTCGAATACTCGATTTGAGATTGAGCGGTTTTTAGCCGAAACAATCTAAACAAGAATCGAAGATCTCGTCAATTGTAGTGAAACGATAAAAAGATAGGCGAAAACGGACGTCGGATGAAGAAGTAATGAATTTATAACGGAGTTTTCCTGTCCCGGCCTACTAAAATAATATAGTAAAAATAAAGTCAAAATTAGCCGACAGAGTCTAAACGAAAGTTGTAGAGCGTAGTCTCACCTACGCGGGGATATAAAGAACGTCGAAAATGGAGTTCGTATGAGGAAGATATGAATTTTTGAAGTTTATTAAATATTTTCGGTATTTAATTTAAATAAATATTATCTGATATTATCCAGGGGGGAGTCAGCGACCCTATCCTCATTACGCCCAGCGTAATTTCAAATTACGCCCAGCGTAATTCGTTGTTCCAGCCACCTATAAAAGGAAGTCGAGTGCAGCCGAGTTCTTTGCTCATTTCCTCAATTTCTCTCGCGTTTTTGCATCGTTTTTCGTGCAACAATTATCCCGAAGCCCCGGTATCATTCCCGAGACCCGAAGCAAGTCCCGAAGCCCTGAAGATCCCGAGAAGTGAAATTCCCGAGCCGAAGCTCTGCCCGCAAGAAGCCAATTTTTGTGAAGATCTTCCAGATCTACCGAAGAATACTACTTCTACAAGCCGTAGTGCTGTCCGGTCATCTTCTAATCAAGTGAGTGTGTGGTCCCTTTCTTCTAACACATAAATATTAAGTATTTGCTATGAAATACGTGCTACGTGTATAATATTTTGTTGTTTATTTGAGATGATTGTGGAATGGGTGAATTATATAAGTTTTAATGAGTTAAACTATATACATATTTTGTATCTAAAGATATGTTGGGTAGAACATGAGTAGATGAGGTTGTTGGTAGGTGATAAAAGGTGGGTTGGACCATTAGATAACAGGATAAAGAGATAAACTTGTTTTAGATCTGGATGTATGGATCAGGTCAGGAGGTTAGTTTTAGATCCGAGAGTATGGATCAAATCAAGAGGTTAGTTTTAGATCCGAGAGTATGGATTAAATCAAGAGGTTAGTTTTAGATCCGAGAGTATGGGTCAAATCAAAAGGTTAGTTTTAGATCCCGGAATATGGATTATGTAAGGAGGTAAATTTTAGATCCGGGATTACGGATTATGTATTTTTGAATTACGTGTTCATACGATAAAGTATCATGCGTATAGTCCCTTTTAGGAATGTGATTTTTAT